>NC_089038.1:265000-573965 GCF_034140825.1 Oryza sativa Japonica Group | reverse complement strand
ACCAACAAGAAGAAGAAAATATACTTGCCATTGGGGGCAATCTTGTCATTTCGAAAAAATGCTCGCCACTTTCAGCCAGAAAATAATAAAATAATGCGTTCGGTGTTCTACGGCAAATTTCACATATTTTGCAGTGTCCTCGGGCAGTTTCACGTTTTCTCGGTGTCCCTCAACTAATTACGTGTTTTTTTGCATGTCCTGTAACAAATTTTGCCCTTTTTGTGTCACAGTATAAATTAAGTTCCGTACGTGCATACTTGTATGCAACCATCAAAATTGGAAAAAAAAAATTCAGTTCACCGGCCGACTAGCTAGCTACTACAGTAGTGGCTATACATGGAGCTTCTTCTTGTCCTGCTGCTCGCCGTCACCTGCTCTCCGGCGATGGCCGACGTCGTCTCCTACAGTTTCGCCGCCGTCGGAGGCGGCAGGGCGGCGTCGAACGGCCTTGTGGTGGCCACCAACTCGTCCATCCTGTCTCCCGCCACGTTCCTCTTCGACGCCCAGCTGTTCCCCGTCTTCAACGAGTCCGACGGCTTCCTCCTCCTCGCCGACACGCTCCAGCTCTGGCGCGCCGCCGCCGCCGGGATGCCGCCGGCCCTCGACGCGTCATTCAACACGACCTTCACCTTCCTCTCCTCCGCCGTCGCCTTCGTCGTCCTCCTCGACAGCTTCCCGCCGCTGGCGAGCCACCGCGGCGTTTCGGCACCGACCGACGGCGGCGCCATGACGACGACCAACCCCAACGCCACCAGCAGCCTCGCCACCGTCGAGGTCGGCACGGTGAACTCGTACGGCCGGCGATCCCCCAACGTCGGCCTCAACGTCACCGTGTCCGCGAACCGCACGGCGGCGCCGCATGGCCTCACCGTGTGGATCGAGTACAGCGCCGTCGAGCACCACCTGTGGGTGTACGTCGCCGCCGCCGGCGAGGCAAGGCCGGCCAAATCCGTCATCGACCTGCCGCTCAACCTCCCCGGCCGGCGGATCACACAGAGAGCGTTCGTCGGCTTCTTCGCCGGCACGGTCAGGGACGCCGTCCTCGGCATCCGTGACTGGAACCTCACGGTGGACAGGTTCCCGGGCGACGGGCGGCGGCGAGGAGAAGACGTTGATGAACAGGTGAAGAAGGGCACGCCGCCGTCGCGGTGGCTGGTGGCGCTGCTCGCCGTGCTCGGCGCCGTTGCGGCGGTGGTGACCGTGGCGTCGGTGGTGGTGTGCTACATGGTGTCACGGAGACGGGCGCTGGAGACGGAGCGAATTAGGCAATACACCAAGTACTATTTTCCGGCAGGAGGGAGGCCCGGAAGCAACTGAATGTGAATAAAATGAAATTATCGTACGTAGGAGTATTAATTTATATTACAAGTCGCTTTGATACTTCTTTTTCTTGTCAAATATTTCTAAGTTTGCTCAAGTTTATAAAAAATTACACTAACTTTTTAACACAAAACAAATATATTATCAAAATATATTAAATATTAGTTTTAATAAAAATAATTTGGTGTTGTAGATGTTACTATTTTTTCTATATATAAACTTAGTTAAACCTAAAATAGTTTAACTAGGAAAAAAATCAAACCTTATACTCCCTCCGTTTCAAAATGTTTGACACCGTTGACTTTTTAGCACATGTTTGACCATTCGTCTTATTTAAAAAAATTTGTGAAATATGTAAAACTATATGTGTATCTGAAAGTATATTTAACAATGAATCAAATGATATGAAAAGAATAAATAATTACTTAAATTTTTTGAATAAGACGAATGGTCAAACACGTATTAAAAAGTCAACGGTGTCAAATATTTTGAAACGGAGGGAGTAATATGAAACGGAGAGAGCATGTTTGTAGTAGTAGTTATGCATGCAGGTATGCACTCGAGGTTTTAAATTTCAAACAAATTGCGTTGGAAATGTTTGAAAATATTTTGGAACTTTGATAATTATGTTATCTATGGCTCAACAAAATTTTAGTTTAAAATACAACTCGTGTAAAGAGAAACAAAAAATGGCAATGCTATTAAGCTGTAAAGTGGAAACCGAAGGTCTCTCTTCTCCAAAATCACGAGGCGTCCCTCGAACCCTCCCTTGCTACAGTAAGCCCTCCTTGGCAGAAGCGGCGGCGCTGCTTTCTGTCCAGAAGGTGGCGTTAGCGGTGGAGGCGTCCTCCCATCTTTCCGTCGCCGGTTTTGACTAGAGCGACAGTGTTGACTTCGTTCGAGCCGGTGGCGGTGGCAGCAGCTCCTCGAGTCGTGTAACGCTCCGCTTTTCGCGTGACGTTAAAAACTAATTCGGCAAAATCCTAACTGCGAAAATTTTCGTTCTTTGTGTGCGAGTCTTAGTTGTGCCAAGGATCTCAATTCAAATCTCGTTGTTCCCTCTCATCGAAATCAAAATCCTCCACCTCAAATTCCTCTTCCGATTCAAGTCTCCAAATCAAATTCCGAAATTCAATCGCATCCTTTGAATCCTCGCTAAACACTCGCTCTCAATTCCGAAAAATACCAAACCCTATCTTGAGCCTTCCTTGATTCCTCCCTGAACCCTCGAGTTCGAATATCGAATTTGAATCCAAATCCAAACTCCAATTCTCTCCAATTCAATTCCTCTGCAGAAGTCTATTTTGCCTCCCTCAGGCTCAGTGGGCCGACTCTTCCTCCCCGGCCCATTTCCCCCTCTAAGTCCAGCCCACCTCTCCCCTCCCAGCCTTCCTCTCCCCTCGCACGTGCGTTGCACGCGATCGAGTCGAGAGAGAGCGCCGCTCTCTCCCTCTCTCTCTCTCGCTCGTTCTCCCTCTTCTCTCACCGTCGCCACCATTTGAACCCGCCACCGCCTTTGGTTCCCGCGCACGCGCCGGTCGTGGCCGACCGCCCGGTCGCCGCCACCGTCAGCGCCTGCGCCGCGCTGCCGCTCGGCCCTGCTGCCTGCCGTGAGCTCTGCAGCGCGTGCCCGAGCCGCTCCACGCGTGTCCTGCCAAAACCGTGAGGCCGAGCTCCCGCTCCCATCCCTCTCCCTCCCCAACTCGGCAAAGAGCAGAGCCCCCTTTTTTCCCCTCCTTTTCCACTTTTGCCCGACACCGCCGGCGTCATCACCTACCGCCGCCTTGGCTGCACGCGTCGACGACCGCCAGCTCGTCGCCCCTGCATCCCTTGACCGCCAATGTCGGTTTCCCTCCTCCAAACCGACCTCTCCCCCTCCGCTATAAAAACCCGAGCCCCCTCAGCGTCTCGACCTCCCACTCGTTTCCTCCCATCCTCGCCTCCCTCCGCCGTCGCGCGTGCTAGTGAAGCCGGCGTGCGCACGAGGAGCTGACGCGGACTCCGGCCACCCTTCTCCTTCCTCTTCCCCGGCCCGAGGCCTGAGAGCTCGCTCCCGCGCCGTCTGCCGCTCGTCACAGCGCCCGTCCCGGCTCGGTAGTGCCTTCTTCTGTTCCCCTTCATCGCTCTCTCTCGCCACCTCCAGCTCGCGTGGTAGCTCGGTAGCCCTCCCGAACGCGCATAGACGCCGCCCCGAGCCCCGCCGCCGCCCGGCACGGCCTCGCCGCCATTGCCGCTCGCTCCCGGAGGTCGCCGCTCGTCGCCGGCCCTCCTCGGTGCCTCTCCTCCCCATCCGGCGCCGGAAACGGATTCCCCGACCCCCATATATACTCCCACCGCCTTGAATTGAATCCTCGTCGCCCCTCCGCCCTTTCCCCCTTTTCTCGCCGCCGGCGTGCGCCGCCGCGATTCGTCGTCGCCGGCCTCCCTCTGGCGAATCCGATCCGGTGGATCACTTCCTCTCGTCCGTCCCATCGTTCCGGTGTACTCCCTCTCTCTCGAATCGTCGCGACGAGCTCCGGTGAACTTGGCCACCGTCCGCCGTCCATCTCGGCCTCCCCTTCTTCCTCCTCCCGCCGGCCCGCGTGGCTGCCACGTAGGTGCCATGTCGGCGCCACCTCGGCTTTGACCGGGCCAAGCCGGTCAGCCGCCTCCTCCCTCCGTCTTCCCTCCCGTGCGCGCGGTCCACGGCAAGCCGTGCGGCTGCACATGGGCCCGCCGCCAGCCGTCCACTCAGCGCGCCGCGCCGCGCCCGAACCACGCGCACCCGAAACCCTAGCGCCCGCCCCCGCGTGCGCCGCTTCCACCGTGCACTGCCTCACCGACAAGCGGGCCCGCTCGGGACCCTGCAAGGTGAGCCCGGTCCACCTGGCTTTCCTTCCCCCTCTCTCTCCCCGCGCCCCTCTCTTGGGCCGCCTCCCCGTAGCCCGCGCCAGCCCAATAAGCTCGGCCGAGCCGCGCAAATCCTCTCGGGCCAAGCCAAGCCGCTCGGGAAAGTCTGATTCCTATCCCTCCTTCCTTTTCTTATCCAAAGGGATTAATAAATCCTTTTCCCTTTTTCATAAATCAATTCCTTATTCCCAAAATTCCATGAATCATTTCCTTTGGTCCCGCACGTCAGTGACCGTCAATAATATTCTTGAGAATATTATTCCATAAACCATTTCTCGTGTTCTAGAAAAATCCAATAAATCATTTCCTTGTCCATAAATTCCAATTAAGCTTCCAAAATTCATATCTTCTCAACCGCTCATCCGATTGACTCTGTTCAACTTCCAGTAATTCCGTAAAATTGAGATCTATTTAATGGCACTATTAATTAGTCTAAATAGGATCTTTCTTTTGGTCTTTTGTTTAGGTTTTTGATTGTTTGTGTATAGTTGCGGTTACCGGATTTTTGTCGATCGTGGATTTCTCGAAGATTCGTGAAGCTCATTGAAGACCTTGAGCAAGGCAAGTCACCCTTTGATCAATTGCTCCTATAATTGGAAAATCATTATTATTATTTTGTTTGCAACTTGCATTATTAGAATCACACACTTAACTTGCTTGGCCTCGCTTTGCATGCCAAACCGACGGACCTACCCAGTAGTCGCACTACTTCCTGTAGGCCGACATACCCTGATCCCTTGTCGCTCCACCATTGTGGTACTTCGGTATTCGTGCTCTCTGAGTGCGTATACCAAATATCCCACATACACCGTTGATTGTCGAAATTTGGGAAATGGGTTTGAGAAGCCTTGAAAACCTGACATATGGTGTCGGTGTGTTTAAAAATAAAATGAATTGTGAAAACTCGCGATGCGGGGGTGGTGCCTGCGTGGCGCTGTCCCGTATTCGCATATAAGGACCGATTCCTGTGGGAAACTCATCGAGCATAATCAAAGTGCAACCACAAGGTGGAATGGGACACCCTGGCTAAGTAACTAGTCGGTTCAGGGAAATCTCGCATGCCAATAGTTGGGAACGCCGGTGCGGGGTCGGTTGGAGCCAAACCGGGTTCCTGGTAAGGCAAGAACACGAAGCTTGCCAGATTACCGATCGAGGTGGTTGGAGTTTGATTTGTGAAAACTAAAATGGCCTATATTTATGTGAGGATTTGATCCTTCTATGTGGCATGAGGTAACCCTGGGTCGGCTTGGGAAAGGCTTTGTTGCGAACCTCCGATACCGACGGGTGTTCAGAATAAGTTCGTATCTTGTGGGTAAAGTGTACTCCTCTGTAGAGGTTAACTAACTGTTCGAACAGCCGTGCCCACGGTCATGGGCGGATGTGAGGTGGTTCCCGTTGCGTAGAGTTGTTTGCCTGTGCTTTGTGAAAAGTTGTTGTGGTGTGGGTATCGTAACCAGAATCAGCCTATGTGGCAGATGGATGACCTGAGTGGTCAGAAACGAATCTGTGTGATTCGGGATGTCTGCGGGCATCATAGACTAGGCTTCCCGAGTGGAAGCGGATTGTTTTGCTGCTGGGCAGCTGGACTCTGGGAGTCCGAGAAAATGAATAAGGCTCTGGAAGCCGCTTAATCAAGTAAAATGGCTCTGGGAGCCGATAAGTAATGATCTGACCCGGGAGGTCGGTACATTACCATTTGAGTTGTTGAAAAGCATCTCTTAAGTCGAATCGAGACACAAGTCTCTTTTCGGCCCAAACTTAAAAAAAGAAAGAAATCACTTAGTGGTTTCAAAATGGATTTCAAACAAAAGATTTGCAAAACAACTTTGCCTCTCTTCCAAGCTTGCATTAAACACCTAAATTCCCGTGACTTGCTGAGTACGAAAGTACTCACCCTTGCTCTATATAAATATATATAGTTCCTCCGCCTTGAAGTAAAGATGAAGTGAAGTGAAGAATAGGGTTTCGTCCTGGTTCCCAGCCGTCGCCTGTGGTGTTGGGTGTTAGTCCGTTGGTTCCGCTGCTGCTGCTGTTGTTGGTGTTTCCTCGTTCGCATCGTCGGTTGTATTCTCGGGCTGTTCTGAGCTGCAACCTAAGTTAAGGTAAATAAGTCCTTTATTTATTTTAAGGATTGCAATGATTCATATTTGTCACCGTGGGTACCAGCGCTATGTCCTGGGACTGGTACCGAGATCGCGGTTCGTAGGAAGCGGTTCGCGCCGTTTTTCCTACGACACGCTCCTGTCAGGTGCCGTTGTACGGCGGTACCGGATTGGGGTGTGACAAGTCGGCAGCTAGGTCTTCTGCTTCGGTTGCCTTTTGGCGTTCCTAGTGGTGGCCTGTAGCGATGGCACTTGGGTCTTCTTCTCCGGCTCCTTGTCGGCAGTCCTATCAGGGACAACCCCCTGATGTGGTGGCAATGGCGGCTTCTACTCCTGCGTCTGCCTGCTTTGAGGATCCACTCCCCTGTGCTCAATCATGCGGTTATTGGGAAGACCTCCGCTTCCACAACCTCCTTCGTCGATCCAGCAAGACAGAAGTTTCATCGCCACCATCCAATTCATGTGATGTTGGTTGATTGGGTTGTGGAACCGACTTTCTTCTGGCTTCTTGGCAACAGTAACCATGAAGGGCTTGTCATTCGGGTTGAGCTTAGATCTTCTGTTCAACTCTGGTTGGAAGGTTTGTAGTCAGAGCTCCTCAGATTCAATGGCGAGCTCCGTGGAAATCATTTGCTGAGTCCAGTGTCGCTTACCCCAAAATCTACGGCTTAACAGCAACCCTCTATTTTGTAATGTTTCCATGGAAGCAGACGCAGGGGTTTACAGGTTTGTAAAGCGGTGTGCACGTCAAAAGAAGCTCCAGGATGTAGTCATCGCGGCAATGCTGCCGCTCCCTGTCGATCTACTCCTCTCTTGCTGCTCGGTTTTCTTAGGAAGTTTGTTTCCTATACTCAGTTAGCCTATCTGTTGTTAATGATGGTTTAGTGTTTTCAGATTATCTGTTTGGCGATGTACTGGGATTTATTCCCTTGAACTTTGTGTTTATGAAAAAAAGTTTATGAGTTTAGAAAAAAAGCAATAAAAGTGAACCATTTTTAATAGTTTAGGGGTAAATTTAGCCAAAAAATAATTTAGGGGGTTAAATGAACCAATGAAATAGTTTAGGAAAGTAATTTTTTTTTCTTTTCCATTTGTGAAGGCGTCGTCTCCTTCTCTTTATCCGTTCTAGACCTCAGCTCGATCTTTGCCGGCATTTTTCGTAAATGAAGAGGTTGGAAACCTGCAAACAATTGGCTTTGATTGGGCTATGGCTTTTATATAGGGGGGCTTTTAACTATTTGCTACATATGTGTCCTGGCGCTCCATGGCGACCATATATGATTGCCCGTGCGGAAGTGGAGCAATTTTTTCATTTTTTTTCTTGTGACACAGGAATACAAATACATGAGATAATTAAACACATGATGAGTCTTTTCAACAAGAAAAAGCACAGAAAAAAGAAAAATCGTGCATGGGATCGTGTACCATACGACCATACCACGATCCACACCAAACTTGGACTCAAATTAATCAAGAAAAACTGCTCGTAGATGGAGTATTACGGACGGAACACGTACGTACGTACGGGTAAACAAAACGCTTGCACAAGATCGTCGACTACTATATATCACCGTTCACCGAACACGTACACGCTTCTGACAAACAATTGGCCACGGCGACCACTGTGGTATCTCCGACACAATTAAGTCTTTGTCAACGGCGACCTAGGCTTGAGGCATCATCGATCTCGGCCGATGAGCTCCCCACGAACGCCGGCTCCACACGAGGCACAACGACGACCGGCCGCGGCACGGGCTTGGCAACGATCTGCACGACCATCTCCATGCTTGGCCGGTCTGAAGCGCTGTGGCTGGTGCACGATAAGCCAAGGAGAAGTAGCCGTTCTGCGTCGTCGGCATCGTACTGGAGACCTTCCTCCGTGGTGAGGCTGCCGTCCACGGCTTCCAGCAGCTTGCCGTTATTGTGGAATTCATCCCGTACCCAGTTAGCGATCAGCACTGAGTCACTGGGCCGGGAGTGATCGAGTGCCTTCCTACCGGTGACGATCTCAAGGACGAGGGCTCCAAACGCGTACACGTCGGTCCGCCGCGTCGCCACCCGATTCTGCGCGTACTCCGGCGCTATGAAACCCCTGGTGCCGGCGAGCTCCATTGAAGCGGAGCTCCTGCCACCGGAGATGACGCGGGCAAGGCCGAAGTCTCCGAGGCAGGCACGGAATTCTTGGTCGAGCAGGATGTTGCTGGACTTGATGTCCTCTAGCTCGTGGTGGATGTAGTGGAGTCCCGCGGCGACGTCCCTGACGATGCTGTAGCGTGTCGGCCATGGTAGCACCTGCTGCTGGCGGCTGTGGTTGCCGAACAGGTGATTGTCGAGGCTACCGTTGTGCTTGTACTCGTACACCAGCAAAAGCGCTCGTTTCTCCAAGCACCAACCAATAAGTTGCACGATATTGTTGTGCTTCAACCGGATTATAACTTGAATCTCCACAAGAAAATCGGTGAAACGACGCTGCTGGTTTTCGTCCCGATCGAACTTCTTCACAGCTACTTGCTGCTGCCGCTGTTCTTGCGTCCGCCCATTTCTCTGAGTTGTGAGCGTCCCCATGTAGACGACTCCGAACGAACCTCGTCCGAGTCTCCTCGCGTCAGTGAAGTTACCAGTCGCGTTCCTTATCTCCGAGTACTTAAGCTTCCTGGCGAGTTGGCTCAGCACCTCATCTAAAAGCTGCTTTGCATCGGAGTTCTTCTTGCTCTGAAACACAAGGATCACAATCAGAGAAACAGAGAAGAATGAGAAGACCACGATCACTGTCGTGAATCCGGTCTCGAATGGTTTGTTTTTGCTCTTGCTCGCAGCGATGCCCGAGTCCGGGACTCTGTCCACGGTGATGTTCCAGCTCAACAAGCCGTATGTCTCGCCATCGGAGCCGGAGGCAAAGAAACCGATGTACGCCTTGTTGGGGACACGGTTGCTCATGGTGAGGTGCCCGGCAAAGATGGCCTTTGATGGTTTCAGTTGCCCGTCGTTGGCCATGTACGCAGAAATCTTGTGCCCGATGCCGTCGTAGTCGATCCACACCGTGTAGTTCACGGCTGTGCTTGTCGACTTGTTACTGTTGTTGTTGTAGTCCGACATGATGCTTGCAAGATCAAGGGACAAGCTATGATTATTGGAGGTGGTGGTGATGGTGTAGTTTGCGGTGTTCAACGCCCGCGGTAAGGCGCCATCGGCGGCGTTGAGGGTGGGGACGACGACGAACGCCAGGCTGCCCACGGCCGCCGTCCGAGATGAGATGATCATGAACCTTAGAGTGGTGGTGAAGGACGCCTCGTTCTTCGTCATCATGTCGCCGGAGACGACGTGGCGCCAGAGCTCCATCCGGAAGGGGAGGAGGACGGAACCGGATGACGGGAGGACGGAGCCGGATGACGACGAGGTGTTGCTTGTAGGGAGGCGCGCGGAGGACGTCGCGCCATATCTCCGCGTTCTTGAGGACGAGCAGCGACTGGTGCTCGTCGATGCCATCGAAAGTCGGGATGCTGATGCTGTCCGAGCCACTCCCGTCTTTCTCCAAGCTTGTGCAAGCTTCCAGGCCAGTGCATGCGTTGGACGAGGAGATTGAGCATAACATCACAAAGAAGAATGTAACAAGGAAAATTGGAAATATGGGTAGGACATGATGTGCCATCTTCTAGTGGATAATTAGTTGGAACTTTGGAGGTGCCTGTACGTCTATTACATATGCTTGGTTGCTCCACTGCTAGACTTGGTACCGCCATTTATACATATTTAGGGCATGCGACATATGCATTGTAATTTCTAAGGTCGTTGATATATAGATAATCATCAGATAGCTTTAGTTCCTTTTGTTAGTCGTCATATAAAATAGAATAGAAAGATGGAGGTTGGGAATTCAGTTGGAACCACGCAAGCATGTATATGGCTTTTGGGGTCTGTTATCATAGTCAATTAGTCATAACCAATGTTAATTGATTTTATGATGATGTTTTTGATAGGAACAGTTCGTGATGGTGGAGATTTGGTAGGTCTGGACAGGAGACCAATTCTCCAAATCGATCAGTCTGCTTTAATTTCTTGACTCCAAGTCGTTCTTGTAAATATACCTTGCATGTTAATGTAACTTTCTATGTTGTTATGTTTCTTACACAGGCCATGTTTGTCATTTATCATAAAATATTATGCACCCCTTTCTCCATGATTATCCTAGTCTTGCTTGGAATTTCTATGAACGTAACTTCGTTTAACTCGTGATGAGTTAGTCCTATATACTCCGTATTATTTAAGATTTGTAGAAGTGAACTGCCACACCTTTTTCGACGCGGTAGATGAAATCATCTTTGCTCCGATCCATGATGTCATGTATCATGCATACAACAGTTTAGTTGCCACGATCACAGTACTTGATTAAAATCTTGCGTTTCCAGATGGGTATATATAGCGCTCATTCACTTTCGAAAGAACCAACTTTTCATATGTTATTCAATCTGTTAGTTGAGGTGGAGTGCGCGCGTTAGGCGCTTTGAGGATGTAAAGAAACTCAATTCTATCTCCAATCTAAAAAATGTTTTTAAATGACATGCAATTTACACTCCCATAGCTAATACTCCTTTAATGTATGACGCCGTTGACTTTTTTATAAAATTTTGACCATTTGTCTTATTCAAAAAATTTATGTAATTATCATTTATTTTATTGTGACTTAATTTATCATCAAATGTTCTTTAAGCATGACATAAATATTTTTATATTTGTAAAAAAAATTGAATAAGACGAATAGTCAAACGTTGGTTGAAAAGTCAATGGCGCCATACATGAAAATACGGAGGGAGTACTAGATAAAACTCTTCGCGTTGGTGGTGCGGCGGATGGATGAAGGAGACGAGACGGGTGCTCGATCAATTCCTTGGACTGCAACGTACGCCCAGCTGACATCCAACAATGCCTGATGGCAGGAGACTGGGCGCGGCGGTGAAGATGTGAGCTGCTCGGTGGTGACGAAACGTACCCATTCTTTGATTCTTTTTCTTTTTTTCTCTCTTCTGCAATACATTCACTTTTTTTTTTTTGCGAATTTCTTCTATTGGTGGTATCCTCATCACCATTCGCCTCGGAACCGGTGCTGCAGATTTCTGGTGCAAGCCAAGCGATGGGAGGAGGGCGGCGGTGGAGTGGGCTTTCTCGCAGACCTCCATCCATCCTCGCACGCGCCGGGGGAGACGAAGAGCGGCAGGTGGCGGCGAGCGGCCGTATTTCCTCCTCCGCTTGTGTTTGTGTGTGGTGGTACTGCTTGTGGTGACCATAGCTGCAGCAGCAGCACGAACAGCTACGATGGCACCGTACGTGAAGCAAGGCGGCGGCGGCGGCGCACCAACGGACATCAGCGAGGTGTACCGACCGGACTACGGCCACGCGGGCGCCGAGGTGTTCGATTCTGGGATGTTCGACACAGTGTGTTCGATCGGCCAGTTCCCGGCGCTGGACAGCTTCGCCGCCCAGGAGTTCGATTCTTGTAGTCCTCGTCGTCGGAGGTTACAGACTTACAGCTTCGCGCGCCGCTACTCGCTGCTTTCCCGCCGGAGAGAGAGGATAGTGATAAGAGGGAAGAGAGAGGAACGAGAGAAAAGGGGAGTAGCGAGGATAGATGACATGTGAGGCCACATGGGCCCCATCATTTATTATTATTTTTTTAATACTGACATATGGGTTCGCATGTTTTATTATTATTTTTATCAAATTACCACGTAAGCGCCACGTCAATCCTATGTAGGACGAAGACCTGGTCGAAACTGCCGCGTTGGTGCCACGCCAGTCAAAACCAGAGACAATACTGCTGAGGGACCTCGTTTGCATGATTTTACATTATAAGTTAGGGATGCGTTTTATCTAGTTATGTTGTACATGGATGAATTTTGAACTCGGCGATAAATTGAGGGACCTAAAGTGAACTTATTCCCAATGAAATATGGGTCATGACCCAACGAACCATTAGCCACAGCTTAATTTGTAAACAGATCATATCTTACTGTAAAGTGTTATAATCCACTTGTGTAGCGGTCATCACAATAGTGATGCCGAGTTGATGCAGTTGTTGTCCTCGTAGATGATGTGATCGATGCCGTCGTCAGTGGCGCGGTCGTTGTCGTCGTAGAGGATGCGGTCGATGTCTTCGAGTAAGCGTCTTGCAGATTAATCTGTCAGAGGACGCGAGGTGTCCATCTATGTGGACGAGTCGGCGGCGGCGTGTGTTCCCATGTTGATGAAGACCATCGGCGATGTTGTGTCGGCGAAAACGATCGTTTCGATGATGTAGTTGTACAAATAATGAAGACGTATTAATCTGCTTAATTCCCAGACGCGAGATTGATCTCTGCTCTCCTTGGTTCAACCTTTGGTGGCCTTCTCTGTGATCTTGGGCATGATGGCGGCAAAGACCGCATGCGTCGGCGGTGGTGTTGGATTGGCTTGTCGTCGTGGCGCTTCTTTCTTTCAATCTTTACATTCATGTGCATGTTTACAGAACACACATCAATGCATGCATGTGTGCTGCTCCTCAATTGAGTGCCTGCGTGCAGTGGTACTAGATAGCTGGATGGTCTTATGTTGTTGCCGTCGCTCGGGCTTCACGGCGACTTGGACGGTGGTGCCGTATGCCCACGGCCACGGCCTCGCCTAGCTTATGCTTGATGATGCTGGTGAGCGACGATGGAAATCGTCGTAGTGTTGGCTCCTGAGATCGCAGGGTTCGATGTGGCTAAAAATAAATTGATCTAATGTTAATATTGGTAAAATCTAATCTATGAATTATTTGTGGCTAATTGATGCGGCACCCCAGGGAGATTATGGAGATGTCATCTCCCCAGGGCCACACGGGGATCGAACGATGTTGGTCTCTAAGGCTATGATACCATGAAGAAAAATCTAATTGTTGTATTCTGATGTTTTTGTGATCTATTAGATCGATCCTCTCATAGGATATATATAGGAGTACAGATAGTAACTTGGATTACAATAAGTAATAGTAAATTTATCTCTAAGATTCTATCTCTGTGATATATCTTATCTCTATATTTGTATTTGACTCTTATCTCTAACTAACATATTTGTACTTCTAACACTTCTGCCAATACCACAGTCCTGAGTATGCTTAGGCCGTGTTCGGGAGTGAGGGTTAGGCCTAGCATGTAAAACGAAGTACCATTTAGCGTGTGATTAATTAAGTATTAGCTATTTTTTTGAGAAAAATGGATCAATATGATTTTGAAGCAACTTTCGTATAGAAACTTTTTGCAAAATACACACACCGTTTATCAGTGTGAAAAGCGTGCGCGTGAAAAACGAGAAGGGGAGCTGGGAACGAGGAGGGGGAGTTGCGTGTATAATAAAATTCAAGGCAGCATCCCAGTTGAGTTTGCAAGGTTGCCAGGTACGCAGTACCTGCTCTACATGAGTGTCCTCAAGGCTTTTAACAGAAATTTAGTGAGATAAGATATATGCTGCTGATTTTTGTCTTTTTAAGCATGTGCTAGAGAATATATTCACATGTGTGAAAGCATGGTGTTGCGTACGTAGTGTGTGCACGCGTCCCGTGTAATCGGAAAAAAACAAACAAACTCATGTAGGTTTCCACAAGCCATTTCTATTCCTGCTGGTCTCGAGGAGGCACGGAAGGCCTAGGTCAATTAAGCTTCCACTGCTAGCTCTGTCACAGCCAGCACGCCTCGCATGTTTTGTTCATGTGGTGTTCCAGGTGTAAATGTGAGAAGCAAGTTGATTGACTAGAGTGAATGCAAGTGTGTATAAATACTTAATTTTGTGTGTGAATGTGATTCCTATGCAACATCACCGTCTGTTCATGTTAGTGCAACTGTTGGTGTGTGGGTGTGTTGACGCTGTCGGTGTATGGGTGGTGGTATATTTTTTTTCCTGGTTACGACAAGGGTTATTTCGCTGGTGTGTACATATGTAAAAATAAAAGGCTATCTTCAGACTTAGACACTACTTAAAAAAAGATTTTTCCAGGCGGCCCAAAACCATTTTCGCAGGCGGGGGAGAGGACCGCCGCTACCATCTCGACTGTGAAAATGGACAGGCCCGCCTGCGAAAATCATCTCAGGAAAATAAAAAAAAACCACGGGGCGCCGCCGGCCAGGGCTCCGCTCCGTCCGTTGCCGTCGGCGCCGTCGTCGTCGTCGTCGAAGCGGCCGGCGGAGGCGGTGAGGAGAGAAGCCGGCGGCACGTGTCGTCGTTCGTCGTGGCCGGCGGCGGAGGGATGCGGCAGCGCGCGGACGTCGTCGTGGAGGGAGCCGGCGGCGCGGACGTGGGAGAGGAGGGAGCCGGCGGCGCGCGGATCTGGAGAGGAGGGAGCCGTCGGCGGCGTCGTGGTCGTGGTCGTCGTCGAGGAGGGAGGCCGCCGGCGGCGAGGAGGGATGTGGCGGCTCGCGGACATTGTCGTGGAGGGCACCGGCGGTGTGGACGTGGGAGAGGAGGGAGCCAGCGGCGCGCGGATCTGGAGCGGAGGGAGCCATCGGCGGCGTCGCGGTCGTCGAGGAGAGAGGCCGCCGGCGGCGAGGAGGGATGCGGCGGCGCGCGGACGTCGTTGTGGAGGGACGCGGCGGCGCGGACGTGGGAGAGGAGGGAGCCGGCGGCGCGCGGATCTGGAGCGGAGGGAGCCATCGGCGGCGTCGCGGTCGTCGTCGTCGTGGAGGGAGGCCGCCGGCAGAGAGGAGGGAGGCGGCGGCTCGCGGACGTGGGAGAGGAGGGAGCCGGGCGATTTTTCCAAGTGTGGGGGAGAGAGAGAGAGGAGGGGGAGGGAAATGAGTGGTGGAGAGGAGAGCTAGGATAAGGATGGGGATGAAGATGAGGATGACTAGATTTTTTTTGGTAGGTACTATTTTTTTTAGACGGACCACGTAAGGTGCGCCTGCAAAATTCTATTTTCGCAAGCGGACAACGAACTTCATACCGATTTATATTTTTTTAGGCGGTTATTTGGCTCCAAGAGTCATGTCCGACTGTAAAAATAAAACCCCCACGTCGGAGAAAATGTTTTTTCTAATAGTGAAACTTGCATGCAGTAATCAGACAGACAGACATAAATTTTTCCTGCTACTTGCACGTTAAAAAGTACAACTTGAGTTTCTACTTGTGCATACTTAGCCGTTTCATATAAACCGAGGCAGTGTGAACTAAATTGTTTGGTACGTTGGAGTTAGTGGTCGTCATAGTTACACGTACGTGAGAGTGAGATGCAACTTATCCAGCGAATATTCATAGAGTTCAATAGATAACTCCGGTTATTCTGGTAGTTGAGCTCACTGCTACCAACCAGCCCATCGCTATCATATCGGTTCCAAACTGCAGCGCCGGTTTTAGAACCAACACTATGATTGACACTGATGAGAGGCCCTCATAAGTGCCAAATTTGATGAGTTTGCCCGATTTGAAAGAAACGGAGGTTGCCAAATTTTTCTATCATTTGATTCATTATATATTTAACAATATATAATGAATCAAATGTAGAAAAATAATTAATAATCACTTAAATTTTTTGAATGGGACGAACGGTTAAATATGTTTAAAAAATTTAAAGGTGTCAAATATTTAGGGGGCGGAGGGAGTATATAGATGTCAATTTTACTAAACGGTTTTTAATTGAGAGATATCAATTTCCTTTTTTTAAAAAAAATATGGTATCTCCGTTAACTTCTCGAGAATTGTAAAATCACTTGATTAAAAAGGACAACTGGGGAAGACTTGCTGGTCAGCAATTGGACCGGGACCGGCGTTGGTAGGAGTACATGTGCAGGCAGTTTAGGGCTTCGATCCTGTCCTGTCCCCTCGACGGGCTTATTACTACTAATTAATTTACTACTCCATTTACATGTGTACACGACGTACTCCGTGCTCTCTCCGTCCTAAAAAAACTCAACCTAGACAAGAATATGACATCTATTAGTACAATAAATTTAGACAGCCCTTTGTCTAGATTTATTGTACTAGAAAATGTCACATTCTATCCTAGGTTTAGTTTTTTTGGACGGAGGGAGTATATATATATATATATATATATATAGTAAATTTGTTTGGTGCTCCATGGTGCCCGGGCACCATTGTTGAAATTGAGTATATACCTAATTCAAATGAGTATGAAACTTTTTCAATTACTTAGATATTAACATTAGCTACTTTACTAACTAGTTCAAAGCAAGTTTGAACTGAATTTGAACTTGTTTTTGTTAGATTTTGATTCTAGGTATATAGCATCCATACATATAATTAGTTAGGTATGTAATCATGGATTGTGAAATAAAGTTAAATTTGAGTTGTTTTGTTGATAGGTATAGGTATGAATCGAGTTATTATAACTAGGTATATACTCACAATTTGAAAATTTTGAAAAATTTGAGTGATTTTGTGTATTTGATACCATGGTGCCCGGGCACCATGGTGCCCCATATGAGTGTCCTATATATATATATATATATATATATATATATATATATATATATATATATATATATATATATATATATATATATATATATATATATATATATATGTAAGTACCACCATTATTTGTACATTTAATTTACTCCGCATTAGCAGTGTAATATTAGAAAGTTAGCTATTAATTAGATGCCTAGCTAGGTAGCCTAGCCTTGCATTGTGTATTAGATCCATGGTTTGTCCAAATATGTTGTTGAGGTTGCTGTTCCTCGTCTGCTGCTCGTCGTCGTTGGCGGCATCAGCAGCAGCAGCGTCGTCGTCGTCTGGATCTGCATGCAGCTGTAGCAGCAGCAGCGACGAGACGAGCTACAGCTTCCCCTCCACGCGTATCGAGGACACCTTGGCGCTGCTCGACGACGCAGAAATCAGCAGCAACAATGGCAGCACCATCCTCCACCTCACGCCGGCGGCCTCCTCGAACAAGTCCGGCACCGCCCTCCTTCCAACTCCGGTCACGCTATGGCGGCGCCTCGACTACCAGACGACGGCGGCTCAGCCGGGGAGCTATTCCAAGCAGGATGCGTCCCTGAATACCTCCTTCACCATGAGAGTCCAGTATGCGAATGCGAAGTATTCGCCGGCCGACGACGCAGCAGCGGCAGCAGCAGGGCTCAACAACGGCCTCGCGTTCGTCATCGTCCCCACCATCAACGGCCCGCCACCACCGGGCAGCGCCGCCGCCTTCGCTGTCGAGTTCGAAACCGGCGACAACCGCAGCATCACCGTCAGCATCACAACCGGCGGCAACATCATCGCCGCTGCAACGGCCACAACGACGACGACGAACCAGACGAACAGCTACTACGCGGTGTGGATCGACTACAACGGTGAGAAGCACCGTTTGCTGATATACATAGATTTGCAGGACCGACCAAAACCGCAGAAGCCCTGCCTCGACGTGCCCCTCAACCTCAGCAGCGTCGTCCCCGACCGAGCTTTCATCGGATTCTCGGCGACGACGACGACGACGACGACAGGAGGATCATCATCCGCCATGGATGAGCTGCTCCTCCATCGTTATTCCATCTTGAGCTGGAGCCTGACAGTGAAACTACCTCCTTCTCCACACGGCCTAGACTTCGAGTGGAAGGTGATACTTCCCGCGGTGGTTGGCACCGTCGCCATTACCGCCATCATGAACGTCATAGTGGCCGCCCAGTACCTCAACTCCAAGTACAACAAGCTCAAGATGGAGCTCGTCCTCACGGAGGCGCTCCGGCGACTCCCCGGCACGCCGAGGGAGTTCAAGCACGCCGCCATACGGAAGGCCACCAACAACTTCGACGAGGGGAGGAAGCTCGGGAATGGCGGCTTCGGCGCCGTGTACAGGGGCACGATACGGTCGTCGTCGTCGTCGGCCGGGAAGAACAAGGCCACCACCGCCGCCGCCGCCGCCGTGTCGTCGTCGTCGGTGGAGGTTGCGGTGAAGAGGTTCACCCGCGACGAGAACCGGTGCTACGACGACTTCCTCGCCGAGGTCGACATCATCAACAGGCTGCGCCACCGGAACGTGGTGCCACTTGTCGGTAACCATCTCATCTTCTCATCTTCTTCATTTCATTCAACAACCTATAATTCATGCACCATTGTCTTCCGATCCGGTCAAAAACAAGGGGGAAATTAATTCACTGTTCCTTATGGTCAATTACATGCTACTAGACTAGTCAAATCTAGGGAGTAATTTTGTGGAGCAGAATTATACAGGGTTTGCATGCATATGCATATCCCCTGACCTTGAAACTTGACAGGGTCAGTAGTCTCACTTTCATGCATCGCCAGACGACAGCTAATTAACATGCATACATGCTTGTCTCCCTCAGGGGCAATTTTCATGGATTCAAAACCTGCACGTTATTACAGTCAAGCTCTCTCTAGATAAGATGCATGAGACAGTTACGTTTATTCTCGCAATAGGGAAGATCCTTAATGTCAAATGGTCATAGTCATATATCCCGGATAATCCTTAACAATTGAAAAGAGACGTGAATAAAATTTAAAAATATCCAAATGGGAGTAAAAATTTGTGCACATATGTATATTTTAAATATACTGGGCAAATTTTTAATTAGTTATATGAGTCTCCCTTATAATTCAATAGTTCATAGCAAAAGAAAAGCAGCTGATAGATCTGACATTGACTTTTTCATGCATTGACGTACTCCTCCCGTCCCTAGATATTTGATACCGTTGATTTTTTTAAACATGTTTAACCGTTCGTCTTATTCAAAAACTTTTGTAAAATATGTAAAATTATATGTATACATAAAAGTATATTTAACAATTAATCAAATGATAGGAAAAAAAATTAATAATCACTTAATTTTTTTTAATAAGACGAACGGTCAAACATGTTTTTAAAAGTCAGCGACGTCAAATATTTAGGAACGGAGGGAGTAATTGTTAAATGAAATTGAAAATTAAATCATAATCAACTTGGTATCCTATGCAAATGTGATGGATATATCAAATCATCATGTTTAGAGAAACGTTAGTTGGTCAGAATATCAGACTAAACCGAGGAAATCCCAACTAAACCGATGTAAAACTAAACAATATATGATCGTAAGTATAGATGATATACTAGATAGGCAATGCGTACTTCAACACGATTAGAATATTGGTCATTCAGACCGAACCAATGAAGTCCTAGCCACGCCGATGCAAGCGAAGATAACAGAACTTACTTATCGCTAGAGGTTAGACATAACTGATGCAGCCCATACTCGAAACAATGAACTCGCCGGAAGTATAGTAGGGAGGTGATGCACCGAAAGTTGTATTGATCGAGAGATCCTTTACAATGATCTTTACAATGATCATGGGTATACTAGTCCTTATTCGACACACTATACACTTTCTTGAAGATAAAATAAAAGGTACAAGTCCTGATCGGACTCTAAATAATCTTTTCTAAAAATAAAAAGAAAACTAGTTGACTCTGCCTAATTAATAGATAAATTGATATGCCGCATCCTTCTTGAACTCTGCCTCTTCTGGATAAGCTTTCTTAAGTTGATTAATTAACTTAACCAAATCTACTAAAAATCCTAGTAAAAAAAATCTACTAAAAATCTGACTACTGGCAACTGATAATTTCCATCGGCCAAATCTAGTACTCTGAGGCCGATACATGCTCTAGGCCGATGACGACTTTGGGGCTTACTAAATTTTAGCGTTAACACATGGGTGTAACATTTATATGATGGATATACATATCATAAATTTGAAATATAATTGCAGAACTAAAAAAATGAGGTATTAAAATCAAAATGGTCAATAGTGTGGTTTTGTGAAATTTATGGCTATAATAAGGGGTGAAAACGGGCGGATACGGATGGAATATGGCATTCCTATATCCTAACCCATATTTTCCTTTAAATTCCGAGTCGGGTACGGTTAGTGCCGGATAAGATATCACTCATCCCATATCCTATCCCAAATTATCTCCTTCGGATCGGATTCAGAAACGGATATCTATTGTATCTCTAACTCATAGATATTAAATATAATAAGGTAACTAAAGTATTAAAAGAGATACGTCAATAGAAAAATTATACAATATTATATGTGAGCTCGTAAAATATTGATTAACCAATCTTTTATCATGTTTGTAGGTTGATTTATAATAGATTTTTATACATATTTTATAATATGGGACATACGGGCAGATACATGTGTTCTCGTATCCTAACACATATTTTAACACATATTTTCTAACGAATTCGGATTCAAACTCGGATAATATCGGGTATCCCATTTTTTTCTCCCATATTCCTCCCGCGAGTCTCGGGTCAGGCGGGCGGTCGGAAATACCCGCCCCACTTTCACCCCTAATAATAACCGGGGTTATGTGCCACGTGCCAAAATTCCCGTGGTTTTGTGCAACTTAGACTATAATACTTGTGGTTAGGTGAAATTTATTTTTAGACCATTGAATATCATGGTAGCAATCTATAATTTCACCGGAAATAAAAATTGTGTTACTGCCTATCGTCATTATTCTTGTAAATTCTATTGTTTTATTCACCATTTGCTGATTAGGGCCTTCCTTCTCATATTTTTAACTCTTAATTATCATCTGAGAATTTATTTTACTTAACATTAAGTGCCATATATAGGGCAAATTAATTGAGAAGTACGCTAAATATAAAGTCTACTAGAGTCTTTTGCCACGATTATTTGGTCTACTCTAACACACTAAAATTAGGACATATTGACCTCATTGCATCAAAGTAATAGGACAGATAGTTTTGTGTAAAATGTCATCTGTTGTTAAAGACTCGGTATACATATAATTTATTTAGAGTTCAGCGGAATATATATACGTGATATGATCGATATTAATTTACTTCTGATATTTCGTACTTCAAATGTTACTTTTCAATTCTAAATTAACAAAGTTAGCAATGCTTTGTCATACACAACATATATGATTGAAAAATTATTTAATATTAATTTATATATATGGCTTAATTATATACACTAAAATAGTATTAGTTACTATCATTTCATAATTCATATATATGCATGTTAGACCAACACAACGGGGTGTAGAATCGTTTAGTCGTTTCTGTCCTTTACCCATCGTCAGAGAGGTAATTTTCAGGGATGAGAAAAACTTACAGGGTATACATCAGTCAAAATATCTTAGTCAATTCTTCGATTCCATAAGAAATCTAGTCCATTCCTCTAAAAGATAAGATGAGCCAAGACTTTGTAAGATGTAACCTTGCCATTACTACCCATTAGTTGTTAATTCTTCTAAATTAAGTAACCCCTAATTCTTAGTTAACATAATGCAAATTGGCTTTTATACAAGTAACACGACAAACAAAATAGATACCCGCTGTTAATTTTCCTTAGTGCGTGCATCTATAAAATTCTTCTTGAAAATTTCTCATAAACCATTACCTTATTTTTGGAAATAAATTAATAAAATCCATTTATTTGTTATAATGAACCAAACATTTTCTTTTTTCAGAATGCTGTGTAGAGTTCAAACTAACACTACTTTGACTATTGTGTTTCTCTTATATACTCCATCATATAATTGTTCGTGCTTTTTTCCAGTAAATACGGACTTACCTACAGATTCCTAGTGTTAACGGAGTCGCAACCACCTCGATTTAGAAAACTCTAAACCAAGATAAGTTTTTAAAATAACCAAACCGGCTAGCGGAGCTGATTTAGATATCAAAACAACCCTCTAGGCCGATTTAAATCGATTTGAATATAATCACTCGTCTCATTGTAAATTAAAGGTTTACAGGATAAACCTAGGATATCGCACTCTTGTAGCGAAGGCGAACGATTTACGGCCCAAATCGACAAAGACAGACGAATTAGGGTAAAGTAGAAAACATGACTAAAAAAAGTAAAGGTAAAAGAACGATTAGATAGATTCTAGGAATTATGGTCGACATTAGGATTGAAACGTCCATAGTTCTTATAAAGGGGTTGGTCTTTTCTCTACAAGCATTCTCTATATGCCCTATTAGACTTAGAGATCAGTTAGGATTCAAGATTCAAGAAGTCTCGAGCCCAAGCAAGGAAGCACGAGAATTGCCTTAATTGGACCCGGACTCAGCCTCTGTCGATTTGACTGGCCACATGCCGCCGGTCAGACCAGGCCCACAACGTTTGTCAGACTATGGAACTCCTCTCGTGGGGAAGTGAGCGCTCCCGCCTTAGGAGAGTCAGCTAGGGACGGGTTTCAAGTGATTATATAGGTTCGGGCCATATGGGCGCGTAATACCCTACTATTGTGTGTGGATTATGGGTGATCGAAAAGAGTTACAGCGCGTGGAGTGTGAAAAAAACAAGGAAGGATGCTAGCTTAGTTGGAATCAGAACCCTTTTCCCAATGGCATGGATTATCCTTTTATACATCAAGGGAAGTCCACAACACCAATACACACATGTGGAAATGGGATCTACTCCATTAAATTTGTCATGGTTGATATTATGTCTCTCAATCCAGTCGGAGGAGAATGTTTCAACTATTGGTTGTTGGAGGGAGAGCGCCAATATTCAAAAAGGTGCACCTGCCCCTACTGCTTGTGAGCATGACTGGGTGACGTGTGGGACAGACATCCCCACGCTCCCACGTGTTGACGGGAGGTGTATAAGACGTGTGCTACACTACCATTAATGTAAGGGAGTGGTTGAAAACAAACCTATGCTCTTGTCAGCTTTTCCTCAAAGTGATTGCGCTCCTCCAAGGCTAGCTGGGGCAGGAGGCATCCTCAGGCCTTCGCCCGAGGCATGAAGAGTGCTCGAGCCCCTGCTCCCGACCCGAAGGCAATTGGGCCTTTCCTCTGGATGATCATTGTGCCCGGACAACCTGTGTACCCGTATGTGGCACCACATCGACTCGGGGCATCCCTGAGCACTCGGATCACCATCACTGATAGGTACAGATAGTTCGTTGAATTTGGACGAGCTTCTCGAAGATGTCGAGGATGAAGGCATTCATGACGGCATACTTTGGAAGGGAAGCCCTTGTTCGCGTGTACTTGTCTAAGTACCTTGAAGATGTGTATATCTTATACTCTACTTTCTTAATAACCGTGTCCAACTCTAAAACTTTTCCAACATTTACTTTTTTTCACCTACCTTCACTACTCATCCAATCACAACCTTCCACCATCCATTTCTACCTACTTTCTTAATAACCGTGTCCAACTCTAAAACTTCTTATATTATAGGACGGAGGGAGTAATTATTTACGATAGATATATGTAAACCAGCTGATGAACACATTCGATCGATCTAGGCCATGGGATAGAACATTGACGATCGATATTGCTTAGATGTCCCATTTCTCCGACACCGTCGTTCTTACCGGCTCTATGGCGGCAGGCCTTCTCCAAATCTGACCGCGCGTTTTTCTTTTTTTTTTTATTTTATGTGTCAAACTTGGGTGTTAAAAATAATGATTATGTTATTTTTTGCAAATATATTATGGAAATTGCACAAGGGCAAGTTTTGATTAAATATTTCTATAGGATGGTCTTATGAGAAGGGAGAACTTCTGCTGATATACGAGTACATGCCCAACGGCAGCCTCGACCGGCAACTGTTCCCCAAGGAAAAACCCGGAAGAATCCTCGGATGGACGACGCGCTACGGCATCGTGACGGACATAGCCGCGGGTCTCCACTACGTCCACCACGAGCACGAGCACATGGTGCTCCACCGCGACATCAAGGCCAGCAACATCCTGCTCGACGCCGCCTTCCGTGGCCGCCTCGCCGACTTCGGCCTCGCCCGCATCGTCGTCGGCCTCGACAAGAACTCCTACACCGACGTCGGCGTCGCCGAGACGTGGGGGTTCATCGCGCCGGAGTACTCCGTCAGCCACAAGGCCACCCGCAAGACGGACGTGTACGCGTTCGGCGTGCTGCTGCTCGAGATCGTCACCGGCAGGCGAGCTCTCTGCAAGTTCCAGGGGACGTTCCAGCTGCTCGTCGACTGGGTCTGGAGGCTTCACCGGGAGGGGAGCCTGCTCGACGCCGTCGACAATGGCATTGCTTCTTCTACCGAAGAGTTTGATGCGGATGATGCCATTCGGTTGCTGCTGCTTGGGCTGGCGTGCAGCAACCCGAACCCGTCGGACCGGCCGAGCATGACGGAGGTGGTGCAGGTGGTCGCCAGGTCGGCGGCGCCACCGGATGTGCCGCCCGTGAAGCCGGCGTTCGTGTGGCCGCCCGAGGGTGGGGTGGAGGTGGACTCTGATGACGTCGACTCGTCGGGGAGCGATGTCTATGCGAGTTTGTGTGAATGGGAGGAAGAGGAGACGTCGAGCAGCGATGCCCTTGCGGTGAGAGTTTCATCAGGATATCACTAGGAGCAAGGCGTGGGTCGTTGTTAATTAACTAGCATGGTGGCCCGCGTAGATTGCGCGGCTAGTATCATTATATTTTCTCTTATATAATAGCATATATGTTTTTTCATTATATTATTCAAATATATTAAAATGACAACATTATTTTAAATTTTGCAATAACTTTACAAAACTACTCATGTGTAATATTCATATTGTATTTTATATATGTGTTAGTTATTAATTATTTTTAATACCAAATTTTAGTTATTTGTAAATTATATTTATTCCTATATAGACTCTAGACTCGTCTTTTAATATTTCTTTTTTTTAATTTCTAATTTTCTGTAAATTGTATTTCTATATAGACTCTATGCTCTTCTTCCGATATTATTTATTTTTATTTTTGAATTTTTATTATTTCTAATTGTATTTCTATGTGGACTCTAAACTCATCTTTCAATATTCTTTAATTTTTAATTTCGAATTTCAGTTACTTCTAAATTGTATTTCTATATTGACTTTAAACTCGACTTCCTAGGTTTTTTTAATTTCGAATTTTAGTTATTTGTAAATTATATTTTTAAACGGACTTAAACTCTACTTTTAATTTTATTATATTTATTTAAAATTTTACTTAGTTTTAAATTCCTATATGGACTCTATACTCTACTTCTAATATTCCTTATTTTTAATTCCGAATTTCAGTTATTTCCTAATTGTATTTCTATATGGACTCTATACTCTACTTCTAATATTCCTTATTTTTAATTCCGAATTTCAATTATTTTCTAATTGTATTTATATATGGACTCTAGTCTCCTCTTCTAATATTTCTTATTTTTTTATTCCGAATTTCAGCTATTTCTAAATTGAATTTCTATATATACTCTATACTGTACTTCCAATATTCCTTATTTTTAATTCTGGATTTCAGTTATTTCCTAATTGTATTTCTATATGGACTTTATACTCCACTTCTAATATTCCTTATTTTTAATTCTGAATTTCAGTTATTTTCTAATTGTATTTCTATATGGACTCTAGTCTCCTCTTCTAATATTCCTTATTTTTTTATTCCGAATTTCAGCTATATCTAAATTGAATTTCTATATGGACTCTAGTCTCCTCTTCTAATATTCCTTAATTTTTAATTCCGAATTTTAGCTATTTCTAAATTGTATTTCTATATGGACTCTGTTTTTTCTTTTTCTCCGATTAATGTGAGAATTTCTAGACCATGAGAGCGAATGTGGAGGCTCCTTTTTCTATTCCTTTAATAATATAACTAGCTGGGTGGCCCACGCAATTGCACGGCTAGCACCCAAACAAAATCATATATTTTTTAGTATGATTTTACTTAAAATTTGTTGCATAGCTATCTCATTGTATTAAGAGTTTGAAAGATTAAACCTTATCATCCCCGTGTTTTTGGTTATATAGTTTTTTAAAAGTCATACCAATTGCTACCCCTTATATCGTCTCCTTCTTTATTTGCTTATTCGATCTACCACTATTTCTATTCATTCTCCTTGGAACCTTTAAAAATTGGATCTTATGGTTTTTAGAGTTTATTGTCACGTTGGGTTTCGTTTTTATAATTTCTAGACGTCTCGTCAAACGTTACCATTATACTCCTCTATGGCACGTCCACTGTCTCTTCTCTTTATTGTCATTGAGATTTTAAAAATCGAACATAATTATCGTTTGGGTTCATTTTTTACTTTCTAGAAGTCCCGCCAAACCGTCAGTAGCTTTGCCATTATACTTCTCTACGGCTCGCTCGCTGCCTCCCTTTTTTATTGTCATTGAGATTTTAAAATCGAACATGATTATCATTATTTTTTTTACTTTTTAGAAGTTCCGA
This sequence comes from Oryza sativa Japonica Group, assembly GCF_034140825.1. NCBI lineage: Eukaryota > Viridiplantae > Streptophyta > Magnoliopsida > Poales > Poaceae > Oryza > Oryza sativa. The sequence continues at coordinate 547,474 of NC_089038.1, read as the reverse complement.
ACTTTTAAAAATTGAACCTGGTAGTTTTTGGAGTTTATTGTCTTGTTGGGTTTCATTTTTTATAATTTTTAGAAGTCTCGTCAAACGATGCCACTATCCTCCTCAACGGCCTGTCCGCCGCCTACTCTTTATTGTCATTGTGATTCTAAAAATCGAACATAACTATCGTTGGAATTCATTTTTTATTTTCTAGAAGTCCCGTCAACCATCAGCGGCTCTGAAACTATACTCCTATACACCCCGCCCGCTGCTTCTCCTTTTTATTGGCATTGGGATTTTAAAAATCGAATATGATTATCAATGGGGTTTATTTTTTTACTTTCTAGAAGTTCCGGAAATCGCCTTACTCGTTTGCTTCACGGCCTGCCTGTCGTCCCTCCTTTTAATCATCATTAGGATTCTATTTGGTGTTTTATTAACAGTTTTTATATGTCGTATCAACCGCCACCACTCTACTACTTTATAGGCCTGTTACTTAATTTATCTTGTCATGTGTTTTAGATGGTCTTTTTCTTTCAATAGTATTTATTTTTATCACAAATTTCAGTTATTTATAAATTGTATTCCTAATTGAAATCTTATTTTTCTTTTTCTAATTTCAGAATTTAATTTTTTTAAAATTTTAATTAATATCGTATTGTGTTCTTTTAATATTTTTATTTTTTATTTTCAATTTCAGTTGTTTCAAAATTGTATTCCTACTTGAACTCTCTTTTAATTTTTCTAATTTTAGATATTATTTTATTTTTTATTCTAAATTTTAATTAATCTCGTATTGGGTTCTTATGTGGATTCTTATTTCAATATTACTTATTTTTAATTCCGAATTTAAGCTTATTTTAAATTGTATTCCTAATTGAACTCTTCTTTATTTTTTCTAGTTTTGGATTTTATTTTTATTTTTATTCACAATTTTAATTAATCTCGTATTGGGTTCTTATATGTCTTCTTACTTGGGTGTTAAAAATAATGATTATGTTATTTTTTGCAAATATTATAGAAATTGCACAAGGGCGAGTTTTGATTAAATATTTTTGTAGGATGGTCTTATGAGAAGGGAGAACTGCTGCTGATATACGAGTACATGCCCAACGGCAGCCTCGACCGGCAGCTGTTCCCCAAGGAGAAGGGCCCCTTTGAATCAAATGATTTTTATAGGAATTTTATAGGATTCAAATCCTATAGGAAATTTTCCTATTTAGCTATTTGATTCAAAGGATTGAAGCTTTCCAAATCCTATGAAATTCCTATGAAATGATACATTGCATGTGGATTTTGGAGGAAATTTAGCAAGAGCTCTAACCTCTTGGAAAATTTCCTTTGAGTCTATCTCTCTCATCTGATTCTACGTTTTTCCTGCGCTCAAATCAAACGATCATTTCTATGTTTTTCCTGTGTTTTACAATCCTCTGTTTTACGCTTCAATTCCTATCAGAATCCTGTGTTTTTCCTATCCCTTTATTTTTTTAACCCTGCGATCTAAAGAGGCCCGAAACCCGGAAGAGTCCTGGGATGGAGGACGCGCTACAGCATCGTGACGGACATAGCCGCGGGTCTCCACTACGTCCACCACGAGCACGAGCACATGGTTCTCCACCGCGACATCAAGGCCAGCAACATCCTGCTCGACGCCGCCTTCCGCGGCCGCCTCGGCGACTTCGGCCTCGCCCGCATCGTCGTCGGCCTCGACAAGAACTCCTACACCGACGTCGGCGTCGCCGGGACGTGGGGGTTCATCGCGCCGGAGTACTCCGTCAGCCACAAGGCCACCCGCAAGACGGACGTGTACGCGTTCGGCGTGCTGCTGCTCGAGATCGTCACCGGCAGGCGAGTTCTCTGCAAGTTCCAGGGGACGTTTCAGCTGCTCGTCGACTGGGTCTGGAGGCTTCACCGGGAGGGGAGCCTGCTCGACGCCGTCGACAATGGCGTTGCCTCTTCTTCTTCTTCTTCTACCGAAGAGTTATTTGATGCGGATGATGCCATTCGGTTGCTGCTGCTTGGGCTGGCGTGCAGCAACCCGAACCCGTCGGACCGGCCGAGCATGACGGAGGTGGTGCAGGTGGTCGCCAGGTCGGCGGCGCCACCGGATGTGCCGCCCGTGAAGCCGGCGTTCGTGTGGCCGCCGGAGGGTGGGGTGGAGGTGGACTCGACGGGGAGCGATGTTGATGCGAGTTTGTGTGAATGGGATGAAGAGGAGACGTCGTCGAGCAGTGATGCCCTCGCGGTGAGAGTTCAATGATATCTCACGGGGCCGAGCAATGCGTGGGTCAGTGTTATATTAAGCATGGTGGCCCGCACAGATTACGCGGCTAGCATCATTATATTTTCTCTCATATAATAACATATATATTTTCTCATTATATTATTCAAAAATATTAAAATGACATTATAATTTTAAATTTTGCAATAACTTTACGGAACTACAAGTGTGTAATTTTCATATTGTATTTTATATACGTGTTAGTTATTAATTATTTTTAATATCAAATTTTAGTTATTTGTAAATTATATATATTCCTATATGGACTCTAGACTCGTTTTTTTAATATTTATTTTTTTAATTCCGAATTTTCTGTAAATTGTATTTCTATATAGACTATAGGCTCTTCTTCCAATATTATTTATTTTTATTTATGAATTTTTATTATTTCTAATTATATTTCTACGTGGACTCTAAACTCATCTCTCAATATTCTTTATTTTAAATTTCGAATTTCAGTTACTTCTAAATTGTATTCCTATATTGACTTTAAACTCTTCTTCCCATGTTTTTATTAATTTTGAATTTTAGTTATTTGTAAATTGTATTTTTATACGGACTCAAAACACTACTTTTAATTTTATTATGTTTATTCCGAATTTTAGTTAGTTTTAAATTCCTATATGGACTCTATACTATACTTCTAATATTCATTATTTTTTAATTCCGAACTTTTATTTTTTTTCTTAATTGTATTTCTATATAGACTATATACTCTACTTCTAATATTCCTTATTTTTAATTTCGAATTTATATTATTTCCTAATTGTATTTCTATATGGACTCTATACTCTAGTTCTAATATTCCTTATTTTTAATTACGAATTTCAGTTCTTTCCTAATTGTATTTCTATATGGACTCTAGTCTCCTCTTCTAATATTCCTTATTTTTTAATTCCGAATTTCATTCAAGTTTCTTAATATGCCTTTTTTTCTTTCTTCAGTTTTTAATTTTTAACTAATCCTAATCTATTTCTATTTTTCTGGATCCCAAAAAATTGTCCATTTCCAGTGTTTCCAGTGTATAGTATGTTTAGGTTTTCCTTTTTTTTTGTTTTTGACCAATTGTCCGATTCAAGTTTCTTAATATGTCTTTTTTTTTCCTTTCTTCAGTTTTTAACTAATCCTAATCTAGTTCTATTTTTCTTTTTTTCTTATTTTTTAATTAATGTGAGAATTTCTAGGCCGTGAGAGCGAACGTGGAGGCTTCTTTTTCTATTACTTTAAAGATATAATAGATAGGGTGACGTGGATTTTCATCTCTTTATTTGCATGTCATTTAAATAGTTATAAAAAAATTTGAAAAAAATTGACAACACAGATTAATATGAAATATATCACTCCACAAACATGCAAGACCAAATTTAACTTCTATAAGTTGCAACAAAAATAACAAATTAAACTGAAAATTGTTATCGCACATTCGCAACTATATTTGTTAATTTTGTTACAACTTGTAGAAGTTGAATTTAAACTTGCATGTTTGTGGAGTGATATATTTCATATTAATCTATGTTGCCATTTTTTTTCATATTTTTTATAACTACTTAGGTGACATGCACAAAACGAGAGGATATCTCCTCGAGGGATGATTTCACTTTCCCTAATAAGGGTAGCTAGAAGATGTGTGTATTTTTCATGTTTGCAGATCGATCGATTAACCAATAGTATCGCATACACATATACTGGGTTGTCAGTATCTAATAAAATTCAGGGAATAATCAGTCTTTCTGATTTTCAGCATTAACACATTGATCAAGGAAATGAATGATTTAATTATCACATTGATGATTTCATTTCATTTCATTTGAATCAAGTTTTACATTATAAAGGACAATGCCACGAACATGGGCCGGTCGAATGGGCTGTTATGTTGGGTGATACATGGGCTGGTTTGAGACTCAGTGTGTTTTCTCCACTTTTCTAACATTTTAGTCCCTCTTTTTCTATACACAGTTACACACGTTTCTAAAACTACTAAACGATATTTTTAAAAATTATATTAATATATTTTTCAAGTTTATTATTTAATTAATCATACACTAGATTGCTATGTTTTGCATGTGGAGAAGTAAAGTTCTCAACGAATGCAAACTTAAAAAAAAGGAAGCAAGGCAAGCAACAGCTGTGGAGGGTGTTAGAATATAATGTGGAAAATGTTTCTACTCGCACATCTGAGTGACTGAGTCTGATGGAAATATGCTCTCGTCGAAATTGAGTAGAGAAGCATGCAGCAGTAATAAAGAAAAACAAAACGTCCGGACGATTGAACCAGAACGATCAGCCTCACCGAATTGGTTTGCTTCGAGGATCATCCCGGGCTATCCTGAACCAATGGTTTGACCAACAGATCGGCCAGCCTTCTAAGACTCACTTTGCTTGTTGAGGCCCAACCACATTTTGTTTTCCTTAAAATGAGAAAAAGGTTGCGTTTGAGGGGACACCTTGGTTGGTAGAGTGCAAGCACGTCGGCTTCACCACCAGGCCAACTTGTTTTGGTGAAGTTATGTATAATAAATAATGTTTTTGGTTCAGCAATTAGATTGGTCAACCTAGCAGTCCAACTGATGAGCCAGTGAACCGAGGGTTCAAGTGGTTCGATAACATATCCGATATTCTTTTTTACTATAGAACTGGCAGAAGTATGCAGTAGCATTGGATCTTCTCTCTCCCACAATGAGCTAGCTGTGCATGTACAAGGGACCCAAGTGAGGGAGTGGTCTGATTTGTCCACCAAAAGCCAGCAACCAATAGCCATATGGTATTGAAATTTCACTACACTGGCCAAGGTCACCTGTGACGGGCCCAAACCCTCATCTTTGACGGCTTCGCGCATGGTCAGTGATCAGTAGTCACTGGTGAGTCCAGTCACCTTTGACGGGTGGCCGGCCGTCACAGGTGACACCCACCTCTGACGGGCAAGTTACTAGAAGGCCGTCAGAGGTGTTGGTCTCCGCTAGCCTTGAGCGAGTTAGGACCCGTCACAGGTGACTCATCTCTGACGGCCCTTTAAATAAAGGCCATCAGAGGTTGAGGTCTCCGTAGTTAGAAGCTGTCACAGGTGATCTACCTGTGACGGCCCCAAAAGTAAAGGCCCGTCACAGGTAGGTCACCTCTGACGGGCCTTTATTTGCTAGTCCGTCACAGGTTATGTTACCTTTGACGGATTTTTGTTCCGACCCGTCACTGATGAGTTAATTCCAGAAAAAAAATAAATGCTAAATATTGGCTAGCCTCAGGATTTGCTAGCCATGCCCTCTGAAAAATAGAAACATCACAGATATATTCCAGTCACAGATCCATCACAGATACATCACCCCCCCAATATAACATCACAGATCCCCAACAACACATATATGCAGTTCAAATGCCACAATTTTGCACAGCAAATTCACACCCCTTGAAAGCCACAATTTCGGTCGTTGCTCATAGAACCGCATATATACTTACCAAATGGATTAAAGCCATAATGTCATCGACCTGCACAACCTGTCAATAAGGAAAAAAAAAAGGAGAAAACAGATGAATAGTACAACATAAATCGTAGTTGATCAAATGTGATGACAATTTAGTAAAGTACCATAAATATTGCACATATGAAAGTAAATTACATTGCACTCTATAAAAACATAATTTTTTACATCGCCAGAAATTATAAAAACATCTTTTTTACATCACAATAAATTATCTAGCCAAGTTCATGAGTCTATTTGGCATGAAAACGTCCTTTCTTGTTCATTATTTCTGCAAGAATAAAGGCGCACAATTCGCCTCTGATAGCGGGGGGGTTGATGGGTGAGATCTTGAAGCCAGCTCTACCTTTCTGTTTAATAAATAAGAGGTTAATTAGCACGTTTTGAATAGCAATGTAGATATTGAAATGAGCTTATTCGCCATTAGCAACAACCTCAGGGTCGAAATCTTTCACCTCTCTTAGAAGTGTTGACATGTTGTGGCACACGTGGAAACCACATTGGTCTCCGATCTGTTGTGCGCATGCAAACTTGGTGTCATGATAAAGTTCATTCTTGCCCTCCTTGTGCTTACCACCCTTTTCCACATATGGGCCCCAAGCCATATTTAAGGCCTTGGTGATTTCACTGAAATCATAATCTTTGGACTTATTGGAGTTAAGGTAGGTAACCCTACTCCACTTAGGTACGATGACTAGGAGAATCCAATGTCGCCTGCGCAGTGGTTATGTAGCGTTAGTACTAAGAACCTTAACTTCAAAAACAATATACACGAAAGGTATTGTCCTCTTACTCTTGGTTGTGTGCGCACATGATGTACTCCTTGTCTTGATGGGCCCATAAACACCGGTTGACATAGTCAACCACCTCAGTGAAGCTTTGTCGTAAATTAACCTCATTCACCATGGATGGATCAAGGAACCCAACCTGATTACCATGGCGACGACTGTCACGCCCGGAAATTCACTAATAATTTCCGAACTAATTTGTGCATAAAATCCTCGTCCAGGAATCAGCCGAGGTACACAAACTGACAATTTAATATACAAATCCATCATAATAATAACGTTACATACTTACAAAAGAAAAGAAAAACAGCAGCGGAATTAACGGTCTAGCGATGGCTTCAGCTCCACTCCCATAGGCAGCTCAACTGGGGTATAAGCCAAACGTCTTCTCCTTCTGGATCCTTTATCTTCAACTGAGGTTTGATTGATTATTGCAAGAATGAGCATATGACATACTCAACAAGCCACACAGCAAATATGCAAGTGCACAAGGATACCAAAGGATGGCATAATATAGGCTCATTTGCGAAAGCAGCATTTAGCAAAGAGTTAAGAGTAGTAAAACAGTAGATTAATTAATCAGAAGTTTTAATCAACACTGAACAGCACACCCATGCTGTACAGGCCCAACCATCCTGAACAACCATACCCGGCTGAACAGATCTAACTCCAAACCAGGAGCTAAGCAAATTATTACCAGTTATTACATCCATAATTATTGTGAAAGGTGTGAGACTAATCACGAAAAACATTGCTCAACCCGCCCATAACCGCGGGCACGGCTATTCGAATAGTTTTACTCTGGCCAGAGGTGTACCACTGTACCCACAAGACACAACCCCACATCATGTCACCATGTGCCTCAATACCACCACGGTACCTCGGAAAGGAGTTGTGACAATACCCCTTGCACAACATAATCCATTACAGCGCACCTTTCCTGGATCATAATCACCCCCTCAAAAACCAGAGGCATGGACTCCCCAGTGACCCCCGTGGACTTCTCGCCACTTCTCAGTCTGGCGCACTATAATGAATCACGCTACACAAAAGATAAAGCCGTTGCCCACGCTGGCTTGTGGTTGGCACGATAAATGTTTCACAACAGTAGCTCGCGAACCGGTCCTTAATTGTCATGAGCACGACTCTCAAAACCATGTGCTCACAACCCACCATTATCAAGTTTTAGTTGGCAAGTAATTAATTAACCAATCACGATTGACCATCGTGAACTATCATTAAGCCATCCTTAAATAATAGTGAGTCATAAGTTATCCCAATAGTGTGCTAATGTTTCTAAGCATGGCTAAGCAATCATAACTAATATCTAGCTGAACCAATATATAAAGCCCAACTAGTCAAGTTATAATAACCCAAGGTATCAAGGAATAAAGTAATCAATGCAAATTGGCCATAACAAAGGAATAAGTTCACACCACCCGGTGACATTCGAAAATAAATGCACAGTTGAAATAAATAGAGAATTTAAATATAGGATCAACATGCTCAAAGGATTGTGTTTAGGATCTGTGTGACTTGCCTTGCAATAATCGGTCTTCAAGTAATCTTCTTGATCACTTCCGACGCACTCACGAACCTTCGCAACGACGGAAACGACAAGCTAACACGCAAAACGAAGAAAAAGACTAATAAAAACCAAATAAACAGTACATATAAAGTAAACAAACATGTAGATCATGATTTTAGATGAATTTAGCAACTTGAACCACTCAAAACCGAGTTACGATGATTTAGTTATGAATTTCCGAAGATTTAATCTATTAGAAAAACAGGAAAAAGAAAAACGATGATGACGTCATGATGACCTCATCAATGGCCGGACCAAGATGGCGACCTCGCCGGAGATTGGATGGTCGGCTGCGACTTTGGAGGACATGAACACGTAGAGGACGACGAGACGAACCCAACGGTACTCACCCTCGAACCAAACGACGAACGACGACGGCCGGCGACGAGGTCTAGCGGCGGCACGGCTTCGGTCGACGGCGGCGACGGGGCTCCGGTGACCGGCGACAGCGGGGAGAGAGCGGCCGGGCTTCTCCACCCTCCCGCGCACCTTACGGCGGTGACAGCGACCGGCGGCGACGACGGAGGCGACGGCACGACGCGGATGGAGCTCGGCCGGCGACGACGTCGGGGTGGAGCACGTGGCGGCGGCGCTACGAGGCACGGGAGACCACGGGAGAGGGGGCAAACGAAAGAGGAGGACTAGGGGGTCCTATTTATAGCCTTGGATTGAAGAGATCGGACTCCTCCCGCAAGAAATCGATCCGGGAAATCAAAAACTCGGTTTTGGAGATAAACTCGAAAACGAGTTTGATTCGGATAAGATACTCAACGATTTGCTCCGATTTTTGGGGGTAAAGATAGAGGAGGATAAGAGGAATATTTCCCCTCAACTAATTTTAGAAAAACACAAGGGGAAAGGTCAGATTTGGAGGAGAAAAAAACCGAGCCAAATCGGTCTCAGTTCGGCTGCTTGAGGTAGAAGATAAACAAAGTCGAGGGAGGCAAATTAGACTTTTTGTCTTGGGCTGGCTGAAAACAAAGCAAAGAAAGAAAGAGAAGGGGGGGAGCTCGGCTGGGCTGACTTGGGCTGCACGGCCGTGCACACAAAAGAGGGAGATGGGCTGGAAAGGGCCCAAGACTAGGAAGAGGATTATTATTACTTTTCCAATTAAATTAATCAATGAAATGATCTTTGAATTGTTAAAAATACTTCCAATGCTCAAATAATTTCAAGAAAAATCCTGAAAATACTTGGACACTCAAAGTACTTAACAAAATTATAATTAGACCATTTAATGATTAATTTAATATGTGGGTAATTACTGAAATGCTCTTTGTAAGATTAAAATTAGGAATTGAGCTCCGAAAAATCCGAGAAAATTCCAGAGAGTATAATTAACCATGGAGAATTTAATAAAAATTAAATCCATCCATGCTTTATATTTAGAAAATTTTATTTCCCACATTTAACTTCACTTGTAAATTAATGAACATTTAATATAAATTCTATTAATAATTTATTAAATAATTTATAAATCCTAACACGAAAATCAGGGTGTGACAACGACTCTCGATCCAACACAACCTTAAAATATTTACGTATTAGAACTAATTTAATTAGGAGATATAGTCCAGTCATATCACAAGTATAGAAGGTATGCACTTACAAGGAGTAGCATTTTAGAAGACCAGTGTCCAACTTCCGGATCCTGAAAAGGTCGAAGAGGTCATCAAAGCCTATAGTTATATAGGCAGGCGACGATAGGAACGGCTGGTGGTCGTGATGTCCAACTATGGATGACTCCCTCATTTTCCGCTTGGCATTGCTTAGCTCCATGTATTGCTTATGTAGCTCTCGGCAAGCAATACCCATCACAGCTAACACATTGTCCTCCACCAATGGCATGCCTAGCTCAAATTGGGCTGGCGCCCTCACGACCTTCCCCGATTTGCTCACCGGCATCGACGTCGCAGCCTTGCCCCTTTTTGGCTCCGGCGCCAACTCCTCGACCTTCCCCTTGCCGCGTTCACGCTTCTGGCCCTTGACAAGTGGTGGGGAGCTATCGGCCTTTCTTGTGGTCTTTATTGGAGCCAAGCTTTGAGCTATATCTGCCAAGTCCATATCAGCTCCACCGGGAGAATGAGGTACTGACAATGCCGGTCCACGGGGAGCCTCAATTGATAGCTTACCCTTGGGAGGTGTAAGCTCCGTCGGTCGACTTGGACGAGGAGTCATCTTCACAACTATGTCTTCTTTGGGCCATTGTATGAACGTCTTGCGCGCATCGCCCAAAGTCATGATTTCATCATTTGGGGGCACGGGCAGCGGATAGCCTGACCAGGTGTCCTTTACTGTATCGATGGACACCTTGGCATACCCAGCTAGCAGGTCTGCGCCGTGGACCTTGTCTGTAACCGAGGGCTTGAAAGCCATGCCCTCAGCGACTTCAGGAGCGAAAGTTGGGTGGACTCTCGCTAGTAGGACACACTGTGCTGCGCCTTGCATAAGGTGAAAGTTTGAATTTAATATTGGAATGTGTAAATGTCTTTTATTAGATATGGATCGAATAACAACAATTACCTCGATGTGGTCCACTACAGCTAGTGGTGCGATCGGGAGACCAGGGGCCGGCACCTCTGTGGATGCACAACTACTCCTATGCTGTGACGGACTCGCGTCGTGTTGTACACGAGGAGTTGGTTGCACAGCAGGTGTTGTGACTCGGGGTATATTCATGTCGGCGAGCACCTTGTTAACCCTTTCTTCCACCCTTGCATTCATGCTAGCTTCTAGTTCTTGAATGACCTCAACCTTAAGTTCGGCCTTCAAACGAGCGTCCCTCTCTTCCTTGGAGACTTTCCGTTTCCTGTATTGGGAGCTGTACTGAGGGAGTCCATGCTTCCAGGGCACATCGCTACCAATTCCCCGAGTTCGGCCAGGATGTTCTTTGGTTCCGAGGGCCTTTGTGAGGATGTCATCTTCACGCCTCTTCGGCGCGGACTCAACCTCGCTTTGTGAAGCTTGTTCAGCAACCAAGCCCAACTAGAAAAGAAGATAGTCGTTTATACGAACTTGTACTTTATACGAACGGAAATTAGTTAGGTTAAGTAGTGAACTCACCAGTTCCTGATAGACGACGGCATCACTTTTGTTCTCAAATGTGACAGAGCCGTCCGGGTTGACCTTACCCCTTGCCCGCGCCCAGTTGCGAGCTCTTTGTTCAGGGATGTCTGAAAACGGGGCAGGGACATTCGCTGCTGCAGCGGCTGCATCTTCTTGGGCCCATATTGCCTCCTTGCCGATGTACCCTGCGGTGCCCAACCGATGCGGGTGCTCATTCTGCTGTTGCAGTACGCGATGTGCCTCGCTGGATTCCCTAAACTCTTGGGTGGTCTTGAGAGAGCAGAATTCCTCCCACACCGCTTCGGTTATTTGAGGGTATTCATCGAACGGCGTATGATTGCCGGGCGGGTTGACATACTCGGTGAAGAGCTTCGACTTCCAATTCTTCCAAGCTTTGCCCATCTTTTGGAATGCCTTCCGCTTGAGCTTATCCTTTGCTTCGGCTGGAAATGTGAACCATTTCTCCATTGCCGTCCAAGCTCGCTCTTTCTCGGCTTCTGTGACCTTCCCGATATCTTTATGGAGGATCCCGAAGTTCTCACGTGCCGCTAGCCCGCAGCAGTTACACCATCTTCCAATGACAGTCCTGGGCGCCGTGGGCCTACCACTAGCGTCAACCTCTCTTATAACTTGCACTGTGGTCGGCCATATATTTTGTGACCGCGGATTTCTACTAGACCTACTTGCACTTGTCTCGCCCGACATCGACGTATGTTGTTCCTGCGGCAATTCTGCAGCACAAACAGAAGGCAATATTTGCTAAGGGGTGCTAGCTAAAATTTATGTGGTCATGTGGTGAAAATTTATCCTATAAATTACCATGAATTTCGGGTTGTTGGACCGCCGTTGTCGCGGGATGACCTTCGGCAACTGCCTCTGTGGCTGGGTTTGCTTCTTCCTGGATCCTCGCAGGTGTTGGGGAGGGCGGGTTTGCGCCGGGCGTTGACATGGTTTAACTTTCGCGAAAAAGATTATAAATTTCCTACCATTAGACTAAATAGCATTAGATCCAATGTAATACGGGGTATACTATGAAAGATATGGCCTCAGTTTTGCTGAGAAATATGCATCAATTACAATCATTTGCATGAAGGGATAAAAAGAGGAAATCAGCTACTAGGAGAAAAAAGCAACCCAAAGAAAATAGAACAAGTGTAGTTCATCTGTTCTTATCCATAAAATAGAACAAGTGTAGTTCATCTGTTCTTATCCATAAGGAAAAGAGCAAGTGCAGGAAATTAGAGTAGTAGCAACAGCATGGCCATATAATAGCAGCAATAAGAGCAGTAGCAGGGCCATATAACAGCAGTAGGGGTATATATGCCACAGGGGCAGCAACAGCAGGGGGAGATTCACATAAACAGCAACAGCAGGGTGGAAATTCACATAAACAGCAACAGCAGGGTACAGAATTTCACATAAACAGCAACAGCAGAGGGAAATTCACATAGACAGCAAGGGTATATAAATCAACAAGTGTAGATAATCTGTTCTTATCCATAAAGAAAAGAACAGGTATAGATAGAATGTTATTAAGCAATTCATCCTTGGCCATTTAACAAGAAGTACAGGGGCAACAACAGCAGTGGTATATTAATCATGCATATATTATTGTAGATAAAAAAATGAACAATTGCAGAAAATCTGTTCTTATGCATAAAAAAAGAGCAAGTGCACAAAATCTGTTCTTATGCATAAAAAAAGAACAAGTGTAGAGGTATATAACCACTCTACACTGGCCATTTAATAAGGAACAAGTGAACAAGTGTAGGGGCAAAAAAATGAACAAGTGTAGATAATCTGTTCTTATTGAGCAATTCATCACTGGCCATTTAACAAGGAACACATTGGGCAGCAGAAGCAGGGGCAAAGATACTCCACAGGGGCAGCAACAACATAAAACAAGGAACAGGTGTATTAACAAGTAGCCCACAATAACAGCAGTAGCAGGGGTGTAGATAAAAAAGGAGACAGTACTACTAACTTCATGTAAACAGCAATTCATCCATTCAATTCAAGCAAGTCTAGATAATAAAACAGCCCACAATCATTGTGGCAGCAGCAGCAAGGGTATATAAATCATGTATATAAACAACAATTCATACAATTGACCTATTCATAGACAAAAAGGGTATATAAATCAACAAGTTTAGATAATCTGCAAAGCCTCCTTAATCATCAAATTATGACAGCAAACAAAATGCATGGAGAATTTTGGTGTCTAGGTCGGTTCCGTCCATGGACTACACTGGCCTATCCACCAAAATTCCCCATGCATTTTGTATTCTGTGATGGTTTGATAACCCTTAACTAGCTAGCTTAATAAACTATTTCTAGCTAGCTTAATAACCCTCAATCCATCCAAGTTGCAAACTAGATACACATTCAAGTTTTAACTAACAGTTGCAACCATAGGCAGCAGCATGGGCAAACATAGACAGCAAGGGGCAAGTGTAGATAATAAAACAGCCCACAATAATTTATGTGGCAGCAGCAGCAGGGGTATATAAATCATGTATATAAACAACAATTCAACTATTCATAGACAACAAGGGTATATAAATCAATAAGTGTAGATAATCTGTTCTTATCCATAAAGAAAAGAACATCCACTGCAGCAAAATTCATGCTAAGATCCTCTATTGATGCTAAGATTCACTGCACCAAAATCATGTATATAAAATCTAGCCCCTACATTCATCCAAAACATCCACAGACAACAAATCACATTTAATTCATCTATACAGCAGCACCAATAATCGAAACAACAAATCACATTTCATTCATCTAAACAATGCAATTCATCCATCGGAAAAAAGGAGGAATGGGGGAGGGTGGCGGCATACTTGGAGAAGCGGCGTACTTGGAGACGGCGGCGCAGGCCGTAGTCGTCCTGGATCCTGGTGGCGGCGGCGGAGAGGCAGTGGCGAAGAGGTCGAGGCGGTCGGCGGTGTTCGGGGATCCCGGCGTCGAGGAGGTCAGGGTCGGGGAGGTCGGGGAAGTCGATGGACGGACGGCGGAGAGGACGACCGGCGGCGAGGGCGGCGGTGGAGGCGGCGGCGGAGAGGGCGGAGATGGCGGCAGAGAGGGCAGCGGAGATGGCGGCGGAGAGGGCGGAGGAGAGGTTGAGGCGGCGACGGTGGAGATGGCGGTGGAGAGGACGGCGGCGGTCGAGAGAGTGAGTGAGGAGGCGGCGGTGGAGAAGGAGGCGGCGAGGAGGCGGCGGTCGAGAGAGTGAGTGAGTGAGAGTGGGTGCCGGATCTGGATCGATCTAGAAGATGTCCTACCCTAGGTCAACCCTAGTCAAAATCACCTGTGACGGGCGCCAACTATGTGGCCGTCACAGGTGGCCTCACCTGTGACGGGCGCCAACCGTGGAGCCGTCACAGGTAAGACCACCTGTGACGGGCCCAACACTCTGGGCTGTCACAGGTGAGGTCACCTGTGACGGCCCTACAGATAGAGCCCGTCACAGGTGAGTTTGCCTAGAGCAATTTTATTTTATTTTATTTCACTTAGTTCTTTTATTTTCCTTAACATATTTTCACTTCTAGTGGGTGCTTCACTTAATTATTTTATTTGACTATTTCATAAGCAATATACTATTGATCATTGCGAACATATTAGAGTCATACAGATAACAGACATGTAGACATAAACTACGTACATAAATTACAAAAATAATCCTTCCGCATGGTCGACACGTGCATATTGAACTTCATCTTCTTCCTCCTCCTCTTCTAGAGGTATTTCTTGACCTATGCCGTGGACGTGCTGGTTGTAATCATCCTCGTCTGCAATATTGTCCAATCCAACAATTCTCCTTTTCCCTTCACGAACTACATGTAGTTTCTTGTTACACGGGTCAACTATGTAGAACACTTGAACAACTTGTTTGGCGAGAACGAACGGTTCATCCTTGTACGCGTTGTTAGCCAAGTTGACAGTGGTGAAACCTTCATTGTCAACTTTTACATTGCGAAGATCGACCCATCGACAACGAAACAACGGGACTTTGAACTTCAAGTAATCTAGCTCCAATATTTGCTCAACTCTACCATAGTATTGATCACGACGACCACCGTCACTAGCAGTCTCGATGCGTAACCCACTGTTCTGCACTGTGCATTTGCTGTCTTGCTTTACCGTGTGAAAGGTGTATCCATTTATGTTATATCCTTGCCAGGTGGTGGCACTCCATTCAGGACCCTGTGACAACCACTGAAGTGTTTCACTAGACAAGTTCTGCAACCTGGCAATTCGGTTCTTCAGCCACTCGTTGAAAGAAGACATGTGCTTATTCCTGACCCAACTCTCTGATCGGCCTGGGTTCTCTTGTCGGATAACTGCAAGGTGTTCGTCAACGTACGGCACCACCTCAGTCATATGCTGTAGTACCGTGAAATGAGCTTTATCGTACACCTTCCGACCCAACCTAATAGTCTTTCTTCCAACAGTACCAACACCGTCAAGCCTCCCTTCGTGATGAGATCGTGGTAATCCAATTGAAGATGTTTCTGACATGTAGTCCACACAAAATTCGATGGCCTCTTCGGTGGTGTAACTCTCGATGATACTCCCCTCGGGGTGTGAACGGTTCCGTACATAACCCTTAAGGATCCCCAGGTACCTTTCGCAAGGATACATCTGCGTCATGAATGCTGGACCACAGCACTTTATTTGCCTCACAAGGTGCACCGGAAGATGTTCCATTATGTCAAAGAAAGTTGGAGGAAAGTACATCTCAAGATGATATAGGGTTCTCACAAGTTCTGCCTGTAGTTCATCTAGTCCCTCGGGATCAATGATCTTCTGGCCGATTGCATGGAAGAAGGAACACAACCGCTGGATCGTGTGTCGCACCTTAGGAGGCAAAATATTCCTTATTGCAACGGGCAACAGCTGTGTGATAAGAACGTGGCAATCATGCGACTTCATTCCAACCAACTTAAGATCTTGCAGTGAAACGAGCCTACTGATTCTTGATGAGTAACCAGATGGAACCTTTATACCACTCAAACATGTTAGCAAATCAATCTTCTCTTCTTTCGAGAGAGTGTAGCAGGCTGAAGGAAGGTAAACCCTGCCGGATTCCGTGGTTATGGGATGTAGCTCCGACCGAACACCCATATCTTCCAGATCTCGTCGGGCGTTGAGACCATCCTTTGTAGTACCTGGGTTAAGCAGTAATCCCATTAAACTCTCGCATACATTCTTCTCGACATGCATCAAATCTATGCCGTGGCGAACTTCAAGATCCTTCCAGTATGGTAGTCTCTAGAATATTGACTTCTTTTTCCACATGCTCCTCTCTTTTGTCTTTTGTTTTTCCACATGCTCCTCTGTTTTTTCCTTCGATGTGCTCTTCTCTTTTCGCTTTCCAACTTTCCTCTTTTTTCCAAACTCGTTGGTTATTCCCATCACTAAGTTGTGCACCTCTGTCCCTGTTAGCTCTGTCGGGGGTCCGGCTGTATCTCTGTGTCCATTGAAATTCTTTCTCATATTCCTATACGGGTGATACCTTGGGAGAAATCTCCTGTGACCCATGTAGACCGTCTTGTGTGAATGCTTCAACCATTTGCTTCTTGTTTCCTCCATACACTCCGAACACGCCCATTTCCCTTTCACAGTTTGGCCAGAAAGGTTGCCAAGGGCCGGATACTCGTTGATGGTACAAAACAGCATCGCATGGAGGTTGAAATACTCTTGTGCATATGCGTCCCATGTTCGTGTGCCCTCATTCCATAGCCTTTCGAAGTCATCGATTATCGGTTCAAGGAACACATCGATATCGTTGCCAGGTTGTCTCGGTCCTTGAATGAGCATGGCAAGCATAATGTACTTTCTTTTGAAACACAACCAGGGAGGAAGGTTATAGTTAACAAGCAGAACTGGCCATGTACTGTGACGACTGCTCAAATCACCAAAAGGATTAATGCCGTCCGTACACATTGCGAAACGCATGTTTCTTGGGTCATTTGAGAATTCCTGGTAAATCCTATCGATTGTCCTCCACTGCACTGAATCTGCTGGGTGCCTCAGCATAGTATCGACTTTCCGTTCTTCGGCATGCCAGCGCACAAGCTTAGCTTGTTCCTTGTTCGCAAACATTCTCTTCATGCGCTCCGCAGTTGGGAGATACCACACCACCTTTGCTGGGCCTCCCCTCTTTGACTTACTTCCTTCACCTTCACTCTTTGCTCGTTTGTATCTTGATCCCCCACAGATAGGGCAGACATCCAAGTCAGCGTATTCCTTGTAATACAAAATGCAGTCGTTCGGACATGCATGAATTCTTCTGACCTCCAGGCCTAACGGACATAATACTTGCTTCGCTTCATATGTCGTCTGAGGTAAATTGTTCCCCTCTGGCAACAGATCCTTTAACAGCTCAAGGAGTTCTGTAAAACTCTTGTCCGACCAGCCATTACTAGCCTTAAGCTTCATCAGTTCCAACACGCATGACAACTTGCTGTGCTTCGACTTGCATCCATCATACAACGGCATCTGGCAATCTTCCACCAACTTACTAAACTTCTCATAATCTCTGTCGTTGTCCTCTGCGTCTTCAATGTCATGCAACATTGTAGATAGACATTGAGTGTCCAAATCTATGGTCTCTCCACCTAAAGGAGAAGGTACGAACATGCCTTCTCGAGCTGCGGCGGTGTTCTCTACATCCTGATCCAACACTTCTTCAGCTGCGACATCAGGCGCCTCTTGCTCTCCATGCTTGGTCCAGCAGGTATATTTCTTCATGAATCCATTCATTATCAAATGAGCATGCACTTCATCCTTGTCTTCGATCATCTGTTCATTCTTACAGTCCCTACATGGGCACAACATGTGCATGCTCATCCTACTTTTTCTGTCATTATCCGCAAATGTGACAAATTCAGTGACCCCCTCTCTATACTCGGTAGACGAACGATGCGCATAGTACATCCATCTACGATCCATCTGAAATCAACAACATACGAAGAAAAATAAATGATGATCGATATGTTGAGAATGAATGGAGAATAATGTGTTTTTTACTTTGAATTTTAGCAAAAAATCGCCCCCCTTGCCCTCCCAACCGATTTGTGAACAGTACAATGGTCGGGATGGAAAGCAGTTGGCAGTTTGGGGGTATTTATAGACCCAACACACCTCAGACGGGTTAGATAAAAAAAGCCCGTCAAAGGTATTGCTCATACCTTTGACGGGCTTCTATTCAATGGCCCGTCACTGGTATCCGCTCACCTGTGACGGGCCAGAAATGAAAGCCGTCACAGGTGGCGGCCCATCACCTCTGACGGCTTCTAATGTATCGGCCCGTCACAGGTGAGGGGATACCAGTGACGGGTTGGAAGAAAAACTCGTCACTGGTATACCTCTGACGGGTTTTCCTTTCGGCCCGTCACAGGTGAGGGGATACCTGTGACGGGCCGCGGCCAGATGCCTCACCGGTGACGGCATCCCGTATAACCCGTCAAAGGTAATGGTCACTACTGACCAATTCGTTTGCCCGTCACAGGTATCCCGTCAGAGGTGTGAGGATCTGGCGTAGTGTTTGTATTTCAAATATTTTTTCTCTTAAATTGTAGTCTAATTACATCGTGTATTTGTTACAAATAAATCTCTACACTAAGATCTCACCTGATTATGTTCCAATGAAAAATAAATATGTTTTTCAACGTTGAAATCGGATCTTTCATATGTAAGAAATAAATGTTCCAATTAGAATTCGATTCTGCTGCACATTTCAAGTTTACGGTGCAATGGATCTTTATATTACACATGATATTATTTTGATGCCTCAATAAGTATCTTTGGATGTTCCACTACTTTGTTTATAAATATTGCACACAGTGTTCTCTCAATATTTGTTTCAAAACATATAACTTGATGGTACTCTCTCCATTCAAAAATATGATAATTGAGGATTCGTAATACTGGGTGGTCGAAGTATTAGGTAGTATGGATAGTTTCACCTAGAAAAATCGACAATATGCAATCAATCAGAAATAGATCACATGTAACACAGTAAACATTTGCTGCTACAACCGCACAGCTTTTCGGGTTTTTTTTTCATTGCTTACTTGACACGTACAATAAGCAGGGCTACAACATGCATGGTGCAACGAAACAGGGTACAAACACATGAACAAAAGCTCCCGCATGAAGAGAGCATGCGTCGAGCTGAATAGACTGGCGCCACGTGGCACAATATAATATAGGAATATATATATATATATATATATATATATATATATATATATATATATATATATATATATATATATATATATATATATATATATATATATATATATATATATATATATATATATATATATATATATATATATATATATATATATATATATATATATATATATGGATCATGTATATATGCATGTTTTTTTTACGTTTGCCCATCTCAATTAATGAGATACGCATGTGTCCAGGACATTGGAAATGAGGTCAGTAACTCCCGAGCAGTGTGTGTAGCCATTGGTCGTCTTGTAAAGGGTTTCCATGAGCCGTGCAAGGTTTATCACACGTGTCAACAGGGGGACTGGGACCGTCGTGTTGCGCAGGAACTCTTGATTGATGCTTCTCCACTGCTCCTCTACAAGGCACCATAGTGCTTTCTTGGCTTCTTGGACTGTCACACCATACTCTTTCATGTAGCATTCTACCGCAGTTGGGACTCCACCTCCGTCTTTCTCCCACTGCCAAAAGGAATTTAAACAAATTTGATCAATGCTCTCACCATAAATATACAAGTCATATATATTCTTCTTTGAGAAAATATTATACTCCCTCTGGTCAATTATATTTTTGACGCTGTGAGTAGTATTAGCTGTATTTTTGTGGCAATTTGCACTTATATATATACAGTAAAGTCAAATGTGTATTGACCTCGTGCCCGGAAATGTCATCCATTAGGCGTGTTATCATTGCCGAATTCTCTATAATTTTTGGAGATGAGATTGCCCAACAAAAAATAGAGACGTCATCGTTTGCATCCATGCGATGATCCACAAAAGATATGCATGCCAATGCCCAATACAACGTGCTAATTGTAGAGAACTTGAGATGATCATGTAATAGCGGCACCTGTCCCTCTTCTCTCCATATGATCTCTTGCAACATGCATCTGCTTGCCTCCTTGATCTACATGTGATTTTGGAAAAAATGTCATTACGTACCCTTTAATAATAGGGACACAAAGAGCTGGAAATCATTACAAATTTGTATACTACAATTGATACAACCGTTGGATAAAACATTAGTACAGAAAATGAAGCTAATCAAACTAGACCAGGCAAAAGGATTCGGACATCCTTTTCAATTTTTCTTTTTTTTTTCTTTTTGAGAATATTTTCATCCCGACATCCTATTATAGCTGAAAAATTATATGCCCGACGGCACCCTCTGATCTTTTCTATTTCTCTCTCCCTCTTTTCTAACCATATACCAACATGATATGCATATTGTTGTACCCTCCAACATTCTTTTCGAACCATATACGAGCAATTTATTACTAAAGCTTTCATACTTTTTTTTTGTAAACTACGTACCCAATCTACGATCGATTATATTATTGTATTTGTTGCATTTAAACTTCTACAATGAGATCTCACATGATTACATTCCAATTAATTTTTTTCATTTTTCTTTATAATGAATCTCTTGAATGTTGCACACAGTGTTCTTTGAATGTTTCACTATGTCATTTGCAAATATTGCACGTATTCTTTTGGATGTTTCATTAATTTTTTGGTGGTGTTTGAACGGTCACAACTCGATGTTTCATGCATGACATAAAAATGTTCCAATGATATCAAGTATTTTGCAATATATTATATGTTTCATACTATTTTTGATGTTTTGCTCATTGGGATGATTTATTGTTTCATATAGTGATCATTGGTGTTGCAATCAATATATTTTAGAAGCATAGCATATATGTTACAAAATATTTTCATTTTGACAAAAAAAAGCAGTTTGGATGTAATTCTAAATCTCGATAAATTAGTCTAGTTACTTTCTACCCATGCAACCAGGGTTACAAATTTGTAGGAAAAAAAAGTTGGGATGTATGAGTAGTGTTATCTCATCGAAACTAAATATGAATTGTATAAAGAGAAACGTTATTAAGGATTAAAGTGGGTCATTTTCAATCATCGGTAAAGTGAGCATTGGGGAAACATATTGATCTCATACCGTCTTCTTGGTACAGTCAATTCCCAATGGTGAAGCACCATCAACCACAAATTCGTTGAGTGTCTTGGAAAGAAGGGACATCACATACCCGAAGTAATCACCAATCTGTTTTGCTCCTCCTTCATCCCAGCTATAGTCGACCAATTGAGAAAATATTTTAGAATATTTTAAAGTTGAAAACCAAGGCTATTAAAGTGTAGATTAATTCCAATAATTCATGGTAACCTGTAAAGTCTTCTTATATAACCTGAAGTTTATATAGACATCCGAATGAAATCAAGGATATAAATTTATACCCTTCGTAAAAAAACATTTTTAGGGTTGAGTAAAAAGATTCTCTTTTTTACTCACAAGTGGTCACATTTTAAATTTTGAATTACTTATATCCCCCTTCTATGCAACTGATTGGTTTAAAATGTATATATTTCTGTGGATTGGAATCAATGTGATAGAAATGCTTATCTTTTTTTTACGGAGCATGTAATTACCTTTGGACAGCATTGTTGAACAGGTGAAGCTCTTCCAAGGTGCCATATGAATCAAATGTATCATCAAACAAGGAAAATATCTTGATAAGTCTTGCAAACATCATCCGTGCCTTGGCATACTGTGGTTCATAGAAAACACCAAGTGACCAGAAGTAGCACTCCACTGGGCGCTCTCGTATGTATGGACCCAGTGTGCTCCGAACGTTAAGTTCCTTGTACCACCTTCAATTCCAGTTTGTCATAATTAATTATTCTTCATGCATGCACGCATAGATTTTACAGAACATTTTTAAGGTTCTTTGAGAATGCATATATAAAAACAACATAGTATAGAAAGGTGCCACACTTTTTAAGTATTAATTTGTGTTACACTCCACTATCTTTATGTAGAGAGATACCAAAAGATATTACAGATTAAAACTAGCTATATATGTGATACTTTGTGGTTCCTACTCAAGTATTGTAAAAACAATTAAGATCTATTTTACATTTCTAAAATTTGCAATAAGGATAACCGGTTTTACTCACAGTGAGAATCTCCTGGCCTCATCTCGGTGCATCTGCTGCAAGATGTGAAAGTCCAACTTAGCAAGCTCCAGTATGTCGTGGTTGCTATCCTCATCGTTCTCATAGATGGAGATGTAGAGCTTGGCCTCCAGCCTCTTCATCCTCCTTTGCGTCGGCGAGGTCAGTGCGTGCTCTACTTTCTCTAATAAAGGCTGGGGCAATTGGTCATTTTCTGCCATGGCTGAGAGGCAGCCGGTAGTGAAGACGACGGCACTTTTGAGCAAGTCCTCATCGCACTTGCCAAGATGAGCTGCCTCATACAGGCTAAGAAGAGCATCAACGTCATGTCGCAGGGTTTCCTTGAAGTCTCCATTCTTGTCCAAGAAACACCCAAAAACATCTGGTTCGATCAATCGATTTACATAAGTTAGTTGCACAAATTATATATCATTGGTTTTGCAATATTAACTCACATTCCAAAAAGATTTTTTTGCAAGATTTAATTCCGAAGAGTTCAATTCGTGTGTGTACGTACCACTAGGAGCATTGTAGTGGTGTTGCCTCAGCAGCCTGAACCGAAGAGCAGCTTCGGCCATGTCATTCTCCCTAGCAGGAGTGTCGTTTAGGACTCGCATGAACATGCCTATCTCCTCATGGAAATGGTAACCGACACCGAGGCGCTCTATAGCGTCGACGATCTTCATCCCATGTGACAGATGAATCTTGCTAGATGTGTATCCTTGGATCATGCAATGAACCTTGGTCACAAGCTTGTCTCGCCTCTCCTTGATTGATTCCTCTAGCGTCTAATTGATCAAAGCACACAAATATAGTTACGGAGACTGGATCCTACTCTCCGGTTTTATAATTCTTGATGTTTTGGATCCTACTTTTGTAGTTTTGATTGTCAATAACTTTAAAAAATTTTAGTTTAAAGGAACTAAACAACATATATAGATTTGTCTTTCAAAGTACTATAAGAAAAAAACATGTATTTAGTTATTGTATATATTATAATAGAAAAACAAAGTCAAAGATATATTTTGTAAACCATGTCATTGTCTAAATCATCAAGAATTATGGAAATAGAGAAAGTAATAAACATCCTTCTTTACACTAATTGAAGGCACTTCTAGAATTCACCACATTAAGAGTAAATTGCATATTGGTCCCACATAAGTTTATCAGAGTTTTAAATGGGATCACCCCCATACTACCTGCCATGCATAATATAGAATCATGTATGTCGGATCAAATATGCAAAATTGATAACACTAACTAAACCAAAAAAGTTATTTCTTTTGGTCCTTGAGAAAATACCCATAGGTACAATATGTTTCAATATGTTTTAATGTCCTGTTTGGCCAAGAGAAAATTAATCCAATTCTTAACAACAATAACACACATATATGGACGAAAAGACACAACAGGGGAAATCAGTTCGACACTTAACACCCTTGCCCTAGACCATCACCGCGGTCCTTGATGAAGGCATCAACATCTTCAGTCTGGATATGGATGTCTTTCCACAGAAGCGCTGCCATCGGCTTCTGAAAATCTGGCTACCGCCTCTTTGGTGGCGAATGATGAAGGTAGTTGCAGGCCACTCGATTGCATACATGTATGCCTCCTCACGCTCAGAGTGGGTTTTGGCGCGGCACTGGAGCCTTTTTATGCCATTCTCAGATGGATCCCACCGTTGGCTCTAGCAGAAGGTTTCATCACTAATATCGGTCTCTTCCTATTCTAGGGTGCGCCGATGGTCGAGATTTATATGGGTCCTTGGTGGCCAGATCTAGTGGCGGTAGCTGTATCTAAAGTCGAGGTAGTGTCGTTGTTTTAGGAGAGTGTTATTCTATCTAGTCTAAGATTTTTTGCTTCGATAGAATTCGAGGATGAAGATCAATTGTGTTTATAGTTTATTGTTGTATGAATATTATTGTTATGTCTTTTTTTTCTCTTTTAATAATTATAGGCTATGTAAGTTATGAAGATTAGGAGTAGTTTTTTATCATCTTGGTGTAATTATCTAAAATTAGTAAAAGCTCTCTTTCTCTTAAAAAATCTAATTTATTAGGTCCCGAGAGGCTAGGAAAGGGAGGTAGAGCCATAGAGTGAAAAGGAAATGAAGCTTTCTCTTTTTCCAGCACTCCAAACACATGGGAACGCGGTGGGTTATCACTGCGAAAAAGAAGAGGGAGGGCATCTGATCACCTGGTACCCATCTGGCCATCGATGAAGTTAACACTAGTGTTGTCTATCGTGATTCTAACGACGGGCAACTCGACAATTGTGTCCACATAGATTTTGACGATGGAAACCATATAAACAGCGATAGATCAAGCTCCTTTACACCATATCTAGAAATATTTATTTTAGGATTTGGTTTTAAAATAATTAAAATTGGTTTACATGACCCAAAAAAAATGCTTCGGTGACCTCTATAAATTGTAATATCTACAATATTAAATATTAGTTGTCATCGCACGATTAACATCTTATGGTTAACACCATTGGTTGTTCAAATTTTTGGTGCACGCGGTGTTGGTGCTGATGCACCTATGGAATGCATACCTGGCACGAACAAGACAACGCAGGTGCGTTGATAAAATATTCCGTCCATTTGCTGTCCTCCGGATGCACAGCCCGTCGTTGATGGTTTTCCTGTCCCATAACCATAATGTTCCCTTTTCCCCCAAAAAAAACATTTTAGATAATAGCTAATATATTAATTATACGTTTGCTCTACTACAGATATACTATATGCACAAGTCCTTTCAAATTGTTTCAAATTGTCCTAAAACAATTTCTCAAATTGTTTTAAGCCACTGTCAAAATTTTGAACGTGGACAATGAGATATACCACCGAGTATTACTGCTGGCTACAAAACTGACACAGTTGCTAGCTTTTGCCTTCGGTTTAAGACTCAAACTTTTTAATATTAAAAAAGGTTCAAAACTTCTTTTTATCTAACCTATATAGCTCTTCTATTATTTATGTTTTTTATTTTTGTGCAAAACTTATAATGTATATTTAACACCAATGGAATTAAATGTGTGGTGGTGAAGTAACAAGATGTATGTGTCTTTGTCCACCTGCAGGGTTTAAATTATGGAATCCACGAGGATGTTGTTTGCATTCTTAGATGATGCGAAGATGGGGAGTTATACTTTCGTTGTAGAAAAATGACTTTAAACACATAATAAAGTCATCAATTATAAAAGTGGAAGATTTGCTTTTATATATTTTTTTCTCTCCATCTAAAGTCATTTGGAAAATTCACGATTAATCATAGTGCTGGCGATTCTAACCTATATTCAGACATGTAAATTATTGTAAATAAAAATATCTTTAGTAACAATGTTAATTATTAACCTCGTCCAGCTCTGTAAGTTCATCTAACTTCATATTAAAAAAAAGGTTATCTATTTCATTTTAAAAATGAACCAGGGAGGAAAGCCTTTTCTCTGTTCTACTTGGTAGTACACACATAGATCAAGAATGGACTAATTATTCAGCAAATACGTATATCAATATTCATGTGCTGCAGCTGCATACAGAACTTATTTTGCAGCCCTAGATTAGTGGTATATAGGAGAAAATAATGTAGAAACCACACAATTTTAATTTTAACAATGGAACTACGAAAGATGTCACATTTTTAGTCAAAACTAAATATTTTTTGTCATTTTGACAAACATGCTGTCGGACTTTGTGTGTGTGTGTATCTTATGAAATA
Source organism: Oryza sativa Japonica Group (assembly GCF_034140825.1). Classification (NCBI taxonomy): domain Eukaryota; kingdom Viridiplantae; phylum Streptophyta; class Magnoliopsida; order Poales; family Poaceae; genus Oryza; species Oryza sativa. Next base: position 521,346 of record NC_089038.1, on the reverse strand, counting down.
TTCAAATACAATAGAAACCTAAGAACCATATTTACATGTAGCTAGATTTTTCTGAAAAGTATTTTCATAATACTAGTTTCACGCGTTCTATAAATATTAACAATATATATAACTCAGTAGTTAAAATCGTATTAATAAAATCATTCTTTTACCAAAGCGAGTAGACAGATATTGATGAAAATGTAATTAAGAAAGGACTAATCAGCACAGTAACTTAACTTGTATACTTTGAAGAGAAATTTGGTTAAGTAAACCTCGTTGTAGATGGCTGGGAGGAGTGTATATTTCAGAAGTTCTCAGATGTGAGATGGGAGGAATAATGTGCCCCAGCTACAAAGAGCTGCTCTCTTTAAATAGGCGTCATCCATCAACCTCCAGAAACCAAAACCCAAATACACTAGCAATCTCAACCTTCCCGAAATTAGAACCCAAATGCACTAGCAATCTCAGGGAAATTTAACAATTTACTACTATTAAATTTGTCAATTATTCAAAAACCCTCTTTGGTTTGTACATATTTTTTTACCACTTTTAGACGGTGGTTATTATTTGTCCCTTTTGCTCATGTGATAACAAAGGATAAAAAATGGTGGAGGGTCCACTAGTCAGTCACTCCCCCTTCATCTCTCCCTCTCTCTTGCTCCGCCATCGCCATCGTGCATGCCGCAGGGTGCGACCTGCCACACAACGTGCAAGGCGTGATCATAGCGAGCAGGAGGAGCGGCGGCGATGCAGTAGCAGCCACAAGGCCAGCACCATTGCCAGGCACCGCGTCGTGACCTTGAGGTCCCGCCACAGCTCCGTCTCCTCTGGCACTGCAAGCAGCTCATCCAGTGCCAGCGACATCGGCAAAGACGACAGTGGCTGTGGCGCGCGGATGTGGACGTGCACAACTTTTGGGCGCCTGAAGGGGAGAGAGATTGACTAGTGGGTCTCCATAATTTTTCACCCCTCATTGCCATGTTGGTATACCACGTGAACAAAAGTGACAAATAGTTAAGAAATCACCTTTTAAGAATGGCAAAAAAATGTGTGCAATTTTAAGAGAGGTATTTGGATAATTGATAAACCTAATAGTGGCAAAAAGTTAAAATTTCCAATCCCAACCTCTGAGATGTTCTAAGATTATTGACACATACACCTTTCATTAACATTTTACAACTACTATAGATCCGGACATCCATTACGGGTGATCTATCTAGGTCAAAATGACCTGTTTTAGATGACTCGTCTATGATGCCGGTCCAAAAGTAGTCCATAACATCTATCTCAGTCCATCGAAACATAGATAAAGGAGACGCTTTGTTTATAAACGGGGGGCTTGAGATGCTGCCCATATCATCTAAGTTAATGATAAAGGCATGCAGAAACGTTGAACGGCGATGACACATAATTTGACATCGCCCAACCATGGAGGTGTACAGTAGTTGATACCTAGCTATGCCGCTGGTCTACTCATCAGTAATCTTTTCCGTTTGGTTCCTCGGCAAAGGCTAGCCTAGCCTTACCTAGAAAGGCTAGTTGTTTGGAACCGGTTAAAAAAGCTAGCTTTTATGAGCAAGCTAGCCATGCGGGGCGAGAAAAATCTCACTGGCTCGGGAGAGCCGATTCGGCTAGCCTTCAACGGTAAAACTCTGCCCGTGCACTATGAAGCAAACCAACCAAACACAATATGTACGGCAAGGCTAGCAAGCTGGTAATGTGATGGTTTAGCTTTACGGAGCTAGGCTAGCTGGGCAAAGCAACCAAACATATCTTTCCTTCTTGGACGGTCTTACTGTGTTCACGACGATACGGTCAGAGGCTACCGAAAGTGTATATTTAACACTTTACTCAGGGACTGAAAAAACATTTATAAATTAGAGTTTATTTTTCCCTGAGTATCGGTCAGAGGCTTATTATCCTTGAGTGTATTGTCGATACACTTAACAGACATGAAATTTTTTATTACAAGCAAAGTGCCCGTGTATTGCGTATTGCAACAGGAAGAACATGTAAAGAAATTAAGGTTCACAAATAGTTGAGTGAGACGATGGCAGAGGGGTCGATCATTCAATGATAGAAGGTGATGGCGGCATGCCAAACCCTAGCTAGCTGGATAGAACGTGAGGGGAAAAGAGGTGGGCATCTTATTGTGATCCAGATTCAAAAGCAGTAATTACCCCGTAATCAGGTGAATAGACCAATCTATGCATAAAAGATAAACAAGTAAATTTAAGTAAATTTCACATAACTACATATTTTATGGTCAAGTTGTAGAAAATTACACACGCTCTGACACTTGATACTTAACTATATATATGTTGGTATTGAAGTTTCATAAAACCACATTATCAACAAAATGGGTGCATCGACGAGATAGCTGTTCCATGTATGAGGCAGACTTGGGAGCTTCATCCTAGGTGGGACAACCATGATGCCACATCCATATCTTAAATATATGCAGATAAACAAACATGTCATCTCACGAGTGGACTCATTAGTTGACAGTGTGGAACTTCAGTAAAAAAAAATATGTAGTTAATGACAAGTATCAAAATTTATGTGTACGGTTTTTATAACATGGAAAAAAATATGTAGTTTTGTGAAATATACTCTGTATATATTGACAATTGATCCAAAGCAGGAGTTGAACTATATTTGAAAAGGTATGAAATTTTTTGGAGTTAACACATACTTTTGGGAACACACCATGCATCAGAAAAGCACTTTGTATAGGTAAGAAATATTGCTAATGATTATTGAGTTATAATACATCGACTGAAAAGTAGATAAATCCTACATATATAGCAAGAGATATATACATACTCCCTCCATTTCATTTTATATAAGTCACTTGATTTTTTTTCTTAGTTAAACTTAAGTTTGAGCAAGTTTGTAGGGAAATAAAGTAATATTTTCAACATGAAAGAAACATTATATCTAAATATTTTAAGTGTTAAATATTATGAAACTAATTTGGTGTTATAGTGCTATTTTTTTCTAAAATTTTGATCAAATCTAAATAACTTTAATTTGACTTAAAAAAAGTTAAATGACTTCTAATATAAAACAATGGAGGGAGAACTACAGATCTAGTAAGTGTTTTATTATAATGATAGATAACCATTATAAATGTTTTTTTTCCTACTGCAATTCCTGTTAGGTGAAGGGACTTTTAAATTTTTGTCACTGTTTGCCACATTCATCTTTTTTACCAAGTGCCACATCCGTTTAGGCCATGTTTAGTTGGCAAAAATTTTGCCCCCACGTGTCACATCGGATATACAGACACACATTTGATGTATTAAATGTAGTCTAATAACAAAACAAATTACAGATTCTGCTAGGTAACTGCGAGACTAATTTATTAAGCTTAATTAATCCGTCATTAGTAAAAATTTACTGTAGCAACACATTGTGAAATCATGACGCAATTAGGCTAAAAAGATTTGTCAAGCAATTTATATACAATCTGTGCAATTGATTTTTTTCGTCTATATTTAATACTCTATACATGTATCGAAATATTCGATATGACAAGTGAAAATTTTTATTTTAGAAACTAAACAAGGCCCTTAATTCCTCTCACAACGACCCTTCCTCTGGTAGAAAGTAGCAAAATCTTTTACCCCTCACCCCTCCGAAATTCGACTGACAACTAGTCATTTGCCATATGCTGCTCCTACGTTCTGACACTAACAATCAAATACGTACTCCGTATGCAGTACTCCGGCCATGTATCACCATCCGATCGATGCATGTACAGTTGGTGAAGGTTAGGCAGAGCTTTCTTTTCCCATAGCCTCTCCTTGGAGAGAACTATCCGTTTGAACTCTTGATCCCAGTTAATTACGACCAATATAATGGTCATCGATCTGCAGGTATGTATCACTGTCACGTACGCATAATTATTAATGCAACTGTTTATCATAAATATCTTGCACGCAGGAGCACATGTAGAATGTGGCACGCAGGAGCACTAGCTAGGACAGGAATCAACTAATCTCAAGCCGGCCGTTTTGGCGGATTTGGATTATTGGACCACGTGACAGGGTTGGATATGAAGATAAACTGGAGCAATACGTACGTGTGAGGTGAAAAAAATGAAACATCAATTGAGAGACTTCCCGTGGCCGCAGCTTCCAGGGAATTAATCCACCTGATCATTAGAACTGTTCCATGTCTGTGTAACTGAAACCCCCATGTGTCATAACTTGATTACTTGTTTCCATGTATTAACATATATATACAACGTATCATAGCTAGTATTAAGCTACCCCTCCGTCCCAAAAAAAACTCAACCTCGTACTACGATGTGACACATCCTAATACAACGAATCTGGACATACTCTACGTTTAGATTCGTTGTGCTAGAATGTGTCACATCCTAGTACTATGTTGTCTTTTTTGTGACGGAGGGAGTAGCTTATATGAGCTGCTCATTGAAAATTTAACTTATATATACAATTGTTAAAGAACATCAAATAAAAAATTTATATATGATAATAGTAATTATTTTTCAATGTTGGGGGCATGAATTTTTTTTTAGAAACGGCATGAAAATAACTGTATGATGTGATTGTAATAGTTAAGTGCACGCGTTATATGTCCCAAGAAGAGACCAGATTTATTTATGTTGTGAAAAAGAGAAGAAAACTATGGACACATGTCTAGCTAATGGATGATAAATGAAACCGAGTTCATAATAATTATTCAAGAACACAAACAAATGAATTAAAATTATTTTCCTAAAAAAGTAGGTATTGAGAAATTGATATTTTAAACTATCATAAAACACATGTAAATAATATACCATTAAAAATACTCCTGGCTTTCACAAAATACATTATTGACTTTAATTAAGGTGCTAATTTTGACGAACTATATTTTTAATAATCAAATTTTATAGAGTAAATTGTGCTTATGATACACGAACTTGTAAAATGGGTGTAATTTAGTGAAAAACTTGAAAAACTCTTATTCTAGTGCATGAACTTGTATTGGTCTGTGCGAATTAGGACTAAATAGAATACCAAGACTAATTTGGCTGAGTTGGATGATGAGTAGACCGCCAACTAGGCACTCACTTGACGAGGACAAGCTTGGCTGCAAGTATGCAATGGCCATTTTTTTCAGAAAACCCCTTTTGTTGTTTGGTATTTCAATCGAAGGTCTATTTCCCAGTCAAATGAATTGAGAGGTCTTCGTAGCGACTGCGAGGTCGAATGCGGGTTGCGGTGATGCGGAATTTGATTTCGGTGGAGGCAGCAGCAGGGAGGTCGAGTCCAACAGTGGTTGCAGGTCAAGTCTGACGGCGGCATCGGTGGCTGGAGGTCGAGTACGACAGCAGCCGTGGCGGCTGCAACAGGGAGGTTGAGACCGACGACGACGGTGACGGATGGCGGGGATGTCAACTTCGGTGCCTATAGCAACTTCAAAGCATAGCTCCAATGCTTCAGTGCGGACATTGAAGCAGCAAGGAATGAAGCCATTGTGTCATCAGATTAACCGCGTGGATATTGAATCCATTGAAGCAACAAGGAATGAAATGTTTACTTGTACACAATGTGACAAAATCTGAACACACAATGAAATATTCTGAATGGAAACCAAAATCTTGAATAAAAACTCAGTGAATAACCTGAACGCAAACTAAATGCATAACTTTGAACATGAATTTGATTGTGCACTAGTAGCTAAGAATTGATAACATGGAACCAACTCTATGAATGTGTAGTATAAACTACTGTTTTTTTCTGTTTATTTTCCTGTACTCGATGTATACAGGAGATCGTGCTCCTTCCCTTCGCAGCCTTGGCACCATGTTACCTCTGCGCTAGCGGCAACGTCTTGCCACCGCTGCCCTAAACGTTGCTGGCGCGGTGTCTCCTAGCAAAGCCCTATATCTAATTTGTGGCCTTCTGTCACGCCCAGAAGTTTCCCCTTTTTTTCTTGCTTTAAAAATTGGTTAAATAAATTGCCCGAAGAAATTATCTTAATTAACCTAGAGCTAACTCCATAATTAATAAATGCAATTAATAATCAGAAATAGCGTGGTGGAATTTTTCTTGAGTTCCCCATGCTCCAATGCATTAACAAGATTTTTAGTGGAATTTCCAGAGCCTTGGAAATAATTTTAACCAATTAAAAATCACCAAAGTGCAATATTTAATCCCAGGAAAATCCTTCTCCTCTTTTTCTTTTTCTTTTCCTTCCTTTTTCTCTAGATGGGCCGTCGGCCCATCTCTCTCCCCGCGCTCGGCACCCCTTTCCTGGGCCGGCCCGCTCCTCCTTTCCCCTTCCCGAAGTCCTCCCTCCCTCCCTTTCTCTTTCGGGCGCCGACAGGTGGGGCCCGCCTGTCAGTCGTCCCCTACCTCCGGTCGTTGGAGCCGGAGCTCCAACCGCCCGCGCCGCCGCCTTCTCCGCTCCACGTCGCGCCTCCACTCCGCGCCCGCACCTCGCGCCCACGTCGCCGCCCTCTCCCCCGCATCTCCCGCGCGCGCGCCCGCAAGTGGTGGGGGATCTGAAATCCCCCAACACCCTCTCTCTCTCCTCCACCTCTCCACGTCGCCGGCCAAATAGGGGCCATCCCCGGCCGTTTCCACCCCTCCCTCGCCCATAAAAACCCTCACTCGAGCTCTCTCTCTCTCATTTCCCCCATTCACCGTCCTCTCCCACGCCCTCTACCGCCGTCGCGCCGCGCTCGCCGAGCTCCGCCGCCGCCGCCCATCTCCGGCCGCGTGCCGTCGCCACTAGGGCCGCCGCCGCTAGCTCCGCCGCCGTGTGGGCCATCTCGGCCACCGCCTCGCGTCGCCGGAACCCCATCGGAACCCCATCTCCCTCGCGAGCCGGTGAGCTATCCATTCCCCTCCGTCTCCGGCCAGCCACTTTGGTCGTCGCGGTCGCCTTCTCCATCCCTAACTCCTCTCCTCCCCTCCTCTAGGTGTCGCCGCCGCTCGTCCGCCCCTTCTCTCGTCGGGTCGTCGTCGCCGCCTTCGTCTTCCGCTCCGGCCGCCGTGTCGCCGGTGAGTCCTCCCTCCCCCTCCTTTCCTCACCTTCCCGCGAGCGCCGGCCACGCTGCTGCTCCGGCCATGCGCCGCCGCCTTTCGGCCGTCGCCGCCGCTTCCCGCACCGCCGGTCACCGCCGTCGGTGGCCGTGCCTCGCCGCCGCCCCGCCTTGGTCGGCCGGTCGTCCTTGAGGCCGAGCTGAGCTTGGCCGGCGCCTCCCTCGCCTCCCCTTTGAGCCACCGCCTGGTGGGGCCCACCTGCCAGGCGCCACCTCCCTCCCTTTGGAGCCGCTGCCCGTGGGGCCCGCGTGCCGGCGCCCCCCCCCTTTCGCTGACGTCAGCCCTGGGCTTTATTGCGCAATAAAATGATTAAGGCTTTTTCTTTATTAGTAAAAACACAGTTTATCTTCTAAAATTCTTAAGTAATTCATCCGAGCTCCGTTTAAGTCCATTCAAGTCTCAGTAAATCAAGAAAAATGCAAAGAATCCATTAAAAATGGTTTTGTTTCCTGTTTCAGTAGTTTATAGCATGTTTTGCTTGTGTGCTTTGGTTGTCACGTAGGTTTCGACCGTTTCGTCGATCCGCGGTTTCTCGAAGACGTTGCTGAGGTCTCATCAGTTCGAGAGCAAGGCAAGTCATGCTTTACATTTGATCATATTGTACCCAATTTACAAACACCCTGCATTTCTATTAAATGTTGCATTCTTTTACAATGTCATGTGGGATGGGTCCCATTACTCAGCCATTTATTGTTTACCATATGCCATTGATAACCTGGGTATCAAAATGATTAGATGTTGGTTTAGGAAATGCTTAGCCATGCTTAGCTCAACTAGTACACAAAAAGGGATCACATTATTACATAGACTCTGACTATTAGCATAGTTTTGGATTGGTGCCACCGCAATAGTGTTAGTTAATTAAAATACACTGAATGGTGGGCTGTGGGTGCATGGTTTTGCTGGTCGCACCCATGGCAGTTAAGGACCGGTTCACGGGAAACCCTGGGAGACTTACCGTGCTTACCACAAGCGGGAGTGGGTAACTGCTTGATCTGAAGTATAGCTCGACCCTTTCCTAGGCACCGGTGGCGAGGGTGGGCGTGATGGAGTTGGGTCGGCCGAGGTGTTCGGTTGTCCAGCTGCCGGATTCACCGCGGCGCAAGAGGGGACCGCCCACTGCCTTTTGAGGGGTGGGGGTGAAACCTTAGCGTGGTGTGGATGGTTAGGGGAGGGTTATGTGGAGGGTCTTGTCACGATTTCCCCCTTTGCAGTATCATGGTGATACTTCGGGGCATGGCGACATGTGTGGAATCGTGTCTTGTGTGTACAGTTGTACACCTCTGGCCAGAGTAAAACTATTCGAATAGCCGTGCCCGCGGTTATGGGCGATCAACCAGATTCACCTTGATTAGTCTCACCCCTAGTTTAGCTTAATGAACTGGTGTAGTTCAGGTGGTTGGTTGGGCCTGTTGCAACGTGGTGTAGCGTTGGACAGTGATTGGTTAATATTGATTAATTACTACAGCTGTTTTACTGCTTTCAACTACTGTTTTGAAATGCCTGCTTTATGTAAAAGAACCCCTAGCTTCCTTTGGTTATATCCTGCATCATACCTCCTCTTCCGGTATGACTTGCTGAGTACAGTGGGTAGTACTCAGTCTTGCTCTCTTTTCCCCCACACCAGAGCTGAAGTTCTTCTCAGTTGGAGCCGACTCAGAGAGGTTGGTTTCGTTGCTGCCGTCAAGGTTTGCCTGTGGAGTGGAGTCGCCCGCTGCTGAAGTCAAGCTTCCCGGTTTAGCTCGCTTTAATCTTTCCCGCTGCATTTGTAATCTTTTATATTTTTTTTGTAAGATGTGGGTCTGTATGTCAACAATTGTCGTTTGTGTACCCTGGCTGGTCCTGGACAGGGATTTAATGCACATTCAGCCTAGAAATTCTGGTTCGAGAATTTCTGGGTGTGACACCTTCCACCTTGATCTATAGTCAATCTCCTGACTTATCTCTTTCAGTTACAAAAGGAGGAAGAGACGAATAGAACGAAGTACGAGGGGTTATTTGTAAATATGTTTAGACAGCTCATGCCCATGCCCCAAAACGTGTGAATGCACTGACGTGGCATCTTAATCACATGCCAACTCAATAAGATTGGCCATGTTGTGATGTTTTTGCTTGAGTTCGCACGCACTATGTAGGTTTGTGCATCAAAATGGGAGATTTTCAAGTTTTTACACTAGATTGCACCCACCGTGCAAGATCGTGTACCGCCAACACAATTTACTCAATTTTATAACATGAGAGGCACATTGACTCTGGTATGGTTCGGTAAAATTTCAGTATTAAAATTACACACGGGCTACGAAAATGGCACGCCAACGAGCACACTTATTTTCTAGTATATTCTGCGATTCACTTCTGCCTTTTCTTTCTAGACAACTCTATTTGATGCATGAACCTGTTGCTCTCACTTGCGCCAATAATTAGTAGTGTCTTCAACATCACTAATTCCATAGTACAACTATTAGTAGTGTCTTCGCCATCATTATATTCCATAGGACCATTAGACCTGTTTTGTTTTGTCTTTATTTTCTCAATAGCCTCATATGGTTCTCAAATAAATAATAATAATGTCTGAGACTGGTATACCATTTCATATTGCACCTGAGTTATTACTTAGAACCACTGTCAGTGAATCATCTGTACTTTTGAAATAATGTTAGTGTTAGTGGTGAGTCTGTCACCACTTCTTCCACGAACTTCCTACTTTTTTGGAGTTAATACGTTGTTTTGGGAACACACCGATGTGGTTTCCGGTCACACGGATTGGTTTTAATTTTATTCGCGTTCCTAATCCACCACGCATCAGAAGAAAAGCACTTTGTATACGTAAGTAATATTGCTAATGATTATTGAGTTATACATCTACTGAAATGTAGATACATCCTATCTATTTGAATTTTTTTTGTTAGATTTTGATTCTTAATATATATACTATCCAGACATATAATTTGTTAGGTATTAATAATAGATTGTGAAACAAAGTTGACATTGAGTTAAGTTACTTTATTACTAGATATAAGTATGCATCAAATTCTTATACACAGTCATATACTCGTAATTTGAAAATTTTCAAATATTATAGTGAATTTGTATATTTCATACCTTGATGCCCGAACACCATAGTATCCCATATGGATGTCCTGTATATACATAAAAAGTACTAGATGATATATAGATAAAATAATAAAACAATGATAATAACGAGTTAATGATATTTTTGTTGATTAAAATCTCATTGTAACCACGGGTAATATGCTAGCTTAACTAAAGAATTTTTATGAGATCTAAATAGCCACTTATGTGTCATTTGATAATCCATAGCCTAGAATCATGAGATCGATCACAGTATGTCGGGCATTTATTGTATGTAATAATATATTTATAGAATCAGGGTCAATGACATGTAGGAGTGGCACGCTTGTGCTCATCAAATTTTGATATAAATAATCTAATTAATTAACTATCTAAATTTAGTGGGTCTACCGCCAGCTTATATTGGACGGTTTATGCGGTTTCTAAGCATGCTTTCGCTTCTCTCTTTTCCAACCTATACTTCCTTTTTCCGGCGCATACAATTCCTAAACTATTAAACAATGTATTTTTTAAAGAAATTTTCTATATAAAGAAGTTGCTTGAAAAAATCATATTAATTTATTTGTTTTTAGTTTTTAACTAATACTTAATTGAGTAATTTACTAATGAATTTTGCGTGTGTGGAGAGAAGATCCCAACCATTACAAACAAAGTAAGTCTAGATTGTTGACAAACATTAAACTCATTGTGTCCTTTTTTCTCTAGATGAGTCATAAATTAGGTGGCACGCTAATCAAGTGGTTAATTTGACTATCTAAATTTGGTGGGTTTGTTTCTATCTTGTTGGTCGCGATTTATCTCCATGCGAGTTTGTAGATATACGTTTCTCTAGAGTATAAATGACCCATAAATCATGAGGCACGCCAATCACGAGTTAATTTGACTATCTAAATTTGGTGGGCATGTTCCTATTTTGTTGTTCGATATTTATCTCCATTCGAGCCATAAATTAGGTGACGCTCCAATCAACGAGTTAATTTGGCTATCCAAATTTGGTGGATCTGTTCCTATCAACGAGTTGTTTGATTTTTGTCCGTGCGAGTTTGTAGACACGTTTCTTCATGGCTTTCGGGCAGCACGAGCCAATAGCGGCCTTTCGTGTGCGTGCCGCTTCCTCAGCCATATCGCATACTCCCTCCGTCTCCTCTATTCTATAAAATACCAATCTCATATCAAATGTAATATATTCTTGTACTATAAATATAAATTTAGATATACATATGTCCAGATTTATTTTACTATAATATATCACATCCGATTTTAGAATCGTTTTTTTGGACGGAAGAAGTATGTGTTCGTTCACATGTAGCCTGTAGGTTGCTGTCACCGTGGACGTGATGGCCCGGGCTGATGGTTTGAGTTCTCCGTATAACGGATGAATGGGTCATGTCCACACAAATAAATACTGTGCTTTCAAATTCTCGTCCCATAAGACTTGATCCCGTTCCGATTTCCTCCGTTTTCGAATTTTTTTAGCTCCTCGGGGATACTTACGCGTGTTTGCCTACTTTGCAAAAAGCTCCTCATTTTTTACCGAAATATCACATGCGTTCTCGAACCATCTGACACACCATTGTGTTTTACTCGGAAAACTCCTCGTATTTCAGAGAAATACAACGTAAAGAAGATAAAATTCCGCTTTTAAAGGTAGCGCTGTAAACATAAGACACAAAGGGATGTTTTTTTTTTGCAAAATAACCACATATACCCTCACCCAAACACTATCCCCAACACTTTCCGCCCCACCCCCCCGGCGCGTGGGGCTGCCTCCGCCGCTGGCCGCCCTTCCCCATCGCCACCGTGCGCCATCCCGCCGCCGCCTCCGTCAACGACTGCCCTCCCCCTACTGTCGCCACCTCCTCCTATCACCACTCTCCTCGTCGGCAGATGCGGCCTCCGCTGCCAACCAGAGGGGGGTGAATGGTTGTAATACCCCAAAACCAAAACTTTTAGCGGAATTAAAAGTTACCCTAGAATCCGATGTAGATCGGTCTGACTGGAGTAGATCCGCCAGTCTGACCGCGCATATGCCTTTGATCTGACCGGTGTTGTTCGCCAAAAAATCGCCCTTGGCTCCTATCACCGCTGCTGGTCTGACCACCGTGTCCCCGCCTGTCTGATCAAAGCGATGCCGCTGGTCTGATCGCTGGTGTCCCGCCGCACTACACCATGACACTAGATTACCAACAGACATCTGTCGGTAAAGATAAACAATTATTGATAGACTATTTGTTGGTAAAGGCTTTTGGCAAATTATATGTTGGCAATACTATGTAATATAACATGCTATATGTCGGCAAATCTAAATATTTTTTGGAACAAAATAACTGTCAGCAATATTATGAATAGAAACCAATGATATGTCAGGAAAACTTAATGATAATCCATCTGTCAGCAATGTTTCATCCGTCAGATCTTGATCCAACGGTTCAGATAGAGTGAAGTGAAAGCTCAGACGGCAAATTACTTTAGGTGCGCGGAAAATAAAAAAAAAAGAAAATCCCCATCCACCGCACGCGCTAGAGAAAACCCTAGGCGCCGCCACCTCTCCCCCCTTCTCTCGCGATCCCCATCCACCCGCGCGCCGCCGCCTCCTCCGCCCCATCCACCGCGCGCCTCTCTTCCCATCCACCTCGATCCCTCCTCCTCCTCCTCCTCCCTCTTCACCATCTCGTCGCCTCGCCGTCTCCACCCTCAAAACCCTAGCCGCCGCCGCGCCGCTCCTCGTCCTCCGCCACCGCCCGGCGTAGTCTGCAGCCATGGATCTCCTCCGCTCGCACCTCCACAAGGTCTGCATCCTGGAGCCCGGCAGCCGCATCCACAAGGACGAGTGCTTCGTCTCCTTCGACACCCCGGTAAACCAAGCCACCCGTCTTGGTCCTCTTCGCTCTGGTTTCCTAAGGTTAGGGTTTTTGATGCCGATTTTGCTGAACCCGCGCGCGCGTGCAGAGATCGGAGGGTGGGCTGTATGTCGACATGACCTCGTTCCTTGGGTTCGGGAGGAACCCCGTGTACCTCCACATCATGCAGCGCCGAAAGCCAGAGCCCGACGACGAGGCGGATCACCCGCTGAAAAAGCCCACGCTACTCTCCATCGGTATGAGTGACAGCGCTTTCCCACTGATGTCGTCCAGAGTCTAGGAAAAAAGAATGTTAAGTGCGCTGCCACCATCAATGAGGGATCGTCGGAGCTTGACGTTACGAATCACTGGGTCTAGTACCAGGGGGTACCGCCCCGGGTGGACCACTCGGTCAGGGTGGTCCAAGCGGTCAAACTTGATTGCTGTCTCTGACCACCGAAGATATTGAGGTGTATCGGGCTGGATGGCGTTGATCTCCCGTTCAGTCAGCTTTTGCTTTCGCTTGGACTCGTAAGCCAGGGGCCCACCAAAAATGTGATTGAGTTCCTTGCGAGAATCTTGAAAACCAGTCGGTGCATCGTCTTCATCATCCTTCTTCTTCGACGTGCTTTGATCTTCATCAGTCGGCTTACGTGCTTTCTTGGCATATTGCTCTGCGAATTGCTGATAGATGAAGCAATCTTTGGCCGCGTGATTCAAGTTCGGGTGATGTGAGCATTGAGCATTCATAATCTTGTCCAAGGTATTGATGCGTGATCGCTATCGAGAAGATGGTGTTGTAGTTGACACAAGATCCTCGGGTTTACGCTTGCGGTCCTTGTGGTTGGTACTTCCACACCATCCTGTCATCGGCGCATCTTTCTTAGGCTTCCAAGTACTACCCGACTACTTGGACGCAGTGACAGCATCTTCCGCTTTGGCGTATTCATTGGCCTTCTCGAACATCTGCTTGACCGCCTTGGGAGGCTTGCATCCGAACTTGCCGACTAAGAGTTCATGGCGAATACACTTAGTAAAGGCGGCGATGATGACGTCGTTGGTAATGTCAGAGATCTTGTTGCGTTGTTCAGAAAAGCGTCGGATGTAATCTCGAAGGGATTCTCCGGGCTTCTGGATCACGTTGTAGAGGTCAAACTGAGTGCCAGGACGTTCAAAAGTGCCCTAGAAGTTGGCGATGAAGTGTTCGCGAAGCTCTGCCCAAGATCCAATCATGCCACGGGGTAACCCGTGAAGCCAAGACCGGGCAGAGTTCGCTAAGGCCATAGGCAGATAATTATCCATGGCCTTGCTATCTCCTCCTGCTGCGCGAATCGCGAGACCGTAGACGGTGAGCCAAGACTTAGGATTTGTTTTGCCGTCATACTTCTCGATTCCAGTCGGCTTGAAGCCGGCCGGCCAATCCACTCGACACAGGTCGCTCGTGAAGACGGCAACTCCATCCACATCGTCATCGTAACGATCTGGTGAATGGTGAGGAATATAGCCTCTTTCTGCACGACGTCAATTGATAGTATCACGAAGATCGACGGGACGCCTTCGACGCGGAGAGCGGCGCTATTCAGCCCAGCGCTCCCTATGTCTGTCGGCGGGTGAGTGAACAGATCGTTTACCATGATCCCTGCTCCTACGACTGGATCCTGCGGCGGCAACGCTGAGGCTTGGTTGATGATAATCTTGAGATTGAAGAGGTGGAACTCGGTTGCTAGTCGGCGTACGGACGCTTGAGGAGTTAACTAGGACCGAGGCGGCGATCATGGTCTTGGTCTGGTTTAAGATGTTGACGATGTGGTTGGGTGCATCTTCCTGAAGTAGAGTGTCCAGAAGGGTGATTGCCGCTACCGTGTTCTGTTGCGGGGTGCGAAAAACTGCTGTCTCCTCAACGTCTTGTTGTCCGATAAGTTCTCGTGCTTGTCGCCCAGCCTCCAAGGCGCCCTGTCACCAGTCCTCAGCCTCCTTCGCAGCCCGTTCGTGTTCCTGTTGCTCACGCTGTAGCCGGTCTCGCTCTTGTGCTAGTCGCTCCTCCTCTAGTCGGTGATGCTCAGCTTCTTGTCATGTGCGTTATTCTTCTGCTTCCCGGGCTTGACGCTACTCTGCCGTCTCGTTGTTAGCCATGAAAACGCCGAGGAAGAGAGGCGTATAGTTGTCTTCGTGGCCTTTGTCGAAATTGTCGAGGTTGCTGAAGTCGTAGTGGTAGCCGAAGTCGTCATACTCAAGGATCTCCATTGGTCGAGAGTCGACACCGGGAGAGCTGAGGTAGCCATCTAATTCTTCCGTCGAAACCGTCCTAAGAGGCTGGAGTATGACGCCGACTTCCCTGGAACTAGATTGGATCGGGGCCGAAGCCGGATCCCGTCTAGACCTACAGGAAGAGAACATCCTTGTGGTGAAGACAGCTGCCAAGTCGTCGGGAAGCTTCATCAGGATCGAAGGATAGGCTCCATCATCTTGATCAGGTCGTGTCAGAGTAGATGGGATCTCGTCCGAGTGGTTTGAAGCCGAGTCGGATGAGATGATCTTGGAGTATATCTCGGCCGAGTTCGGGAGACCGAACGGGACAGAGACCTCGTCTCCCCTTGGCTGGTTCGGATCCGAGCCAAGGAGAGAGATCTTGCAGAAGTCGTTGGTGATGAAGTCGAGGCTGCCGAACTGGAACGTCTGCCCGGGAGGGAAGACGAAGTCGTCAATGCCGGAGATGGATCCCATCGCACTAATCGGCGAAAAACTTGACGCTACCCCTTCCTGGCGCGCCAACTGTCGAAACAAGATTTCGGCAATACGAAAAGGGGGTGGCTATCAAGATGGAAAAGTGGATGGGTTTAGAGACACAGAATTTTATACAGGTTCAGGCCCTCTCAATGAGAAGTAATACCTTACCCTTGTCCGGGGATTGATCCGCCGAGTGTGTTATTGATCGTATGATCTGGGAGAAAAGTTATGCCCCAAAAGGCACCTGGACCCCTCCTTATATAGGGGAAGGAGTCCGTATTACAAGATATAGCCCATATTCCTAACAGAATAGGCAAATAAAGATAAAATACAATCGTAACCGACTAAAACTCCGGGTATTTCCTTGATACATAAGTTTGAAATTTAACCCGAGTCCCTTAAAGATATTCTATCTACATACAGTACCCTCATACCCAGTCGGATATACATGCCGTGTGGATATGAGGTTTTCATAATCTCCACAAACCCACTTGGCGAGCGTCCGATATTTTATCATCCCTCATACATACGATTTAGAGCGTTTTCACCATAAATTAGGTGGTGCGCCAATCGACGGTTTGATTTTTCAACTATCTAAATTTATTGGGTCTGTTCCTAGCATACTGGTCGATTTAGCTCCCTGCGGGTTTGTTTCACATGTTTCTCCATGGCTTCGAGCAGCGCGAGCCAATAGTATGAACTTGCGTGTGATATGTCGCTTCCTTGATCGCACGTATGTGCACGTCCATATATATCTCTTCGTCTCAGAAAACAAAACTAGTATATAATATGACATGTTTTACGAATTTATAAGCAAATATTACATCTTATATTATGTTTGTTAGTTTTCTGCAAAACGGCGGGAGTGGTGCTGTCCCTGTTTGGAAGAGATGGCCCAGACTGATGTAATGGCTGGAGGAGTATAACGGATGGATGGGCCATTGTCCTTGCAAACAAATACTGTACATGTTAAATCAAATAATTGTAGGACCCACGAAAATATATACTGCAGCTATTATTTTCTAGAAAAAAGAATTATGAGAAAAATTATTGTAAAGGCCTGTTTAGTTCGCGAAAAGAAAATTTTTGAGTGTTACATTGGATGTTTATCTGATGTCCGAAGGGGTTGAAGCCTTTTCTTTGTGGTAGAGAATACATTGCTCTTACCTCCAGATTTAACATTTCATTTTTCTTGCTTTTGAATTGTGTATCTCATATTGCAATTACGATTTGTTGGGTCGAACACAGCAGACGGTTCATCTGCATATATGCACAAGAAAACTGTCACCCTACAAATCGATGCCTCCGATAGCATGTCAGAATTCAGGTACCTCGAACACACGCAAACAGACACGTCATGGCATCAATTTTTCCGTCTTACAGTAGGATATGAGCTCAAAAAATGAAATTTATCATCTAAACATATTATCTTCGAATACTGCTACAACGTATTACATACATATCACTGTCTAAAATCTGCCGTGCGGTGTTTACATCACCTTTGCAGTGGTTTCAACAGGTCTTTTGAGAGGCCCTCGCCGCTGAACATTCTTAGCCTTAGCCTGCTGTTTCTCTGTGTTGCAGCTGCAGCTGCTGGTGTTGAGATTTTCGCCGCAGCCAACGCAGAGACCTTTGCAGGTGGGACTGCACAGGGCATCGAGCGTGATCTCTAAGTGAATGATGTCCCTGATGTGCTTCGAGATATCAACCTCCTTTTCTCCAGCTGGGAAATGCAACCGGTCATCCCAATCTATATCTTCGTCGTCTCCATCTTCTTGGCTTCCAGTTAGCACAGGAGCTTTGGTTTGTTCTTCTTCAAATATCGTGCCGAGATCAACCACATCAGGTTCCTCTACTCTGCCTTCGGTCAGTAACAGGGAAAAATTCGCAAATATACCTTGAGGCGCTGGCTCAGCACAACTGAAAATGAAGCACAATGCGTTTCAGTATTGCACCATCAACCTTGTCCTCAAGTTGTGCCAGTATTAAATTAACAAAAAAAGAGGCCCGTTTCTACTTTGTGAACAACTTAAGTGATATTCACTGAATATACTAGTTGCTTCATATTCAATCCTCCATAAACCTTTATGCAATTAGTAGATATATATTATTTCAAGGTTTGCACACAACCGCAGCTCAGTCGGACTGAAACTTTCCACAATGGTTGTGGGCTAAAAGAGATACTGTATAACTTACTGTATGAGAGATGAAGTTGAGATTATTGTCCTAAAGTTTTCCTCCTACGGAATAGTTATTTATTTGTTTGACTAATTGAACGAAAAAACTCTTAAAGTGAAGAAATGCCAAGCCACCTTAAATCTAACAAACTAGTAGCTGTATGGAGCAGTGAAGTGTAGTTGACTGGTAGGCAAAGTTCAATCCAGCATGGACATAGAAGTGAAAAATTGCACAAGGCTAAGCTAAGGGTGCGTTATGATGTACTCCCTCCGTTTCTAAATATTTGACACCGTTGACTTTTTAGCAGATGTTTGACCGTTCGTCTTATTCAAAAACTTTTGTGAAATATGTAAAACTATATGTATACATAAAAGTATATTTAACAATGAATCAAATGATAGGAAAAGAATTAATAATTATTTAAATTTTTTGAATAAGACGAACGGTCAAACATGTTTAAAAAAGTCAACGGCGTCAAATATTTAGAAACGGAGGTATTTATGAACAGTAGTAGAGGTGATAAATTATAAAGATTGTTACTATGCTTGCCTTTGCCTAATGAAATTTCTTTCGGTCATAGTACCATGTCTAAAAGGAAAGGAAGAGAGAGAGTGAGAAGGTTAGTTAGTTACCCATAGCAACCGAGGGTGATGACAGTGCGGACGATGCCGTCAAGGCGCAGGCGGCCCCGGCGCCTGGCAACGTCGAGAGAGACGAGCACTGGCGTTTCGTCCTTGGTACCGGTAAGGTTGGGGGAGGAGAGGATGAGGATTCCCATGGTGGCAGCACGTGCCCGAGAGTGAGGGGAGGAGAGGTCGCCAAGGCCGAGGCGCTCCAGGGTGGTGGCGTACTCGAGGTGGTGAACCGAGGCGTCCCGCCGGTACACCACCGCGCCCTCCCACGGAGAACCCTCCTCGTCTTCTTCTTCTTCTTCCTCCTCTGGGTCGTAGTCGACGGTGAACAAGTCGTCGGCGGCGCATGGGGATGGGGATGGGTAGTGGGAGAGACTAGAGGGTTGTGGTCGGAAGAAGAAGCAGCTGCGGTGGAGTGGGGTCATCACCATCGGCGGGGGAGGGGTACGGGACCGGTTGCAGCGGCGGAGGACCAAGGGGAGGCCTGCTCCTGCTCCTGCGACGCCTCCAACTCCAAGCATCATCATCTTATGTAACTTTTGTACTGCTCTAACAAAATTATAGGAGAAATTCTATTACAACAGGCAACCTAGTGTATGCATTTTGTTCTCTAATTAACTATGTTCATGTGAAAAACTCGCTTAGGCATTACTACAAACACCTTCAATGCATGAAAAACTGAGGTAAATTCAACCCAAATGAAAAGGCACAAACCTCAAGATATCATCGTGTTCAAACAGTAGTGCGATGGGCAGAGATGGAGACTAACATGTCTACTAAAATTCTCAAATGAATCAGCCTAAATTCAACTATGAACTAAACCCTAAATTCCAAATCCAAAATGTTCCTAACCATCTCTGGATTTAGCATTTAGGAAGTGGATGAGGGGAAGAGTTACCAGTTCACACGTGGAGGTGGAGGCTGTAGCTCCGGGCGGCGGCGTCGCGGGCTTGTGGCGCGTGAGGCCGTGGGCGGGAGGGTGGAGGCGGCGAGGCGGCGCAACGGGGGACGGTCGACCGTCGACGGCGGCACCGTGACGGGTAGCAGGAGGGCGGGGCGCTCTCGCCGGCGGCGAGTCTCCCCCACGAGCTAGGTCACCGGCCGGCGGCGCTACGGCGCGATGCGCCGATGCGGAGATGGCCTGGGTGATGCGGAGATGGGCGATGCCGCAACGGCGGGCGGGCGCGCGCGACGGGCGACGGGCGGGCGCGCGGGGTGCCGGGCGGTCGCCGGCCGGCGGTGAGCCACTGGGGTGCGCGGGGTGATCGGGAGATTTTTTTTTTTTTCGCTCGATTTTTCTCGATCTGATCCGGATAAGGTAGCGTATGTGATTGAGTGGAGGAAGTACTAATTTCTATATATTAAATTCTTTCAAGCTTCCTTTTACATACGTGACATAACATAGATTAGCATGCATTTCTCTTAAAAGTACACTATCAGTTGCCCTGGCAATTTTGCAAAATACCCTGGATAACATAAAATTTAAGGCGTTTTGTGGTTACGCCTGAAATATGGAGTTTTTTTAAGGTTCTAACGAAAACGCCTTGAAAGCACAGAGTTTTTTTAGGCGCCTTCTAATGATGAAAGTATGGAAGACATTAATTAAATTTGCCATGTATAGAAATATTTTTTGTGGCATTTTATGAAAATTGCCTTTAAAAGGGATGATTTGAGGCGATTTTGCAGGAATGCCCAACAAAATACGTTTAAATGACATCCATCCTGTAGTGTGAGATGGAGCACGGCAACAAGTCACCGATTTCCGCCGCTGCCAGGAGATCGTCGACGCGGGGAGACGGATGCATGTGGTTATGCTCACCCTTGTTCATCGCCACGAGCAGCAACCTTTGTGATCTGTTCAAGGTGTAGCTGGTGATCCATTTATTTAACACTTAGAGCATGTGATTTGTTGGTTTTTGGTATTTAGATACACTTGCATACTTGAACTACAATTTTGGTTGGTTGTACAATATGTATTTGCATAATTGTGTTGCAAGATTTTTTTTGGATGTACTAGCTCACGAGTTAAACGAGCTAGCTCGAGCTAATCCAAGCCAGCTAGTCAGCTCGTTATCCTAACGAGCTAGACCGAACCGAGTACGTGTAGTCAAGAAAGCTGCCGAAGCGGCTACTCAGGACTCAGACTCAGCATACCCAGACTCCGACCTCCATGTTTCGCACATCTTCGGAGGTTCCACGGCGTACTCCTCAAAGCGAGAGTACAAGAAAGTGGAGCGCGAAGTTTTTTCGACATGGCAGGAGGCTGCGTCCAAGGTGAAGTGGTCAGAGCAGAAGATTGAGTTCTCAGAAGCAGACCACCCCAAGACTGCCGTCACTCCAGGGCGATATCCGATCGTGGTTGAGCCCACTATTCGGAATATCAAGGTCGCACAGGTTCTCATCAACAGTGGCAGCTCCATCAACTTACTCTAAACCAGCGGGATCTGCGGGTCACACGCCGGCGGACGGACGTTGGTAGGAAAAGCCTTTCGACAAGGATTTTTCTGGCTGAACGCCCTCAAAGACGCTTGCGACATGGTGTAGCGGTGTGAAGCCTGTCAATTTCACAGCAAACACACAAGACTGCCAGCGCAAGCGCTCTAGACTATCCCTCTTACTTGGCCATTCTTGTGCTGGGGGCTCGATATACTCAGACCATTCCAACGAGGACAGGGCGGCTACAAGTTCCTGTTCGTGGCTATCAACAAATTCACCAAGTGGATTGAAGCGACGCCCACGGGGAAATCAAGGCCGATAATGCCATCAAGTTTATCAAAGGGATATTCTGCAGATATGGATTGCCTCACCGCATCATAACAGACAACGGCTCTCAGTTCATCAGGCCGATTTCCAGGATTACTGCATTAGATTGGGAGTCAAGATTTGCTTCGCTTCGGTTTCTCACCCCCAGAACAATGGACAAGTCGAAAGGGCAAACGGCATAGTACTACAAGGGATCAAGACCCACGTCTACGACAGACTCATGTCACACGACAAGAAGTGGGTCGAAGAACTTCCCTCTGTCCTATGGGCCGTGAGTACCACACTGACAACATCCAATAAGGAGACACCCTTCTTTCTCGTGTATGGCTCAGAGGCTATGCTCCCTACGGAGCTACGACATTAGAGCACACGAGTACAGAAGTACTCCGATGAGGAGCAGGAGGAGAAGCGAAGCGATGATGTGAATCTACTCGAGGAACATCGAGAAAGAGTTGCCGTCAGAGCAGCCGGCTACCAGCAGGCCCTTCGCCGATATCACGAAAAGCGCATCAGAGCACGCACACTTTCGATCGGCGATTACGTCCTCCGACAAGTTCAAAGCCAAGCAGGGCGCAACAAGCTCTCACCCAAGTGGGAAGGACCATACATGATCACGCAAATCTTGCGGCCGGGCGTATTCAAGATTGCAGACGGTGATGGTCGCGAGTTAGCAAACTCCTGGATCATTGATCAATTACGTAAATTTTATGTATAAATCAATAGTATCCATATTTGTAAGATATCTTATGATTTCAATAAAGTTGATTTCAGGTAAAGAATATTGTCAAAGTGTTCCTTCCCAGTGATCCCTTACCACGACGACACCTAGAGTTGAAACCTATCCTCATGTTCCTTTACGCCGTCCTGGCAAGGCCTCTGAGGAACCTAAGGGAACTTCGGCTGGGGACGCCCAGAGCGGATAAGGCCTTGTCAGATTATGCAGAGACAAACGACCATGTAACATCAGGTCATGTAAGAGTTCTCACCGTGTGTATTAACCAAGCCGTGTGATCGGAAATTGAGTTTTCCAACTTCACGGCTGGGGGCTAGGGTCAACGCTTTTTCAACCAAGGCAGGTCAAGGGTCCAAGAGCCTTATCCTCCGAGAATGATTCTCTGACGACAAGGCTGGGGACTAGGGAGAGTGTATTGCTCAAGTGACTGATCGAAGTCGCAAAACGAGAAAACACTCATACACAACATATCCAGAGTAAGAAAGCTTAGTTAGATAGATTTCATTTCTATTTTGCCATGATTTCTTACAAATCATGAATACTTAAAAGTATATTACATGCTTCCTTGAGATGTTTTTCTACACGATACGAAAGCTACCAGGATGGCCAACGCCAATCCATGGAGGAGAAAACCTTCTCGGCAAGCGGCGCCATCGACTGCACAAGACCGTCGATCTCCGTGGATGTTCTCCGAGAACGAGAGAACCCTTTGTGAAGGAACTCGAGGTGCAGCTGCAGGCGGTGATCTCGGATGCAAGCCAGCACGTGTCCCCAGGCGTAGCGGCTCGCTCGACGGCACTCCTGCTTCAGGGCCTCGTCGATGCGCTTGCCAATCCCTTCGAGCTGTGCGCAGGCCCCCTTCATCCACGAGATATACCCAGCAGCGGACTCCTCGGGATCTTCGCGGGGAACTCGGAGCTCCCTGCAAACTTCCGCCATGGCCGTGCAGCAACTCTTGAGGTACGAGTTGAACCACACCTCGTGACCTCGGAGAGTTTCCATGGCCTGGTCCTTCTTCGCCTCCACGATGGCCCTTTCGAGTTCGGCCACCTCGAGTTTCGTCTTCCAATACTGGATCTGACGATCTCGATTAGCCAACGCGTTCTCGAAATCTGCCCAACACAGCAAGGACTAAGTCAAGCCACTTTTCTCTTTCGAGAACACAGCTAATTAAGTCAATCCGAACACGAGAAGCGAAGGAAATCAAGACACAAACCTAAGGATGTCATCGCCATCTTCGTCTCCGCGGACGGGCTTTGATTGACTTCAGCCTTCGGCACGTGCGGCTCAAGCATGAGCGCCGGAACGACTACCGGTGTATCGGGCTGCCCGTACTGCTGGACATCCTCAACATCAACATATCTACAATGACAAAGGTACTCGGGATCACGTGCTAAGGAAACAAGGGAAACAACTGTTTAAATAAAAGCAGTTCAGACCCACAAAAAGTTTTACAGCATGTAGATTAAGGAGTACAAAGGAAAATCAAAGTCCTACTCTTCAAAAAGGGGGAGGACAGACTCCCCCAAGTCGTCGACTTCCTCCATCGTGTCCTTACGCGCGTTATTGGCGACTCCCCGATCCAAAGCTTCTTTGAGGTTTAAATCGGGATGCGCCAGCCTCATGCACGTAGGGACATGACACGCCCCCGGTGTAAATACCGTTGGACGTCTCCTGGCCGCATGGCTAGAGGGGATCGCCTCCATCGCCTTAGCCAGCTCCGCGAGCGACGACGTCAGCGACCACTCATCAGGATGCGCCGGGATCGAAGTCGTGACACCGCACTCCCCGGCGAGTTGGTGCAGGCCGGTGAACAATGTCTGCAGCGAAGCTCGGATGGCTGTCAGATGGCCCTCGAGCTCCGACATCCGGTGCTCGAGTCTGCGCCGCTGCGTCTAGTTGCCAGCTACCAGCTCCTTCATCTTTTGGAGGTCCTCGTGGGCCTCCGCCAGATCATGTGCTAGCTGATCGGCACGTTGGTTTGCCGACGACGCCGCCGCCCTGGCCTCCTCGATCTCGCAGCCCATGCCGCGGGCGCCTGCTTGAAGGATGCGCTCCATCTTAGTCTGGAGCTCCCCCAGGTGAGGGCATCGGCGGACAGAGGCCGGACGGGCATGAGGCTGGCGATAGGACTACGTGGCGCTACCTCCTGGTCCTTAGTAGCGGCCACAACTTCCGTCGAGGTCGCCACAGGGGACGCACTGGAAGCAGCATCAGCCCCACTGTGCGCCGCTTTCGCCCGCACCATCTTGTGAAGATTTTTCTCTTCTCCATGAGGCTAGGTGATCAAAACGGTTAGAATGAAAAAACCTCAAAGACATTTACTTACTTCTCGCCGACCGTCACCAACCTCTGCTTTCGCTAAGGCGGTCGAGACGTGTCCGAGTCCAAAGTAAGATGATATGATGTGAGGTTAAGTCGTTCTGACTATGCACTCAAGGACGAAAGAGAAGCTTACCGCTGGGCTCGTCGCCTTCCGGCGGGTCCCAAGCATGGAGGAGAACTTTCTCCCCCTCTAAAAAACATTGCTGCCGCTTGTGGTGGCAGCAACAGCGTCTGATGCCTCCTTGGCGACGCCCTCCTTCAACGACGTCGCCGCCTGGTGATCCACGAGTGGTCCGATGGCGTCCGTCAGAGGGAGAGCCTGCACAACGTGAAGTCACGACGCGATCTCGAGAAGAAAGATGAAAAGGTCACGTTAATCACGGCGGTGCGTTCGGCCGAGCCCTTGTCGCAGAGTGAGACAGGAATGTCGTCCGCCTCCGAAAGTGCGCTGATCATTATCTGGCCGACGCGGCGCCCCACAGTGTCACTATCCAGACCTGTAAATCGAGAACGAGAACTCGATAAGTCAGGAGAAACAGATGCACTTAGAACAAAATTAGAAATGCGAGGATAAATACCCCGAGGAGAGACCCGGGTCACGTCATCTGGCCCAGAGTAATCTAAGGTCGGATGAGCGCGGGCTTGTAGCGGTTGAATCCACCGACCTATGAAGTCGGCAGCGACGTCATATCCCGACAACCCCTGTTTTCGGAGATCATCGATGATGTCGATAAAGGATTGGAGGGAAGGAGTCAGGGTAGGTTTAGCAGTCCACTCTGGGATCTTTTCTGGCTGGTCCTCAGGAATAACAAGGACGGGGTTCGAGTTCTCTATCTAGAGATAGAACCATCTCGTCCGCCATTTGCTGCGAGAAGCGGGGCACTGGAAGGGGATGTAACGCGACTTCAGGCCATCCCGAAGTCAGAATCCGACGCATCCAGATACCCTTTTGGATTCCATCCAACGCAGCTCATAATAAAAACAAAAGAGGTCAAGAAAAGGCACTACCCCAATGTAGGCCTCGCAAAGATGAGAGAAGATGCTCAGAAAGGCGATGGAGTTGGGGTTCAAGTGAAGCAAAGAAAGGCCGTAGAAATTTAAGACAAGAAGAAGAAACTCGGAAGGCGGAGGCAAAAAAACCGCAAGAAACGTAATCTTCGACTACAACCATGCGGCCCAAGATGGGTTTGGGTTATGTACCTCCAGCCTCTCTCTGCATGGTCCCGCGACCAGGGAGGGCACCGTCGTCCTACAGCTTCTTCATGGACGCGGTGTTCAAGGAAGACTTCTGAAGGTCCATCGCCGCCTGAGGATCGCCGGAGAATAGGATGAAGGAAGTGAGCTAGGGTTTTTTGCGAGGAGCGGAGAAGACGAAAAGCGCTAGAAGGCAGGAGAGTTTTCTGGCGAACGGACTTCAAATGGATCCCCAAAATCCCTTTAAATAAACGCACTACTGATGGTGCGTATTCCAAGGAAAGAAGAGAGATTGCCGCCAGAAAATTCTCGGTCCGTTGCGTGCGGTAGTTTTTCAGACTTCAATTTAAATTCACTCATGACCGTTGAACTTCACGCGGTGTTGTCGATGGCTCTTTATCTCTACGGTTTTCACACCGAGATCGACCAGATGAGAACGACAACAATTCCGACATCAGAAGTCGCGATCGATAACATGAGTTCATTTAAGCAGAAGTCGGGGGCTACTGTCAGGGTTACGGATAAGGTATACCCTCTATCCTTGGATGTACGCTATATACCGATAAGGTATACCCGCGCGTATACGGATAGTTTCCGTATACATTAAGGAAATCTATCACTTAATAGGGATGATATCTACGGATGGAAGGAGTTCTACTCGGACAAGACTGGGTCTTTACCATATCGTGAGGGGTCCGATATCTCCGAATCCTACTTGGAGATCAACTGACCCGCGGTATATAAGGGACCCCCTGGGCAGGACCTAAGGCATCGAAACTTACTGCCAACACACCCACCACAGCCTACGAAGCCGAAGCGCACAGGAGCCAAGTCGTCGGGAGACCTAGTCGAACTAACTCGACTACGATCTCGACGGTATCATCGAGTTCTGCTATTCCCTTTGTAATCTGTGGTTTCCATTATATAATCCCATACCAACTGGATTAGGGCTATTACCTACCAAGGGGCCTGAACCAGTATAATCCTTGTCTTTTGTTTGCTTGATGTCGTACTACGTAGATCCTCGTACCAACGGACCCCAATACCCTTTATATCCAGTCTACGGGTATCCCCCGTCGACAGTGTCCACACATGACCAAAAGGTTCTATATCCATACAGGACCACACATCTATATTCATTAATTTATCCTGCACACAGCTCTTTCCCAAAAGTAAAACTTTCACAAATCTACCCCTCATGTGAATTCACTGAGCATGTCCATAACCGAGGACGCGGCTATTCGAATATATTGACACTCTGCAGAGGTTTTACAACTTTACCCACAAGATACAGTTTGGTGCCACTAAACACCAAATAGTAACAAACCGTTTCCT
Source organism: Oryza sativa Japonica Group (assembly GCF_034140825.1). Classification (NCBI taxonomy): domain Eukaryota; kingdom Viridiplantae; phylum Streptophyta; class Magnoliopsida; order Poales; family Poaceae; genus Oryza; species Oryza sativa. The sequence continues at coordinate 494,477 of NC_089038.1, read as the reverse complement.
CAACCTCACCCTAACAGCGGCTTCCCCCATGGGCGGTCCTCCCTTCACCACACAGGTGAAAGGTCCCATGGTACAAACCAAAAACCTATCATCTAGCCACCTAGGCCGCCAGTGTCAGAGCTAAGAAGTGTACTAAGCTAGGTCCTTCCCACGAGGATATGTGGTGCACGGTAAGGCTCATATCAATGGCGCACAAAGTGAAGTCCTTAACTGACTAGGGCGACTTGCCTAAACTAAGGACATCAAGCACACAACAAAAATAGAGCACACAGCTTAGGAGCAGACAGCTCAATCGACCACACAGGTCAACGGTAAGCACACACACATATGGCTTACCTCCTAGGTTCACACAGATCCACCATCACCCCGGTCTAAAACATTTTCCACCAGTTAATTACTACACATGGTGCAACACATGCCACCAAGAAGATAGCACACAGCCACACAGTGCATATAAAAAAAACTGTGATAAGTAGATCATTAGTCAGTATTATATTTTGCTTGTAAAACTAGTGTGAGCAGGGCTAAGCAAATATATGTACCCAGAGTCAATACCCATATATGACTCACATGAAAACTAGGGTGACATGGCGTGAAAGGTAATCAATAATAATTCAAAAGCATGTAATAATTAACAAATATGTCAGAACTACCCATACGTTAATTTGTAAAACAAAACAATGCATATAAGTTAAATACAAAATAATTTGCAAACTGGGTACAAATAAACAAAAATAAAAGGCAGCAAAATAACAACAAATGAAATAACCAATTAAATCAGGAGGTAGAACTCAATTTTAGAAGAATTTAGGAAAAAGAATGGGCCGAATCGGAGGTTGCATGAAAGACATGTGACCTCCGGAAGATTGAATTACTAGAAAACCGTGAATAAAGAAAAATAAATACTTGGAAAATATTCTCTGGAATTTCTGAATCAAAGGAATTATTTTTGGTGGACTGACAAGCGGGGTCCATCTGTCAGTGGGATGATCAACAGTGAATTGGTTAAAGGGGGAGAGTTGTGGACCGATTACATGGATGGCGGAGATTTCTTTATGGAAATGGATGACTTGGAATGGTTCTGAATTTTAGGAGACCGGCTTGTCTAGGACACGTGTGATGTGGTGCCGTGCAGCAAGCACATCATGGGAGCGACACGACGAACCATTGAATCGAAGTAAGGAAGACGACACCGGGCTCATGAAAAGGAGTGGTGATGCAGGTTAAAGAAAGAGACATGACTGACAGGAGGTTGAATTGGCAGAAAATTCAAAGGAAAAGGAAAAAGAAATATTCTCCAATATTTTTGGATTTTATTAGCTAAAGGATTGGGTCTACTGATTGATAGGAGTGAGACAGTGAAAATGCACGCGCATGGCACCGGTACGATGACCATGGAAACAGCGTGACGTGTGAGCGGCATGGCACAGCATCAGTGACGCTGTTGCCGACCCAAGGCAGCGAAAGAGGATAGCAGCTATGATGGCCCTCTGGGACTTTACGAGGAGTTGAGATATATGAAGTTAGACCAGAACTGAAGAAAAGTCTCGCGCAACAGCAGGTCAAATATTGTTGATGGGGTCAACGATACTGTTTGGCAGTACAGGATATATCCAGGATATGCAGGTCGGCATGATAGGGATATATGAAATCTGCGTCACTGAAGAGGAAGAGCGAAGGCTATCGTGGTAATTTCTTTGGATGATTCAAAGCAACGGTGATTTTCTCAAATTATCAGGAATTCAGTCCACGGATGCGGAAAGCGTGGATGTTGGATTTGTTAGCTTGGTTCATAAGACGACAAGGAAGAAAGGGTTTTCTTCATGTCGGGTGAGTTTGATTTATCTATTTAGTGATGACATGGGTTATCTAGCCACGGATTAGATCAAGTCAAATTTAAGACAAAAGGTGAAGGTGAACATGGTCTTCGAGGAGTCTTGTGATGTGATAGCTAAGGAGGAATCTGATTTTGCTTGGCAAGATGACTAAGATAATAGGTGAGAAGGTGAGCACTGTTGTAGGTGGAGTCTAGAGAAAGAAGTGACAGAGATAGCAGAGTCTCTTGAAGACGGTGAGTCTGGCGCAGGCTCGTTGGGCAGCTCGTGATGAAGCTTCGAAAAGAAGACAACCCAAGTCTAGAGGATAGGTGGATTGGCATGGTGATTCTACTACTTCTGAGTGGCGTATATTCGCTAAGGTGGAGTTTGTTAGAATAGTTGTCAAATATACTAGTCCTATTTAGTTACAGTTAGACTTGGAGTTGTAATAGGTGTTAGGGGGTGGAGTTAGAGTCGAACTCTGTAATCCGGTAACTCTCTTAAATAGAGAGGGGGCACCACAATGTAACTATGGCGACTACAATGTAGCGCAAACACGCAGGGAGATAATGGCGGCGTGGCTATGGACTCGTAGCGGCTAGGAGCTATATTGATAGCGGAGGAGCGCCCATAATCAAAGCCCCGGGGATGGAGGCTTCGGCTGAATCTCGTTAACAAATATCGTGTGTTCCTGTGTTGTCATCTGGCGTGTCTTGTGTGATCAATGATTAAAGCAATCGAGAAAGTTAGTTGTCGTTCCGCTATATCGACTAACTTTTATAACAGCGGCCTTCCTCCCTCGGGCTGCGACGATGGCACCGGCTCGAGATACCGAGGCAGTGGTCTGTTCCCTCCACAATAGCGAGCAGCGACAGCAGCAGGACAATGGCAGCAGGACAATGGCGTACAAGCTAAGTGGGAGAGCTTTAACACTGCAGCATGGCGTTGCGGAAGCAGCAGCGGCAGCAGCACGGCACTGACCTATCCATGTAAAAGAAACACAAGAGGGCATGGCACTGGCAATTATGCATATATCAATCAAAATTGAGGAGTTTCTATCTGGCCGTCTGCTCTCGCTGCTGCAGAACGAGTGAATCTGTTCTGAGGTAAATTTCTCCAACCAATATGTGCCTCTGATTGATAAAATTCCTACACACATCCTGCATTTGAGGTAGACAGTTAGCATCGGCCATCAGGTGATCTTCAGCAAACGACTTTTGAATGGGTTGTCCAATGATGCAGCCTTCGGAACCACGTTAAGCCATTAAGGTAACAGGTGATGTGAGCAATGTTATCTCTCCCTAAATCAGTATTCATGCATCATTTTATGGTGGCGGATATTTACCAATAGTTACTTTGCAACATAAAGCCTCAGGATTATAAATTTTAGTCTGTACACTCCTATGTTGCTACTAATATTGGATGCAAAATGTAGTATGATTCAACACAACAATTTCTTTCTATCGTAATATGTATTTATATAGATCTATCAAACTTGTGCTACATGACAAATTAATAGCTTTTTATTTGAGCAATTTTACAATCCTGAGGAGGGTACCTCATACTATCTAGGTATCAAAAGGTACTAAATTTACAATAAAAAAATGGTACCTCATGGTATCTCCTCAAGTATCGTAAAATTGCTCTTTTTATTTTCTGTCTGTGTGCTATTTGACCAGGTCTGAGGCAACTGTTCAATTTTCAAGATGTATTTTTTGCATACTACACATGGATGCACAATTGCACACTATTCATCTAACGCAAAGGTGACCGCTTTTACACTTATTTTCGTTCATGCTTCCAATAAGTGTTAAAAAAAAACATATGTACTAATTCAGCTGCTGACTGACTCCAAATATATACCATCGAAACAACATTCTCTCCCATAAAATTTTTATCCTGCAGAATCAGAACTCACCAATGCTAATCTTCCTAATCTTCTCATTTTTAACTCATGAAACATAAACAACCTACCAACGGGTTCTCCGGTTTTTCTTTCTAATTACTATCTAAACTTATATGGCCATCATGTTCTGCCTGTTCCTAACACAACAGTTGAACTACCACATTTGTGAAAGGTCCTAACTGTTCCACCTCTTATTTATTGCCATTTTTGTTGGATTTACATAAGAAAATCATCATAAACATAGCACTCCTAAGGCACAATTTTTTTTTCATTTCATATGTAAGTTGTTATAGTTTCTCATAATTACTATACCAGTTTATTTAGCTATTACAATGTTCCGCAGCAACGCGGCGGAGTATCATCTAGTTAATACAAAGATTGATCATATAGTTTTTCATCCCTCACCTGAAATAATTGATTCAGCATCACACATTTTCTGACATAAGGAATGCCCAACTTCAATATATTAATCAGCACAATCTGCCATGACGGACGCTTAAAAAAGAGTGTCGTTGAGTTGCACGGGCAACAGACAATTCACTCAAGCTGTTGCACAAGACAATTAGCCAGATCAAAAATTATTGGGTGGCAACTCCCCTCTATCTGTCCTAGGCAGCGTTCAAAAGTGAAGTTTGGTTTTTATACCACTCAAAATAAGATAAAACATTAGTACATGATTAATTGAGTAATAATTATTATTTTTAAAATAAGTTCCTTCGATTTTTCTAAGAAAGAAAAGAAAACTTGTATTAAAAGCTTTTAAGAAAATCACCTAAGAGGAGAGTTAAAAAAAGCCGAAGTTACTTTGCATACCTTATGCAACTGCATGATTCCCACTCAAGGATCAACACCCATTTAATTTGTAGGATTGGCAAAAGATTTTCATAGGATTTAATTTTCTGTAGAATTTTTATTCATAAAAAAAAAGGAAATTTTTTATAGAATTAGATTTCTATGCTTCACATTTCATAGGGAAGATAGCAAAAGATATGATTTCTTTGTAAACTTCCCTTTTATGGCACTATCAAAGAGTTGATATGTTTTTCTATTCCTGCAAGATTGAAGAATCATACCACTCCAATGTCTACGCTTTTTTCCTATCCTTGGAATCAAATGGGGGCCTCAATTTCTAAGAAATCTGGAAGACTCCAGCATAACCAAAACAACGATTCTTTAGATGGTTGACGCTGCACAGGGCACTCACTGCGGAAAACCTGCAGGCAAGACATTGGCCTTTTGGAGACACCATACACCTGTTCATGAAATGCAGTTCCACCCGTTGCGGTTTCAAAAGCAAATAGCTACTTACTACATATCAAAAGCCGCAATAATCATTGATGTAACAGAATACTCGCACAACTGTCGGAATGGAGCGCAAAACCTGAAACTGAATTGAAAACATTGGAGCTTAGTCGATCATTTCAGTTTCAGACATAGGAATTCGATCATTTTTTAATACTGATACTACTACTTTCTCAACGATGGCTTAGAAAGATGTACGCATGAGTAACGCAAATGCAACATACTAACACTGGCGACATATACTTACGTAAGACTCATGTCTAACACTGGCGACACGACGCAAACACGACCACACACTGTTGAAGTGCAGCGCAGACACACCCAACCATGGCACCATGATGCATTTCGACATGGCAGCGAGTACTTATTTAATTCAGTCCACCTCCTCCATCTTGCTCTCCTCGGCGGCGGCGTCATCGAGCGCGGGCATGTCAGCGTCGTCGTCGGCCGCGGCGGCGTCGTCGTCGTCGATGTTGAGGCCGAGCTTGAGCATGCGGTGGATCCTGGCGGCGAAGGTGTTTGGGTCGTCGAGGCTGAAGCCGGAGGTGAGCAGCGCCGTCTCGAAGAGGAGGAGGACGAGGTCCCTGACGGACTTGTCGTTGGCGTCAGCGTCGGCGCGCTTCCGGAGCTCCTCCATGATCCCGTTCTCCGGGTTGATCTCCATCGTCTTCTTGCTCGACATGTACGCGCCCATGCTGCTGTCCCGCAGCGCCTGCGCCTTCATGATCCGCTCCATGTTCGCCGTCCAGCCGTACTCGCCGGTGACCAGGCAGCACGGCGAGTCCACGATCCGGTCCGAGACCACCACCTTCTCCACGCGATCGCCCAGAATGTCCTTGATCACCTTGCAGAGCGGCTCGAACGACCTCTTCCTCTCCTTGGCGTCGTCGTCGTCGTCCAGCTTGAGCCCTTCCTTGGTGGCGGACACCAGCTTCTTGCCGTCGTACTCCTTGAGCTGCCCGACGGCGTACTCGTCGATGGCGTCCACCATGAACAGCACCTCGTACCCCTTCTTCTTCAGCTTCTCCAGGAACGGCGAGTTCTCCACGGCCTTGCGGCTCTCGCCGGTGATGTAGTAGACCTCCTTCTGCCCTTCCTTCATCCGGGTCACATAGTCCTTGAGGCTGGTGAGCTCGTTGCCGGACTTGGTGGAGTGGTACCGGAGCAGGTCGGCGAGCTTGCCGCGGTTCTGCGAGTCCTCGTGGATCCCCAGCTTGAGGTTCTTGGAGAAGGCCTCGTAGAACTTGGCGTAATCCTCCTTGTTGTCGGCGATCTCGAAGAACATCTCGATGCATTTCTTGACGAGGTTCTTGCGGATGACCTTGAGGATCTTGTTCTGCTGCAGCATCTCGCGGGAGATGTTGAGCGGGAGGTCGTCGGAGTCGACGACGCCCTTGACGAAGCCGAGCCACTCCGGGATGAGCTCCTCGCAGTTGTCCATGATGAAGACGCGGCGCACGTAGAGCTTGATGTTGTTCATCTTCTTGCGGGTGTCGAACAGGTCGAAGGGCGCGCGGCGGGGCACGAAGAGGATGGCCTTGAACTCCAGCTGCCCCTCCACGGAGAAGTGCTTCACGGCGAGGTGGTCCTCCCAGTCGTTGGTGAGGCTCTTGTAGAAGGACGCGTACTCCTCCCGGCTGATCTCCTCCGGCTTCCGCAGCCAGATGGGCTTCTGCTTGTTGATCTGCACCCATTCATGGCTCACCTCGTTCACCTTCTTCTTCTTCTTCTTATCTTTGACCTCCTCGATGTCGCCTTCCTTCTCCTTGCCTTTGGAGTCGTCAATGTCGTCGTCCTCGTCGTCGCTGATCTCCTTCTCGGTGGTCTTCTCGGACCAGAGGTAGATGGGGTAGCTGATGAACTCGGAGTGCTTCTTGACGAGGTCCTTGAGGCGGCGCTCCTCCAGGTACTCGAGCTGGTCGTCCTTGAGGAAGAGGGTGATCTTGGTGCCGCGGCCGAGGCGCTCGCCGGCGGTGTCGAGGGTGACGGTGAAGGAGCCGCCGGCCTGCGACTCCCACACGTACTGCTCGTCGTCGTTGTGCTTGGTGGTGACCACCACCTTCTCGGCGACGAGGTAGGCGGAGTAGAAGCCGACGCCGAACTGCCCGATCATGCTCACGTCGGCGCCCGCCTGCAGCGCCTCCATGAACTCCTTGGTGCCGGAGCGCGCGATGGTGCCCAAATTGTTCACGAGGTCTTCAAAAATTTGAAGAGCATTTGTGTCAGTAACTCGCCGCCGGCGAGGTGCGTGCAAGATATGTAAACGAAAGAAAGAATGGTGTACTGACCGGACTTGGTCATGCCGACGCCGCTGTCGATGATGGAGAGAGTCTTGGAGGGCTTGTAGGGGACGAGGCGGATGAAGAGCTCCGGCTGGGCGTCCAGCTTGCTCTTGTCGGTGAGGCTCTCGAAGCGGATCTTGTCAAGCGCCTGCATTCGCCATTGCAGCAGCATTGGTCAGTGTGAGGAAGAAGGGGAAGCAGAGCAAGTGAAAGAAAAACAGAGTGGAAGCAGAGGAGAAAACAGAGCAAACACAAACAAAGCAGAGTAAATCAAGAAACAGAGGAGGGACGTAGTACATCAGAAGAGTTGGAGATGAGCTCGCGGAGGAAGATCTCCTTGTTGGAGTAGAAGGTGTTGATGATGAGGGAGAGCAGCTGGTTGATCTCTGCCTGGAACGCGAACGTCTCCTTCTCCGCCATCTGCACGTCCCCCGCCGCCGCCATTTCAGTTCACTGCTCCGATCCGATCGGTGATCCCTCCTCAACAATGTTGCCTGCTGCTTGAATGCAAAGAGATTTGGTGCTTTCTTGTCGCTGGCTGAAATGCAAGTGCAGCTGTGCAGAGATGGATCGATTGGATTTGACAAGTAGGACGGACGGACAGATATATATATATACTCCTCGATGGAACAGGAAGACGATGGACGGATCGCAGGTGTTCCAGAGGCTTCTCAACATTTCCCGCTCTTTTGGGGTTGCAGCCCATCTGTTGGATCGTGGAGGTGGAGCGGAGAAAGCGCGATGCGGCTTCCAGACTCGAGAGCCTTCCTTCCACAGCTTCCAGCACCAGCGCATTTCGGAGCGTCAGTATCCGGAAGCTTCGGAATTCGTCTGGATGTACGCTACCTTGGGCTGGGCCTTGCTCCAACAATCATTTGCTACATGACCCATATTTGGGCCCACCTTCCTTCAGCAAGTCCATAAAATAATCCTATATATCGTAGATTTCTTTTATTGTCTCCCGTCATCTATAACTAATTTTATTTGTTTTCATATAACTAGGAAATTAGCCCGTGCATTCACGCGGGCATGTATTGTACGATATGTTTGAGAAATTTATAAGGATAAAATATCAACCGAATGACCCGGCCTATATGCTTCAAAAGTATTATTTCTCTTCAAATTTTCTTCATCGACATTATTTGAAATTTTCCAAAATATTTATTAGCTTTAAACTATATAATATTTAATTTATTACTATAAGATTTATTTTTTTTATTATTATCTTGAGAGGAGTTTGACTTAGTTTGTTTAAAAGATATGTCTTATAAATTAAGTATAAATTAAAGATATGGTGTTTTCCAGTTTTAATTGAATGTTTAGAGTCCCTCTTTTTTAATAAATTCTGAAAACTATTATTGCTAATAAACGTATTTTATTAGCAATAATGGAAAAGTTATTACAGGCTACATATATAATAAAAATGTACTCGCAAAAATATGAATGGTGTGTAGAATGAAAGAAACTCGAAGTTATATGCTTCATATAGCAAAGACAATCCAATGTATTTTCTTTGTTCGTGCTTTTAGAAGTAGAGTACAGAGTCCATATAGAAAATACAATTAGGAAATAATAGAAATTCGGAATTAAAAATATGGAATATTAGAAGTAGAGTATAGAGTCCACATATAAATACAATTACGAAAAAAATAGAAATTTGGAATTAAAAAAAGGAATATTAGAAGTAGAGTATAGAGTCCATATAAGAATTTAAAACTAACTAAAATTCGGAATAAACATAATAAAATTAAAAGTAGTATTCAGAGTCCGTATAAAAATATAATTTACAAATAACTAAAATTTAAAATTAAAAAAAATGGGAAGAAGCAAAGTCAATATAGGAATACTAACTGAAATTTGAAATAAAAAATTAAAGAATATTGAAAGATGAGTTTAGTGTCCACGTAGAAATACAATCAGAAATAATAAAAATTCATAATTAAAAAAATAAATATTAAAAGACGAGTCTAGAGTCCATATAGGAATATATATAATTTACAAATAACTTAAATTTGATATTAAAAATAATTAATAACTAACACATATATAAAATACAATATGAATACTACACATTAGTTGTTTCGTAAAGTTATTGCAAAATTTCAAATTATATTTTCATTTTAATATAATGAGAAATATATATATGCTATTATATGAGAGAAACTATAATGATGCTAGCCGCGCAATCTGCGCGGGTCACTATGCTAGTTAACTTATTAAAGGAATAGAAAAAGAAGCCTCCACGTTTGCTCTTATAGCCTAGAAATTCTCATATTAATCAGAGAAAAAGAAAAAACAGAGTCCATATAGGAATATACAATTTAAAAATAGCTGAAATTCGGATTAAAAATATAGAATATAGGAATATAATACTAGAGTCCATACCGGTAGACAATAGAACTAATGAGAATTCAGAATTTAAGAAGATAAGAAAACTAAAAGTAGAGATTAGAGTCCATATAGAAATAAGCAGAATAAAAAATATATAAGGAAAATTTTTTGTATATAAGGACTTTTTTTAGAAAAAAAAATGTGTCCGATCGGACAGCTGCATAGAATGATTAGTAGCTTGGAAGCCTTTTCCAAGGGAAAAAAACCTAAGCTGGGCTACAGTAACCGTGTATAATACAAATCACAAGTGCTCATGTCCGTAAGAGGTATTGGTTTCATTGCTTATCTCGATCTATTCTCCCCGTTGCAACAAATCAAATCTCTAATGGCATGTTCATACGGTCATACCTGCACACTCTACGCATTTATATGTCTATAATAGTATATCTTAGTCTAATATAAAAAGGCCACCATATTTGCTTCCACTTTCTACAAATTTCCATATTAATTAGAAAAAAATAGAGTTCAAATGGAAATATATTTCAATATATCTGAAATTCAGAATAAAGAATTCTCTTCAACTACCTAGATGAAAATAAAACTATTTATAAATATAAATATAATTTAATATATATCTAAAATTTGGAATAAAAATGAAGAAAATTTTAAGAAGAGTCTATGTTGAAATAAAATTTAGAAATATCAAAAACTTGGATTAAAAAAGAATAATAGAGTCCATATAGAAATACAATTTTAAATAGCTGAAATTCAGAATTAATAATAATAAATATTAAAAGAAAGTATTAGAGTCCACACCATTATATAATTTAGAACTAATTAAAATTTGAAATTGAAAAAAAATAGAAGTCCATATAGAAATAAATTTATAATTCGAAATTTAAAATTTTAAAAAAATAAATATTGGAAAAATAATTTAGAGTCTATATTTTTAGATAATGGAAATGGATTACATCTCCGGCTTCTGTCATAAGACACACAGCCATAAGTTTAATAGTAATAAAAAGGTAAGATAAAAGTAAATCAAAAAGAGAAATAAGGTGATGGGACAAATCCCCAACTCCCCTTTATTATTGACTAGCGTTAAACCACATAAAATATTTTAGCTAGCAATTTTTATGGAACTACGCTACCCATAGTGGAATAAGAGACCCTTGGCTACCGATTCCAAGAGTTTTACACCATTGCGCATAGTATCCTGCTCCTCCTGTGGTAGCATTGTAGACCAAAAGTGGAGCCAGTAGGAAGACATGAAGATAACCTGTATAGGGTTAGATAATTGTTTACCATTAAAAACTTTATCATTGCGACAATGCCAAATTGACCAACATACAGCACTAGCTCCAATTAGAATCATCTTCTTAATGGACCTAGATACCCCTATAAGCCAATTACCAAAAATGTTTTTGGTGTTACGGGGTGGGGGGATATTAAAAGAAAAAAACACACATCTCCAAACAAACTGAGCGACATGACACTCAAAGAAAAGATGTTAGATTGTCTCTTGTGCATAGCAGAAAGAACAATGTTTGTCTCCCCTCCCCCTCCCCATTTTCTTTTATCCAGGTTATTTTTCGTTAGAATTACTTTCTGGCGAAGAAACCACATAAAGACCTTGATCTTTAGTGGAACTTTCAAGTCCCACAAAATTCTCTTTTTGAAACATTACAGCTCATGATCGCGGCATACATAGATTTGACGAAAAATTGACCATTCTTATGGAGCGACCATACAAAGCAGTCCTTTTCATTTGACAGAGTTATATTAGCTAGCCTGAGGATCAAATCGTTCCACTCGATTAGCTTTTGGCCAACAATAGCTCTTCTAAAAGAGATATTTAGCGGCGTTGTGCTCATGACCTCTGCCACAGTAGACTGCTTCTTTCGAACCACATTATATAATGTAGCGTATTGATCTTTGAAAGCACGCAATACTAACCACATGTCTTCCCAAAATCTTATGTTTGTCCCATTGCCACATCTAAAAGAACCAAACCTAAGAAATTAATCTTTGACTTTCATTAAACCGGCCCAGAACTGAGAAATACCTATCTGACATACCAGAAAGAGCTTTACCCTTTAAGTATTTATTTCGCAAAAGGTCTTGCCATAGTCCTTCACCATTAAACAACTGGAAAAGCTATTTGCTTAATAAGCAGCTATTTTTTATATCAAGGTTATGGACACCTAGTCCACCTTAATCTTTTGGTCGACATATGTTTTCCCACTTAGTTAGACTATATTTTCTTTTCCGGTCATCATTACTCCAAAAAAACATAACCTAACATGAGTCTATATCAAAATATAATTTAGAAATAATAAAAATTCAAATTTATATAAAAAAGTAATATTCGTAGTTAGCCGCGCAATTTGCGCGGACCATCGTGCTAGTTTCTATTATATTATTAAAGTGGCTGTTCGGTGAAGAGCCCAAAACACACAACATATGGATCAAAATAGTAAGTATTGTATGCCAACACCGATGCATCTACGTTTACTTTGATGTGGTTTTAAAAGGGTAATGTTAAGGAGTTACTGAATTTTATTATAGCTGTGATTTTCAGTATATGTGTTTCGCTTGTTTCCTTACCGTGCTAGATTGGTAAAATTAAAACGAAGAATGCTATAAAAGGTTGATGATAAATCAAACATGCTGAAATTAACTGCATAGAAAGGCCTAATCTCGGCCTGTTTAATTGGATGTTAGCCCATGTGGATACTGCTCCAATCACGATTGGCGGCACATGTGAATTGACACGTGGGGGCCTGCCTATGACACGATTACAAATATGGATTATCCAATAAAGCAATGACTCGGACAGTTAAGACGGGGCATACAAACTTCATCTAAAAATGTTAGTATAAAAAAAATTTCATCTAAAAAGAAGTCCAAGATAAATTGGTAAGAAAACACTCGTGAAGAAAAACGTTTGTTGTTTGCATTGGTTTGCTACTTTGTCAACACTAACAAGCTTAGTATGGTGACAGTGAAACCAACCAAGGGTTTGACAAAAAGCAAAAAAGAAAAGGTTGATGGTGATGCCGGTGATATGATCACTGATGATTGTGTCGAGTTTACCAAGGTGAATACCAAGCTCATTTCAGTGTTCAGACCATTTACAGATGTGAGTTTGACTTTGTGCCGGAGCAATTACATTGGTGTCACCAACCTTCCTATTGTCTCTTCTGAATGTGAGGCCTACTATGATGATTTTGTCTCAGGGGCAGATTTCACAGCTAGACCGCAAGTAGTACCTCCCTGGAGACTGGCAGTTCCACTGGATTTTCGATTCTTGCCATGGCCAGATATATTTAATCAAGGCAGCGGAGGCATGGTGGTGAAGCTCTTACAGCCCTGGCCACCACCTATTCAAGCAGAAGTTAAAGCTAAAGTGGAAAAACTGAATTTACATGGTCAGAAACTAGAGATTCAGATTATCGTAACAGTCTATTCAGTCCCCAAGGCTACCATAGAAGGTCTGCAATTGTTGGGTGAACGAATGTTACAGGAAGAGAAACTGAAGTGTGAGGTTGTCAAGTCCAATTGGTACAGTTTTTCAAATCTTTTAGTTGGAGATATGATGGATACTGCTCTGCCTATGCAGTCATTGGGACAGCTAGTTCCAAGCTACAATCTAGCTCAATCTGAGAATGAAAATTTACTAATTCAGCAAGTTAGGAGCTGGTGTCGGTTCAAATTCTCAGCTAATTATTTCCTGAGCAAGCCTTATCAATGGAGAAAATATATGGTGGATGCTCCAACTTACCAAGGGTTTCATTTTCAAGGAATGATAAAGCAACAAATCGATGGTGTTGATAAGATGTTGCTATACTATCATCAAATCAGCATTGTATATTGCAGTGTTTCTGAAGATGTAGTGTATGATGTGACATGGACTCCTGTCATGCCAAGCAAATGGATCCATGTTGTAGCAATTGGGAGGACATGGCTATTATCTTCTTTTGCCCTGATAAATTTCCTAGAAGCTGGGACTGTGCAATTGGCAGTGAAGCTTGTGTATGTCAAGATTGCTGAGATGACAAGAATAAGATCCTGGGATCCAGGTATTGTCAATTTGGTTACTATAATAGCTTGCCAAATTTCTACAGAAGTGAAGAAGGGAGGGAGTGATACTCTTGATCTCAGCTCAGTTTGCAAGTACAAGAATGCTCATGATAGTATCCAAGTGGGCACAGTATCTAGCATTTCTCTATCACTGACCATGTTTGCTGTCCTTCCATACAGAAAGCTTGTGACTAGTATCAAGATCCCTAACTATAATTCTGGACAAATGGAGGTGCAATGCATCCACCAGAGTGCAAGTTTTGTCACTTCTATTGGCATGGAGTCGTCTCTTGTGGTTGCATTTTATGGATCAGCTGGTGCTTATGGATTAGCTCTTGATGATCACTTGCAGCTACCCTGGGATCTTGGAGGCACTGATCTTGAGCTTCAATTGCATCAACTTGGGGACAAGCTGATTTTTAAGGCGGGGAGAATGTCATGTAACTGGGCCGGATCGGTATGCATATTGAGTTTAGGGCTGGCTAGGCCCAATCCGCTGCGACAAGCCGACCACTCCAGCTACTACAAAAGGAGCAGAGCCAACAAATGGGGAATGGAACGGAACAGAACATATGAAACTTGACTTCTTCCTTCCGATGCTCTCTCTTCTTCAACCTCTGTATCTCTCTTCTCTTCTCCAATCTCTAGCTATCTCTTCTTCTCCAACCTACTGCTGATTCTCAGCCTTGATTCTATTTCCCTCATTTGTATCCCCAAATACTCATGTATCAAGTGTTGGAGGAAGAATTGTTTGCTTGTGCAGGAATTTACTAAATCACATGGAGTGGGTTCGTAACAGGTTCCCGTTAACATGCTTTTTAAACTACGTATTTCGTATCAAAACTTTTTATATAGAAGTTGATTTAAGATAAGTTTATTTTGTAATTTAGAATAATTAAAACTCAATTAATTAAACGTTAATATTTTCTCATTTCATATAACTATGGGCCTGTTCACTTTGATGCTATTTTCAACCATACCATTTTTTAGCAAAGTTGTTAAAAAAAGTCTACATTTAGTTTGTTGTTAAATTTGGTTAATACATAAGAAATCATGCAAAAAAATTTGATAATATTACATCTTGCCAAAATTTTAACATTACTAAAACTTATTAAGAGTTATTTTAGCTACAATCTAAAGATATCCTGTATATACTTAATCTTGGTCTGAAGCGCTACCGAATAGGGCCGATTAATTACGCAGGGTTTGGGGGCCTCACACAAGAATCGCGTGGGGAGTTGTTTATTTGGACAATCTAGCAAGCGGGACATTCGAGCGTCGGTTTGTCGGTTCCTTTTGGTGGCATGGGTGTAAATTGGATTCTCGTGCCCTACAATTAATTGATGATGACTTATTAGCATAGCTCCACAGGTAAGATATGCGCTCATAATATAACCATCTTACCGTTTAACCAAAATTGGTTTCATAATACGAAAGATCGCTAGTTTAGTTTTGTAGCACCCAAAAATCCCAGCTTATTTTAACAACACTGAAAATTAATTACCTCCGTTCTTCATTATAGCATTCCGTCCAAATCACAGTTAACTCTTACCACATTGCCGCTCTAGTTCATTCCTTCCTTCTTCCTCTTCTTTTTATTAAAGGAACCTCGCTCTTCCTTCTGCAGTTGCACGCACTAGCAGCTGAGCAGCAATTGCCCCGCTCCAGTAAAATTATCCCATGTCAAATTGATCACACTTAGAGCAGGTACAATAGCAGACTTTCAGCCAGCTATAAACATATTTTAATATGATAAAAGATGAGAGGAGAGTAGCGGCCTATAGATCTGTAGCCAGCTACAGCACGGATTTCAAGACGGAGTGTGTGTATGACATGTGGACCATATATTAATAGTATATTAAGCAACTATTGTATAAATTGGCTATTAGACTGGCTATAGATGAATTGGAACTAGTAGTGGGCTATACTATTAGGCCTCCTTTGATTCAAAAGAAATTCATAGGAATTTTAGAGGATTTTATTCCTATAAAAATTTTCCTATATAGCCCTTTGAATTAAAGGAATGGATCCTATGAAATCCTATAAAATTCCTATGGAATGCCTCTTCCCATGCAAGTTTTGGAGGAAATTTAACATAAGGTAGAATCTCTTGGTAACTTTACTTTGAGTCTATCTCTCTCATCTAATTCCTGTGTTTTTCCTACGGTTCAATCAAACGGTCATTCCTGTGTTTTTCCTGCATTTTGCAATCCTATGTTTTACACTTATATTCCTATAAAATCCTACGTTTTTTCTATTCCTACGTTTTCTCAATCCTGCGATTCAAATGGACCCTTAACCTTGCTCTTAGGCCGCCCAGTTGGACATACCTCGTGTGAAATTAATTAACTGCCCAAGTAAGAAAGAAACATAGACTACTGTGTTCTTTTAGGATAGTTGGGGACCTTCCTCTCTCGGCAGGTAAACGAAACAAAATATTAGCACATGATTAAATAAATATTAGCTAAAAAACTTAAAAAAATAAATTAATATGATTTTTAAAATAACTTTTCTATAGAATTTTTTTATAACAAATACAACATTTAGCTATTCAGAAAATATGTGTGTGAAAAATGAGAGAGTGAAAGTTAGGAAACGAAAGAAAAGAACACATACCTATGAGGTGCACCATCCAAAGGATCTGTAGGATTTAAAAGGTCTCAACATTTCAATTGTGATCTTCCTATTTCCATGTTTTCACCTTTGTTGTTTCAAAGGAGTTCCAAAAAATTCCTTGGATTGCAAAACTCCAAAGTTCCAATGGATAATCCATAAAGTCTCCACCATAGATAGAGATGCGTTCAAGTAGGTGTATGAGTGGTGACATTTTAATTACTGCACATGCATAATGGAAATTGTTTGTCTCTCGACAAAAACATCCCTTATTTTTACATATGCTACTATTTTTCTTTTACAGAAAAACTACCTAACAGGATCCCGTGGAGACGGAATAAGTGGATAACCATCCATTCTAATCCTTTCACTTCATGTCTCTCTCTTTCCCTAAGCCTCGCTTCAACCTTGTCGTCCTCTGCCGCTTCTCCTCTGCTCCTTTCTCCCTCTCTCTAACTTTTTTCTTCGTTCCTAGTAGGGTTGGGATAGGCATCCACAACAAGCCCTTCGACAAGGACGGGGCGGTGTCGGCGCTCACTATGCTAATGTCACGTCACCGATGGCGGCCATAGGGATCTCGCGTGCCTGGGGTCCAGGAAGAGATGCAACGAGTTTAAGGTGGGAGCTGAGTTAAGCTGTCCATCCTGGTGCCGCAAGCGATGTCCGAGACCATCACACTTGCGTGGGTATCGAGGATAGCAACAAGAAGGAATGGCACTAGCCTTTGTCTCTAAGGAAGGTAGCCATCTCATTTTCGCGCTTGCCTTTGCCTCCTTTCCCTTCTCCTTGTGGCTCTCATCGGTGTGAAGACCTGATAGCCATGAATCATACATGATACCCATAAGGTATTTGATGCCTAGGTATCGAGTCCCTGGTACCTAGATATTGAGTAACCGGTATCGAGATTGTTCGAATTGCTACCATAGGTACCAGGACAGATACCTCAGGTATCAAGGTACATTGTACCTAAATCGGTTTGATTATCATTGGTAGAAGACCGAGTACTAGGTATCAGGTATCTAGGTATATATATCAGGTACTTGGTACCTAGATCGATCTGATACCTATAGGCACTAGACCTGGTACTGGCTATCAGATACCTGGTACCTAGATCAGTCTAGTATCTAAATTGGCGCTGATGTTAGCATCATAACAATAGAAGTGGGTGTGTTGTGCCTCCAACGAGTAGATGTGTTCTGAAGTGTGGGCCCTTGTGAGGACACGAAGAACATGCACTGACGTGTGGAATCTCACGTGGGGATTTACATGAAGTTGATAAAATAACAGGAGTAGTTGGTTGGTCAAACAGTTACGCTCATTAAGTTATTCGATTAGGACGGGAGTCCATGTTATAGCCGTCCTTTTTTTTTAAGATAATCAATATGTGGCATACCACTTCATAAGCTTGCAAGTTATAATTTTACTTTTGCAAAAAGAATAAAATACTTTGATTGAACATTCAAAATTGTTTTTTTCTATTTATCTAGATCGAATTTGAATTTTCAATGTTTTTTTTAAAAAAATGATGAGCATGTATAAAACAAGGGATGTCCTCTCAAGAGAAAAAAAAAAGACTTCCCATGTATAAACAAAAAGCATATACTCCCTGACTTTGGACAAAGTTAAACTGTTTTAAGTTTGACTAAATTTATAGATAAATATAATAATATTTATAATACTAAATTAGTTTAATCAAATCAATAATTGAATATATTTTTATAATAAATTTATCTTAGGTTGAAAATATTATTAATTTTTTCTATAAACTTGATTAAATTTAAAACAGTTTGACTTTGACCAAAGTTAAAACGTCTTATAATCCAAAACGGATGGAGTAGAAAATTATTGTATGGGGACCTATGTACTACTATAAATAGCATGCATATATATGTACCACTGCACCCAACTACTAACAGGCAGCTGCCAGCCATGGCTTCCTCCCCGCCGTTTCGTCTACCTCTCGCCGTTGTGCTCCTACTCGCAATAATATGTGTCCTTTTGGCTTCTCCTAGCTGCCATGCGGACGATCTCACCGCCACCATGACAAACGAGCACGAGAAAGAGCATCAGCTGATGATGATGATGATGGACAGGTTCCATAGGTGGATGGCGACGCACAACCGGTCGTACGCCTCCGCCGACGAGAAGCTGCGGCGATTCGAGGTATACCGGAGCAACATGGAGTTCATCGAGGCGACCAACCGGAACGGCAGCCTCACCTTCAAGCTCGGTGAAACGCCGTTCACCGACCTCACCCACGAGGAGTTCCTCGCGACCTACACCGGCGACGTACGCCTTCCGCCGGAGCGGCGGGGGATGCAAGACGACTCCGACGAGGAGGATGCAGTGATTACAACCAGTGCTGGGTACGTCGCCGGCGCCGGCGCCGGCAGGCGTACGGTTGCGGTGCCGGAGTCCGTGGACTGGAGAAAGGAGGGCGCGGTGACTCCGGCCAAGCATCAAGGCCAGTGCGGTGCGTGCATTAATAGTTTTATTACTAGTATCAATTATCTGATTCTTCTTGTTAGCTTTAATTATTTTTATTAATCTATATGCATTTTTATGTTTATGTAGATAACTTTTTCATATAAATGAGGATAAAAAAAATTTTGTGACGAAAATGATAAAAAAAAATATAATACATATTTTTAATAAATTAGGATAAAATGTTGTTTGTTTCACAACAAGAGAGAGAAGGCATTAACTATGTGTGTTACTGGACAATTATATAGTGTTGAATAAAGTGATTAATAGGTAAGAAAAAAGTCAGTTAATTGAAAAATAGACAACCTTATTATTACACCGACTACATAATATATAATCGCATGGATGCATGGGATGCAGCGGCGTGCTGGGCATTTGCAGCAGTGGCAGCCATAGAGAGCCTGCACAAGATCAAAGGAGGAGATCTGATATCTCTGTCGGAGCAAGAGCTGGTGGACTGTGACGATACTGGAGAGGCCACCTGCTCAAAGGGTTACAGCGACGACGCCTTCCTGTGGGTGAGCAAGAACAAGGGCATCGCCAGCGACCTCATCTACCCGTACGTCGGCCACAAGGAGAGCTGCAAGAAGCAGCTGCTCGGCGTGCACAACGCCACCGTCAGAGGCGTCGTCACCTTACCTGAAAACAGGGAGGACCTGATCATGGCGGCGGTGGCCAGGCAGCCGGTGGCCGTCGTGTTCGACGCCGGTGATCCCTTGTTCCAAAACTACAGGGGTAATGGTGTCTACAAGGGCGGCACGGGCTGCTCCACCAACGTGAACCATGCCCTGACCATCGTCGGCTACGGGACGAACCATCCCGACACTGGGGAAAACTATTGGATTGCCAAGAACTCGTACGGCAATCTGTGGGGCGACAATGGCTTCGTCTACTTGGCCAAGGACACAGCTGACCGCACAGGTGTCTGCGGCCTCGCCATATGGCCGACCTTTCCCACCATTCGGTGAAACCGGCCACACAGACGAAAAGTTCGTTGTACTAGTTTATGTCTGTGGCTCAGGCTGATCGTATCGATGGATCATGGTGGCAATACTTGTAGCTGCATACATGTATATATGTGTCTATTTCACCCATCTATAGCTCCATCGTTTTTAAATTACTAGAATAAATAAAAGTCATGATGATCTCTCATCATGTGTGTTGTTTTACTCATGGAATCAGAAATAAAATTATAGAGAGAGTCGAATATGAGGTGTATCAGGGTTTGCTTCATTTTAGCAGTATTATTGTCCAAAACTCTTTGCAATTCACGGTGCAGGTTGCAATGTATGGATGATTCTTAATTGGAACATGCACCAGATAGGTTTGTGAATAATATCTAGGAGTACAAATTTATCAATTTACTTTAAGGCTGTTTTCAAGACACTATATTTTGGATTGAAATTTCTGATTTTTTTTTGTTTGGGAGCGTCTATTGATTTTTCAACATAGTTGGAACTTCGAATCTTGCAAAATTTTAACCAATGGATACATCCTGTTTTAAATGAAATGATAAAAAAAATGTCATAAGTCATAAATCTATAGAAAAAAAACAATTTTAAAATTTAATTTCAATGCATTGTAAGTGAATGTAAGTACTCCATAACAAAGTAAAAGTGCTCTGTAATTGTAAGTTGGATTAAAAAACACGAAGCTTTGATGCAACATTCTATGGATAAGAAAAATCAAAAGATAAGAGTCGAAAAATCTGTGGTAAATGAAATAGCAAAACCATTTTTATTTTCGCAATATTGAACCCTGGTTTTATTAGATCAAAAGCTGTGACAGCGAAAGCACAACTAGACAACTGATCAATCATTGAACCCAGAACTGATTGTCATGTGTCATGGTTTAGCATTGATTCTGGCCGACAGCAACAGCAGAAGCGCTATCTGTGTGATAAGGAAAAACCATATACTACAAATCACGAAAAACCATAGTGGTTTTCTACATGCCATTGTATTTATTTTACCAGTTTCATGAGTCTGTGGGTGAACTAAAAAGTAAAAGCTTTTGAATGGGAGGCTAAAAAATGCCAAGCCCATAATTGACCGACAAAATATATAATGGATTTAACTTTTTTCACTGGAAGTGAAACCTTTTTTTATTTTTTACTATAGCACTAACGCACAAAGTCTAAGGGCTTGTTAACTTGTTTGAAAATGGCAACGGAGTGAACAAACTCTAATCTCTAATTAGTCGTAGCAATGGTCTAATGGTTCTACACCCTGTCATAATAAGTTGGATGAAGATTCGGAAGGCATAATCCTGTAATGTTTCTCGACTGTGCTTGGTCATTCACTAATCTTCTAAGCATGTGTTGGTTTTGGGACGAGGTGTGATGGGTTAGACTCATCCCTGTTTTTAGGATAAGATGGTCCCATCTATCTATACGGCATGAAAACTGAGATGGTCCTACTTTTTAAGGGTGGCCCACATGTCAGCGAGAGAAAAAAGTGGGTTGGATTGGTTTGCTGGTTTTGCAGGACGATTCCAACCTCAAAATGGGGGGAGAATTTACTATTTGCCACTCTCTCAAAATACCAGTGCTCAAATGCCACTCTCCCAAATTTCCATTCCAAATGCCACCCGGGCCCACGTGTCAGCCTCACTTTCCATTCAAACAAAAATGATGCGGGACCCGGTGCTGAGTGAGGCTGACATGTGGGTCCAGTGGCATTTGGGAATGAAAATTTAGGATAGTGGCATTTGGGAACTGGCATTTTGAGAGAGTGGCAAATAGTAAATTCTCCCTAAAATTGGGGAAATATTTCTTGGCAGGGATCATCCCATCATACCTGTCTTCAAACCAACACCATGAAAAATAGATTCAACCTAACCTAACTTATCCCAACCTTTGAACCAAACGCATTCTAATGGTTTGTTTTTGTTGCTTCGTTTATTTTTGGGACTACCTATATTTATGCAGAAAATCCCCTGTGTACCCCTGAAAGTTCACCTAATCCCTTATGTACCCCTGAATTTTGCTCAATCCCTTACATACCCCTGAATTTTAGTTTGGATCCCTTCCATGCCCTTCCCGCTAGTTGACCGTTAAATTCTTATGAAAAAGTCCATTTTGCCCTTTGGTATAAAGAAGCATATAAATTAATAGAGTATATTGTTGGAGCATAGAAATTTGTTATATGAGACTATTATGTTTATGAGATAGTTATGCACCATATTATTTGCGATAAATATGCTTTGAGATATGACATAAAAAAATAATACTTATTTATTTTTTAGCATATGTGTTCTGATAGTAATAAACAAATCTGTTGTATTACTATGAAAACACATATGCTACATAAAAAGAACTTTTAATAACTAATAAATAAGTATTAAATTTTTATATCATATGTAAAAGTAAATTTGTCACAAATAATATGGTGCATCACAGACTCATAAATGTAATAGTCTCATCCAATAAGTTTTTACATTACAACAATGTACTTCGTTAATTTATTATGTTTCTTCATAGCAAAGGGCAAAATGGACTTTTTCAAAAGAACTTAACGGTGAACTAACGGTCAACTAGCGGAAAGGGCATGGAAGGGATCCAAACTAAAATTCAAGGGTATGTAAGGGATTGAGCAAAATTTAGGGGTATAGAAGGGATTAGGTGAACTTTCATGGGTACATAGGGGATTTTCTCATATTTATGCCGTCATATTTTTCATGAAAAAATAGTCATCATATATTTACATTGTTAGTCACTAAATTATATATGTAATTTTAGTGTATTTACCATGTAAATCCCAAATTACATATGTAATTTTAGCTTCACGTATGACATTTTAAGTTGAGAAATGCTATTGTTTGGAAATTTTGGGCCTCGCCATTTTAATGGGCCTGTCAACATGACAAGGGACTAGATACTGACATGATGAGATGCGTCCGTGGGTCTCGATCAGCACAAATCTCAAATTGAATCGAACTATTAGAAATCTGACTATAACGAGGAAAGAAAATTGTCGCCACAAATATAGCGATTCCATTATTTTTATATAGATTTGGAAAATTAATTTTCTGCTTTTCTATAGACACGTCTTGCCAGTTGCCACGTTGTATTTCCCAAAATTCAATACTACCTCCGTGCCAAAATAAGTGCAGTCATAAATATCCGTGTTTAGCGCTTTGACTATCCGTCTTATTTAAAAATTTTATGAAAAATATTAAAAAAATTAATCACACATAAAGTACTATTCATATTTTATTATCTAATAACAATAAAAATACTAATCATAATCTTTTTTCAAATAAGACGAACGGTCAAACGTTGAACATGAATAGTGTTAAAACCGCACTTATTTTGGAACGGAGGGTGTAGAAATCGACGGTCATGAGAAAGGAGGAGCAGAGTCGAACAAAAAAAATGGAGCCAAAGCAGAGCAAATCGGGAAACAGAGCAGACAATTGCCATGATACAGAATAAGAAACAGAGGAAACAGAGTAGGTGCATATATATCTGATGACTACCTTTACGGTGCTCTGCTTTGAACGATTTCCTTGATCGCTACGAGTGTGCGCTCAAATGATACAAACAGGATTCACAAATAAAAAGGGAAATTTGTACTCACTTTTTCATGACGCATAAAAAAATGAGAGCAATAAAGTTTGAGATACATCTATCCTGTATGAGCAACCTCTTTCCAATTCGTAAGACCACCCTTGTAATAGGATATCGTCTACTTTGGGTTTTTAATTATATTATCTCCTTTGAGAGATTTTTAGAATTATTCAGGCTATTTAGTCTATTTTAGCTTCTACTGTCTCCTTTTTCTTAGGGAAGTGGTTAAGGACCTCAGAAGATAGAGGAGAGCGTCACGCATAGATTTCTAGAATACTTCTACGTGGAATACTCGTTAAATGCGTATTCTCTGTATTATGCTTTGGACAGGACTCGAACCTCCACACCTTTTAGCACGAGATTTTGAGTCCCGCGTATCTACTATTTCACATCAAGACATCTTGAAATTCCTCCACATTCAGAAACACTATAGTAGAGCTTAAGGCCGGACTTAGCAATTTTCTGTCGATTGTGATTTAGCAATTCCCTGTTATTTATTCGAGAATACAACACCAAACTACTAGTATGAAGCAGGCAAATATACAGTCATACAGACTGTGCTCCGTGTGCTCGTCCATGGAGGCATGGATCATGGTCGAGGCACTCTTATTTATATGTCGATAAAGACTACTTCTAAACAAGCTTAAAAGGTGGTTTTGGGGGGCTTGTAATCGTTGAGGTAGGGCATGGTGGTCAGCCCTTTCTTCATCAGCGGCTCAACCATCGGCCACACGCCATTCTCCGTCGCAACCTTCTCGATCACATCGCTAATGTCGTTCTTCACGTCGTACCTCATCGTGCCGATGACCTCCTCCGCCGTCGGGCCGAGCTCAACGGAGACGATCTTGAACGCGCCGCCGCCGCCGGCGCTCTCGACGCGCACGAGCGTGGGGCCACTGAACAGGTTGTGCTTGCACGCCAGGGCCTCCTGGTACGCCCCCGACAGCAGCGCCGCCACGTAGTAGCCGCCGTGCTCCGCCGCCGCGTCGTCGAGTGGGTGCAGCGGCAGCGTCACGGCGTCGCGGATGAACTTCTCTACCTTGCCGTCGCTGTCGCAGGTGATGTCGACCAGCGTGCCGTTGATGGTCGGCTTCTCGTTCAGCCGGCTCACCGGCATCATCGGGAAGAGCTGGCCGATGCCCCAGAAGTCGGGGACGAGGGAGAAGACGGAGAGGTTCATGTGGTAGTTGTAGATGCCGTTGGCGTCGCCGGTCACCCTCTTGGACAGCTTCTTCGCCAGCTTGTACATCTCGATCCCGTGCTTCTTCAGCTCCACGGCGTGCGAGTGCATGGCGTCCACGCCGCCGCCGCCATTGACGGTATGAGCAGTTCTTGGCTGCTTGGAGGAGAGGTCCTGGATCTTGCTGAGCAGCCGGTGATGGGTGTCCTCCTCGTCCTGCGGCTCCGGGATCGCCGAGAGCGCCTCGAGGATGATCATGGAGTGGTGCGACGCCATGGCGCGGCCGCTCTCGGTGCAGAGCACCGGGTGGGGGACGCCATTGTCGTCGCACGTGAGCCGCACCGCCTGCACGATGCTGGACGCGTACTGCTCGAGCCCGTACGCCACCGACATGTCGGAGCTGCCCGACCGCGTCCCGTCGTAGTCGACGCCGAGCCCGCCGCCGCAGTCCAGCGTGGTCATCCCCGTCGCGCCGTGCTCCTTCACCAGCGCGCAGTAGATTCCTGCGGCCTCGGCCGCCGCGTTGTACACGATGTCGGTGGTCGGGATCATGGAGCCGACATGGTAGTGCAGCAGCTTCAGCCAGTGCAGCTTCCCCATCTTCTTCAGCTTGCCGGCCACCTCGTAGATCTTGTCGGCGAGCATCCCGAACTTGCCGTGCTTGCCGGCCGTGGAGCCGAAGTGTCCCGGAATCTTGGTGAGAAGCTTGGCGCGGACGCCGATGACCGGCTCGACGCCGAGCCTGGCGCTCTGCTCGACGACGATGTCGAGCTCCTCCTCCATCTCCAGCACGATGATGGCGTTGAGGCCCATGGCGCGCGCGGAGAGCGCGAGCGCGACGTAGTCGGCGTCCTTGTAGCCATTGCAGACCAGGTAAGCTCCGGGCTTGGCCTTGGCGAGGCAGCTCATGGCGATGAGCAGCTCCGGCTTGGAGCCAGCCTCGAGGCCGTAGCTGTAGCCATGGCCGAAGGTGACGAGGTCCTGGACGACGGCCTTGTTCTGGTTCACCTTGATGGGGAACACGCCCTGGTACCTGGACGCGTAGCCGGTGCTGTCGACGGCGCCATGGAAGGCGGCGTGGAGGGAGTCGAGGCGGTTCTTGAGCACGTCGGGGAAGCGGAGGATCATCGGGAACTGGGGCTTCTTGTCGCCGTCGTTGGTGGTGATGGTGGTGGCGAGAGCTCTGTGGATGACGGAGTGGACGTCGATGTCCTGGCCGGACATGGTGTCGCGGCCATGGGGCTTGACGGCGAGGTGGCCATGGGAGTTCACGGTGAAGTAGGGGTCGCCCCACCCGAGGATGTTGTACACTTGACCGTAGTTCTTCTTCGCCATTGCTGTTCCTTTCTTCTGTCACTAGAGACAATATTCCTTTTTTTAGAATTGCAAAATCATACTACGTATTATTATTGCTTTATTGCACTGCTCAACAGTAGTTCTTTATCATTAATTATCATTTACTAAATCAATATACTCCTAACAACTTACTCACTGTGTCTTATAAAAAATTCAGTTTCTAGATATGTATGTCCAGACTTATCATTTGGATTAATTTTTTTTTACTGAGAGAGAAAAGCAAGAAATCATTAAATTAAAATGGAAAAATAATACTTTGATGTTGACGCTTGCCAATAGAAGAAAAAAAGTATACCAAAGTTGTGTGCCATAATCTATTTTAGAAAGGTTGGATTGAGGATATCTATACTTGTAGTTTTTGTATTGTTCAAGTGTAGAAGCGATGTGTAAAGCTAACTGACTGCCTAAACTTGCACAGTGAGTGTATATAGTATGTGGTGTGCAACTTTTTTAGCAACTTCGGTGAAAATTTGTGCATCTTTTAATTTAATCTGTTTTTTTCATTTTATAAGTTTACACTACGCCATCAGGTCACCTCTGACGACGGACCCAAACCCTCACCTTTGATGGGTGGTGAGTGTGGAGTTATCTGTGACCATTAATCTCTGACCAGGGTCAAACCTGTCAAAGGTGAGGGTTTGGGCCCGTCAGAGGTGAGGATCTATGCAAACTCAGGGATGGTTGTAACCCGTCAGAGGTGAGACGCATGTGATAGGTTTAAAGGCGATGGTCCGTCACAGATAACCCATTATCTGATGTATCACCTACGTGTACTTTTTGTCACATTTGTTAATTGTACCCGCCTAATTTTTTCTTATTTGTGCAACTCTTTTATTTTTCTCTGAAATGATTCTGATGCAAGTTTTCTTATTCACCCAGAGAAAAAAATTGCAAACATTGGATATTGATTATGTCGTTGAATCTTTGACCGATAGATATGGAAAAAATCAGTCATCAGACATTACTTTATTATAAAAAGATGTGCGCAAGGCACCTAGCTAATTAATCATAAAAATATACATAATACTTACTGTAAATTTTACTAAGACAAAATCAAGAAAAATAATTTGTCAAAATTGCACGTTAGATCACTAGTAAAAGAAATCATATAGTAAGAGAACATGGAAAAAATCACAAATGTAAAATAAAACTGAAACAATGGACATCTGTTAATTTGAAATATAATAGATCTTCGCACTATGTACAGCTTTGCTATTCCATTTAGCAAGTTATGGACATTTAAATGCCGTCATCAACCAAACGTTGTGTTACTGCCTGTAAATGTTAGTATCAACCTAATTAAGCATGTAGCAAGAAAGCTAATTAATAGCAAAGATGTCGTTGGCAGATGCAGAAGAGAAGACACTCCAGGTACTAATCATAGAATGTGAAATACCATACCGGTAGGAGGGTAGGGAACTTGGATGACTGGATTTAATTCAGTGCTTGTGTGGTAGCATATGGGATGTAGACTGCATCTTCTTCCATTTATATAGAGGCCTATCTGAAATCAAAATGTGTTACTCTAGCTAGGAGAGTATTAAAAAATGACATGTGATGCATGCTTTGGAGGAGACTGACTGCTCAATAGTTAAATTACTGAGAAGATCATGTACTACTCCATGTGTACAGGATCTGCATTGATGTTAGTGAGTGTGGAGGTGTTCAGATCATATGTGTAAAATTTTGTCGTGTCACATCCGGTATCATATAGTGTGTCGCATAGGGTGTTCGGTCACTAAAAAAACTAATTACAAAATCCGTTAGTAAACCACGAGACGAATTTATTAAGCCTAATTTATCTGTCATTAGCAAATATTTACTATAGCACCACATTGTCAAATCATGGAGCAATTAGGCTTAAAAGATTTGTCTCGCAAATTAGTCGCAATCTATGTAATTAATTATTTTTTTAGCCTATATTTAATACTTTATACAGGTGTTCAAACGTGTTCGATGTGATAGGGTGTAAAATTTGTGTTATGTGTGATCTAAACAGGGCATGTGTTTAGATCTGTCAGCAGTCAGCGCAACACATTTATTATCATAGTTATTTTGGCACCTCTTGGCTCTATTGAATTCATGGGCCTCTCGTTTTGATTTGTTTTTTTGTGACACGTACAACCCATGTGGAAATGCAATTCGAAATGGATTCATATTTAACTTCACCTCGATGCTAAATTGCTACTCCCTCCGTCCTAAAATATAAGCATTTTTTTTACCCTGACACGGTCTACGAGATACTACTTTGACCAATAATATCTATAAAAGTAAGATGTTTTAAATAAAAAGAGTTGCATATTATGATAGTTTGTTTAATGGTAAATCTGGTAACATCAATTTTACATGATTGATCTTTTTTATTTTTTTGTTATTAATGGTCAATGTTTAAAATGTTTGACTTGTCACTATGTTAAAAATGCTTATATTTTAAGACGGAGAAAGTAATTGCAGAAAAAACTCATTATGCATGTCTCATTACAAAATCTGCTTTAACAGTTCGAGAAACTGACTCGCTTAGCGTGGCAAATGTGACATAGGACCAAACAGTCTGTCCGACTCACAATCGTTTGGTAGTATTTTAACTCCTAAATTTAACTTTAAGAATTGGATCTGAAATAAAGTTGTGGAACTGTCTAAACTTCGCTTCACATCTCTAGTTTAGTTTGTAAGAGCACTTCAGCCAGCTCCACTCTCTTTTCGGATAGAGCAAATAATTGTTTAGTTGAACTTTAGCTACAGAAGAAGTCGAGCTAGAGTTAAAGTCGTACCAGACGGATCCTCATGCTTAATCCGGATGGTTAAATCCTCTGACAAATAATTCTCATAGAGCACTATTGGAGAGAGACGCCTTAAAAAAGTTTTAATTTGCCACGAAACCAGGATCATAATATATAGCACTGTCGAATTATATAAGATAGTGTGCGTCCTAGTAATACGGGGCAAATATGCATATTTGTTTAGCAATGATGTATTATCGTAGGATAATGTTCACAGTAACCTGAGATTCTCTCGCCCTCGAGAAACGTAGCATTTGTGTCCACGTACCCACTTATACAGTACGTTGAGCTTAACATCACACTACTATCACACTTTAATCCAAATGCAAATCACGTTGTAATTATTATATGATGTTACCACACTGCCCTAATTCACCCTTTACTGTAGCATGGTTGGCTAAACTGTATGATTAATTGTATGATGAAATCAATGTATGTGCTATAATAAGATCCTACATGTATTGATTAATTTGTGAACCGTAAGTACTGAAGGACCATCTTGGTAACTTGGCGTCTTCTTCAACAACATCGCTTGAGAGATTCTTATTCTCTTATCCCCAACAGTACTTGACTTCTTCTACCTTTTTATTAAGTTCCAAAGAAAAAGAATTAAAGAAAATATCACGCGCTCCACAATTGTCTCGAGGTTGTTCATGAATTGCATCTTCCTAGCGGCAGGGCGGGTCCAGATAAATTCAAAGATATTCTGATGTATATCTAACATCTTTTTAAGAAAATTATATATGTAGTATGTAATATGTATGGATGCGTTTGGCAAATGGGTTATGAGAGATGAGATTGAGAAAAGAAAATGGATGAATGTGATTAAATGAGATGTGAAGAATGGATGGCTAAGATGCAATGTTACCTTGTGGAGGGTGGGATATAATTTCCCTATCCATTTGCCAAACAAAACCTATGTGGTGGCAGTGGTGCATAAAGATCGAATTCAATCAAGAAGCAAATAAATCTATCTTTCCAGACCTGATGGCAGTGGTGCATATTATGGTATAGATAATTGCTGACACTTGTAGTTTCAGCAGCTCAAAAGATCAAAACCCTGTTATAGGAAAAGTTGCATATTATGGTAGATTTATAGATATAACTCAGTTAAATTATAGTATAAAGGAAGCATATTATTACCCAGATGTGAATGGTTCAATATATGTTTTGAAAGGCAGTGGCATTAAGGAAGATAAATTTGGCATTAAACTTGTGAAGTTCAATTACTTGTGTAACAATGGAAGTAATTTGAGTGATGAACCATTTGTTTTAGCATCACAAGCTACACAAGTTTATTATGTTCAAGATACCGCAGAAAAAGATTGGCACGCTGTGGAACAGTCAAAACCAAGAGTTTTCTATGATATGAACATTAAAGACTGACAATGAGGAGGATATACAGCAGTTTTCAGACCAACCTTATAATCTTTACAATGATACTATTGTGACTTGAATTCTCTCGTAAAGGAAAAGAAGTCTCGGCGAAAGAAAAGGCGCTTCGTGCTCCCTCCGTCTGACCACCTTTCCCATCGATTCCGGCGGATCGGTCGCCAGCGATGAGGGAGGGGGTCCAGGTAGTCGGGTATATCCTGTAGTAGGGCTTTCCCTTTCTTTGTTTTTTTTAATTGTTTGTGCAGTTCGACAGGTTGCCGGCGTTGCATCCTCTTGTCTTGGTGCCAAACCATGGATTCTCTTCTTGTTTTAGTTTCCATTTCCATAGATAGAGTGTTAAACCGATGAGGTCGTGTTAGAATTGGACTCAGTTAGTTTCCTTGTTCTGTAAGATAGCCGATCGAGTCGTGTATGAGTCGGGCTTGTTCTTTGTAATCGAACAATAGTTTAATAAAAGACTTTCAGTGCATCACCAACCCTAGTTTTAGTTTCAACAAATTCTTCTTTTTGAGTTTGGGCTGCATCGGTTTCGATCTCCGACTATAAAGTATGTTTCGTCAACTTCTCTTGTATAAGAGGAATTAGTACTTTCTCGGTTAAGTCCAATATACTAGTTAAGCTTCTTCATGCGTTGCTTATCCAATATATTGGCTCGTTCTTAGATTGTTTTGCTTTCTTAGTTAGATTCAATATATAAATCACTCTGTAATTAATTAGCTCGTATAAATATATAAAACTTATTATTAACCTCATACTGTCTCAGTTAAGTCAGATCTTTTAGGTTATAATTTGCTAGTTAGATTTGCTCAAGTGAATAGATTTTATCCGTTGTTTCATCGAAGATTTAGTCGATGAATTATGTATTTATCATGGTTTAAATGTGCTAAATCGGTTAATTTACAAGATTTAGAATAATCGTCTAGTTGCTCTTTTTTATTATCTTCAATTTTATACTGTCTCTGTTAGATCCTATCATTGTGGTTAATAATTATAGATTGCTGTCAATTATATTTAAACTTGTTAAAGCCGATGTTAGTTTATTCCTTCATAAAGAGCAATAATAAGTATCAATTAATTTTGGCATATCGGCCCATATCCAAAAGACATATAATTGTTCAGATTCTATTTTATTACTATCAATCTTATAATGTCTCTAGTACGATCTATCAATATTGGTCGTAATACAATTAGATAATTTACAATTATATCACATCTAAGTTTCAGGCGATGTTCTTTTCAACTTATTATATCTAAAACTAGGTGAAACCCCGCGCATTGCTGCGAGAATTTAGTATGAAGATATACATTGAAACATTATGTGAATTATGTTGGATTATAATTTAACATGTTTGTGTTTGAAAAGCTCTTAAATT
Organism: Oryza sativa Japonica Group; assembly: GCF_034140825.1. Lineage (NCBI taxonomy): Eukaryota > Viridiplantae > Streptophyta > Magnoliopsida > Poales > Poaceae > Oryza > Oryza sativa. The sequence goes on along the minus strand of NC_089038.1, from coordinate 463,005 downwards.
ATAAAAACTATAAAGATATAGCATGTTTGCATGATGTTTAAATGTGATGATTGTTAGTGGATGATGATGTGGCATCTTTGCATGAAGATATACATTGAAACATTATGTGAATTATGTTGGATGATAATTTAACATGTTTGTATTTGAAAAGCTCTTAAATTATAAAAACTATAAAGATATAGCATGTTTGCATGATGCTTAAACGTGATGATTGTTAGTGGATGATGATGTGACATCTTGTTAATTAGTGGATGATGATGTGGCATCTTAAGCTCTTAAATTATAAAAACTATAAAGATATAGCATGCTTGCATGATGTTTAAATGTGATGATTGTTAGTGGATGATGATGTGACATCTTGTTAATTAGTGGATGATGATGTGGCATCTTTGCATGTTAAGTTTAAGGAGTTAGTGTGGGATAACTTTATAGTAAGATAGGATTCATCAGTTATAGCTGTTGATCTGGGACTCTATGAGAATCATTTGGGCACACGATACTATATTGGCCTTGTGGTCAATTGTCTCCTCGATCTAACCTTTTCATTACTATCTTGTTAGTTTCAAGATTAAACTTACTGGCACGCCCTGAACTCGACTGATAGGACCTGTACTAGAGTCAAGCAAATCTATCACACCTTCGTGTGAACGACGAATTTATCATCAACACCAACGCACCAAGCCTCTGCCAGATCTGCCATACCGCTCCTCCTCATCGTCGAGTAGCCATCGCCGCTCCTCATCCTCGTCGTAGAGCCACATGAGGAGGACTATAAGAGGATGGTGAGGAGAGCTCTACTTTGGGCTCCAGTGAGAGAGAGGAGAGGGAGAGGATAAGGAAAGAGTAGTGAGAATTTTGGGAACATCGTGTATTGGTCAGTTTGGCTCATAAGAACATTTTTTTTCTTTTTCCTAAATGAAACTTTAATAGTGTAGTGAAAACAGTGTCATACGGTAATTTCGATTTTGAGAGAACTTGAGATGTTGTCTAATCTGGGAGCATGGTCACATTAAAATGTTTAATACTAATTTATTACTTGAAGGGATATATATATATATGATACCCCTCTAAATTCCAATGTTATTTTTTATTGTCATGTGTTTGTGGGGGGTTGGGAGGAGGGGGCGGGGGGCTGAATTCTGGAAGTAACCTCGTGAGGGCAGGGCCCAATGTTTGTCAAGGACAAAAGGATTGTGGGGACCCAAAGTGGGTAAATCTAATATCAGCAGGTCTACGATGTAAAAAAATTTAGAGCATGAAATATATCTCTACTATTATAAAAATTTAAAATGTTTTTGGCGTCGTCCGACTGAGTCTCCATGCCTTTTTTTCCGTACGTCGTCCGATTGAGTCTTCATGCCTTTTTTTTTTCATCCGACAAAACAGTATGTTTGTGTAGTTCGAAACGGGTTTTGGTGTATAAACACCAAAAACAACTGATTAGTCCAAATAATCAGTTGATTAGTAGCTAATTACTCGATTAAGACGTTTAATATTTTTTTTTCTATTTGATCGGTGGGCCTAAAGGGAGCAACCCAAATAAGCTATCAACCATATATATACAGTATGCTCTATGTTTGTGCTTACAGTGCTAGGTTCCCAGATCATCCAATGATTTATCTCTGTAGTATGGTATTTTTATATATCTCTATCTCTACTATTATAAAAATTAAAGATGTTTTTGCTGGTACTTTAGTACGTCATCCGTGTATAAGTCGGTTTTTAAGTTCATTCGTTTTCGGAAATACAGATTTGTATTTAAATTGGGTTTTAAATTCATTCACCTTTGGAAATACAAGAGGAGTCATATAAGAAATCTCTTTAAAAAAAACTCGCATGCTAACTTAAAATGATCGGACTCCTAATTATAGCTCATGTTTTTTCTAGAAAAATATATATCCAAGCGAATTCTTCCAATGAAACTATTATAAAAATTGAAGATGTTTTTGCCGGTACTTTGGTACGTTATCCGTGTATGAGTCGGTTTTTAAGTTAATACAATTTTAGAAATACAAATATGTATTTAAGTCGGATTTTAAATTCGTTTGTTTTTTGAAATACAGGAGCAGTCGTATAAGAAATCTCTTTATAGAAACTTATATGCTAACTTGAGACGATCAACTCCTAATTGCAGCTTATGATTTTCTAGAAAAAATAATATGTATTCAAGCGAATTCTCACAATGAATTTCACCTTAACTAAACCATGTAATAATAATAAAATTAAAATAGCCTTCATCCATTGCAATGCATGGGTATTTTTTTCTAGTCAAGTAAAAAAATTTGACTTCCAAACATGCCAATAGTTTTACCATTATGTTGGCTTTATAGTTTTCACTAATTTTAGGAATTGGGAAGTGAATGTGTTTATATTCCTTAAATACTGTACGAGACAAAAATAGTCCAAAGCCATTGGCAGACAAAGCAATACGAGCTGCCCTTGAGAGCCTGCCGGTCTTCTTGCTCGCATTCAGATTTTCCTTTTTTTTGGGGGGGGTTGGGGGGGAGGGGGGGGCGTGGTTGGTGAGATGCAATTATACATTTGCATTACCTAAAGAAAATTAAGACATTGAATAATACTCCACAAGAATGGAGTATTGATTGAGTTTACTCTGATGTGTGTTACAACAACAAGATACAGGGCTGCTTGCAAATCAGTGAACACAACAATGTGTAATCATCTCAGATTATCCTCCCAATTTATGTATGATTGGCTCAGATCGAAATCGCAGCATATGCATACATACAAACATGAATAAGCAACAACTTGTCCCTTGTTATTTTTCAGGTTGAGAATGCAGGTTGAGGTTCAGAAACTGAGTGTACTTGTTTGTAGTACGTTCAGAGCTGCACTTGGCTGACGAGAGGCTTCCCGGAGAAGAAGGCGTCAAGGTTGGCCTTGACGACGTCGACGACGCCTTGGATGGACTCCGGCGTGATCACCGCGCGGTGGTCCGACAGCACGACGTTGTCCATCCCCCACAGCTCCGGCGGCACCTCCGGCTCGTTCTCGTACACGTCCAGCCCGGCGCCGCCGAGCACCCCTTCCCGCAGGCACCTCACCAGCTCGGCCTCGTCCACCAGCCCGCCGCGCCCCACGTTCACCAGCACGCCGCCCTTCCCCAGCGCCTCCATCACCTCCCGGCCCACCATGCGCCGCGTCTCCTCCGTCAGCGCGCAGCTCAGCACCAGCACGTCGCTCTCCGCGGCGAGCTCCCGCACGCTGGGGTAAAACTTGTACGGCGCCGACGCCTTCGGTGACCTCGAGTTGTAGGCGATCACGCAGCCGAACGCCGCCAGCCGCCGCGCCACCAGGCCGCCGATGCTTCCCAGCCCCACGATCCCCACCCGCTTGCCGCTCACCTGCGAGAGAGAGAGATCATCGGATTAGCATTTCGATTCACCTCGATTTTCTTTCCACCCAAATCTGCAAGAACCTTGCTCGCGAGAGGGTAATCGCCGGCGGCGGCGGCCCAGGCGCCGCGCCTGACGTACGCGTCGGCGGCAGCGACTCGGCGGAGCACGGCCACGAGCAGGCCGACGGCGTAGTCTGCGGCGTCGGCGGAGAACGCGTTCTGGGCATTGGTGACCGCGATCCCGCGGCGGCGGCATGCGCCGAGGTTGATGTGGTCGACGCCCGCGGACGACGCCACCACCAGCTCGAGCGCCGGGAGCGCGTCGATTTGTGCGGCGGTCACGGCAGGGAGGTCCACGGTGAGGAGCGCCCTCGCGGAGGCGGCGGCGGCCTCGTCGGCGTCCGCGGCGGGAAGGAGGCGGTAGCTGGGTGCGAGCTCCTGCTCGAACTCCGGGATGAGAGGGTCGGCCAAGAGCACGATCGGTTTGGACGAAGAACCGTCTTGGGTCGCCGGCGGCGCCATATCCGGCGAGGCGGCGACGGTGGGTGGCGGTGAGGGAGAAGGAGAAAGTCAGTGTACAGATAAGTGGGGGCAGGGTAGAGATGTGGGCTAATTTGTGTCATTCCTACAAAAAAAAGAAAACTCCAATTTACTCCCCTGAAACTTTTTAATTTGATCAGATTTTTTTTCATTTTACCTGTAAACCATAATAATTTGATCAGATTGTTTTTTTCATTTTACCTGTAAACCATAATAGCCATCTCTATTATAAAAATTGCTCTAATAGACTTACGGTAGCTCATATCCAAACCTCCGACGGCAGTTTGGGTGGACAAGAGGAGAAAGTTAGTGAGGTGGATGAATAAGGGTGTGTTTGAGGAGAAGAGGATTAAAGAGATTGACAAGATACGCAAAACGAGGTGAGCCATTAGCTCATGATTAATTAAGTATTAACTATTTTAAATTTTAAAAATAGATTGATATGATTTTTTAAAGCAACTTTCCTATAGAAATTTTTTTTAAAAAAAACGCATCATTTAGTAGTTTGAAAAGCGTGCGCGCGGAAAACGAGACTCAATCTCCCCTATCACCCTGGAACGAATAGAGCCTAAGAGCAAGTTTAATAGTATAGCCAACTATTAGCTCCAATTCATCTATAGCCAATCTAATAGCTTATCCATACAATAGTCATATACTACACTATTAATACCTGGTCCCATTTGTCATATACACACTGCGTCTTAGAGTCTGTGCTACAGCTGGCTACAAATCTGTAGCCCGCTGCTCTTTTCTTTTTTTATTTATCTTCTTAAAATATGTTTGCAGCTGGCTTATAGTCTGCTATTGTATCTGCTCTAAGTGGACCAGGGTGAAGAGGACGAAATGAGCAAAGCTTAAGAGGAGATAGGTGGGCTAAGCTCGATCTTAATCTATCTTAAACACTATCATAATTTTGGGCCAGCAAGTCATTAATGGAAAAATATGATTTTTTTTTTCATTTTTACTTTAAATTTGGATTCACATTGTCTTATGACACAATGTGTTAGATGGAGCCGATTTCAAATATGTTATTTTAGATGTAGGTGATAAGGGATTAAAAAAACACCCATCCTATAGCTCCCAAAACGACCCCCAATACTAGTGAGAGCAGATTGAAGGAGGCCTGAATCAGTTGAAGGATGACCCATCTAGGATGACATGGCAAATTTTATGAAGAGTTTGGAATATAATGACATATTTGAAGGACCTGTAATTTTTGGGCCCAAATATTTTTAGATGGTCCCATTCCAAAATTACTGAAATTCTCATTTTTTATCCTGGAAAGTTCGGTATTTCCTCAGCCACTAATAATGCAAGTTATACTTTGGATGAGTTTACAAGTAAACGTTGAACTGCTACATGAAAAGAGGAGAGAAAATTTCTGACGGTTTGTGAATGACTGACTCATGAATTAAGGCTGCAATAAATAGCGTGATTGGATCGTTCCTCCGATCCAATAATTACAGTACATTAGTTAGGCTGTATTTAATTCAGCGGTTTGAATTTTAGTTGAAATTGAAAATATTGTAACTGAAAAATTATGTGTATATGAAAGTTGATGTGATGGAAAATTACTGAAGTTTGGATCCAAACTTTATACGTAAACACAGCCTTAATTAATGAATTACCTTGGTCGCGAGAGGGTAGTCACCGTCCGCCGCCCACCTGCCTCGCCGGAGGTAGGCCTCGGCGGCGGCCACGCGGCGAAGCACGGCGACGACGAGCCCGACCGCGTAGTCCGCCACGTCGGGGGCAAACACCTCGCCGGCGTTGGTGACGCTGATCCCGCGGCGGCGGCACGCGTCGAGGTCGATGTGGTCAACGCCGGTGGACGTGGCCACCACGATCTCCAGCTTGGGGAGCCTAGCCACGAGATCTGCGGACACAGGCGTCAGAGCCGGCACGAGCACGGCCCTCGCCTCTGCTGCGTTGCCCTCGTCGGCGTCGGCGGCAAGCACGAAGCGGAAGCGGCCGTCCAGCGCGGCAGCGAACTCCGGGTAGAGCGGCCGCAGCAGGATCACCAGCGGCTTCCCGGCGTCGGGCGATGGCGCCACCATCTTCTCCTCCACTTTGGGAATTGTGAATTGGAATTGGAATTGGGATAGCTCTGCTCACCTCACCAGCACCAGGTAAGGCTGTGGTCGATTGTTTTTTGGAAGACTGATTCGATGGCGTCATACACAGCTGGTACACAATCAGGCAGAGGATTTGGTATTCCACCTCTGTGTTTTACCTATAGAAAGCAGTATTCTCTTTTTTAAATTAAACATAGTACAAACACAGACTCACAATACACATACACCAACCCATATGAACACGCACACACACTCTACATGATAAGCAACTTCTAAAGACTGAGTCATCAAATCTTGATATTGATAAAGCCATCATGAGCATCTCGCTATCTACAATTACGTCGTCTACTAGTGAAAAAAATAGTTAGCCGTAATTGTGAACACTAGGGGTGAAGCTAACATCAAAAAAGGGGGCGGGGCGCACTACCATTAAAAATCTAGAAAATTTCAGTACAACACTGTACATTCTAGCATCAATTGAGTGAGAAATTAGAAATTTGGAGGGTTCATGTGCACCCCCCCCCAAAAAAAAAGAATATAGCTTCGCCGCTGAACACCCATGTTAATTCTAGGACTTATACTGGGTAGGCCGATTCTATTAAAAGAAACCTAACTAGTTGAGCTACACCCACTTCATCATGTACAAAGTTGTTAACTTTAATACTAAAACATTCGATAATTTGTTTTATCACAAATTTAGTATAAATATGAAAAATAGTAGTCATATAAAGACAATAAAATAAATGAAAACAATTTCTGTCGCTGAAGAAGACACTAGCAGCAAGAAAGACGGATGCACTGTAACATCCTGAAAATTCAAGACAATAAAAATCACTAAAATTTTGAATTTTTTTTTTAAAAACATTTGCATCATGCTGGTTGTTATGATTGCTATTGCTTGCCAAACCGTAAGTGATCACAAAGAAAGTAAAGTAAGGATCTAAAATTTAAGTAATAGATAAATTTACAAGAATATAATATTGTTAATCCTACAAATAATTATGCACAAGATAGTTAAGTCAAATATTAATTTCTATTACAAATTACAAATCAGGTATTAAATATTCGAACCATGATTGATAGCTTGATGTCACAATTAGCTAAAGAAATTGTAAGATTAAATCTAATTCATTTGAATCGAATCTCACATGAAATATAAGAACACATGAAATGATGATCACCACTATAGTGATCGTGTTTATAAATAAGTAATTCACCGGAATATATAGATTGATACTTGCAACATGTCGCCGAGTTACTCATGACATGAAAATCACTCATATAAAATAATGGTCATATAAATAAATTAATCCTTATATATAAACAAGAATATATGAGTGTTTAAAATTAGATTAATGTTGTACCGAGTCTTAATATACTATTTATAGAATAAATAGATTCAACCTAACCGTGTAAAATATATTGCTATAAGTTCATTCAATGTGCTATTGTAATAATAAGGGCCACACTAGGATATTTTAGTACCCTCAAAGCCTCCAAAATTATCTAGGCTAATTTTAGAATTAGACCTCATTTAAATAATATAATAGAAAAATATATATGAGAATAAAATATGGGTAATATTAAAATTTGGTAAACTTTCATCTAAATTAAAACATATATTGGGTAAACCTCATTTATGTAAAAATTAGGATTTATAGAATGAAATTTATACAAGGGATAAACTAAAATCGGGTTAAATAAAAAATGGCACTGTTCATTGCACTCTAGGTGCTCGACGTGGTCCCTGGCTCTATTTTCCCCTCCTCAGCCTCCTCAGCCGCGCGCGCCTGGCTGCCTCGCGCCCCGCGCCACGCCGCCCGCGTCGCGTCGCCGCTGCCGCGCCGTCGCCGCTCGTCCGTCTCATCATCGCCTCGCGCCCCGCGCCCACGCGCCGCTCGTCCGTCGCTCCGCCGCCTCGCGCCCCGCACCGCGTCGTCATCGCCTCACCGTCGCCGTCGCGCCGAGCCCCGTGCCGCGCCGCGCCGAGCTCCGCGCCGCGCCGTCGCGTCGCCGCTGTCACCACCTGCTGCCGCGTGCGCGTTCCATCGCCGCCTCGCGCCGTGCCGCTGCCGCGCCGCGCGCCGTCCCGTCGCCTCGCGCCGCGTGCCCGCTGCCTCGCGCCCCGCGCCGCTGCCACGTGCCGTGCCGCCTTGCGCCCCCAGCCGCGCCGCGCCGTCGTCATCTCCACCCGCGCGCCGCGCGCCGTCACATCGCCGCCGTCGCCTCACCCCCCCTCCACCGCCCTTCCCTTCTCTTCCCTCTCCCCCTTATCCTCTCTTTCCCCTATAAAAGCCCACCATCCTCCCCTCTCCCCACTCCATCCCCTCCATCCTCCACGCGTCGCCGTCGTCGTGCCGCCGCGCCGCCACCTTCGAGCCGCCGCGCCACCGCGCTGTGCCGCGCCGTGCACCGTCGTCGCCACCGCCGCCATCGGTGAGCCGCTGCCTTTTCCCCCCTGTTTTGTCGCCGTGCCGCTGGGTAGAGAGAGAGCAGAGAGAGAGGGAGGAAGGGAGAAGCCGAGAGAGAAGAAAGGGAAAAAGAAAGAGAGGAGAGAAAGAAAAGAGAGAAAAAGAGAAAAAGAAAAGGGGAAAGAGAAAGAAAAGAAAAGGAAAAGAGAGAAAAAGAGAAAAAGAAAAGGGAAAAGAGAAAAGAAAAGAAAAAGGAAAGGGAGAAAAAGGAAAAGGAAATAAATAGGAAATTAGAGGGAGTTTGGGGAAGTTTAGAAAATTTAAAATAATTAGAATTTAATTATAGATTAATTATAGTCGTAGAATTGCAAAATTTAATATAAATTATGGATTATTCTTGGTAATTTCTATGAGAAATCAATTCGCGGTAGTAATTTAGATGTGATTAATAACTAGACAAATAGATGAATTCTTATAGATTATTATAGATTATTTTTGGGTAATCCCTATAAGTAATCGATTCACGGTAGAAATTCGGATTTAGTTACTAGGGATTTTAGCCGTGTATTATATTTAATCATTTAGTCATAGACTAAATTAAATCATATAATATTTCTAGGATTTCGTTCGATATTTAGCTCCAATTTGAGTGAAACTTGAACCTAAATTCATCTAAATTCATAAGCTTTCCAATGATATATAATTCACTATTTGATAAAATATATTTATAAATATTAAATAATTAATATCAAGATGATGCATAATAGTCAACTTAAAAATATGCTAATAAATAAAATTAGTATTGTACAGTAGAGTGGATGTAATAATATTTGTCTCTAACATGTCTTGCCACTGTAACAACCACACAAACTAATTTTATGTGATGTCTCAAATGAATGGATGTATAGGAAAATACTACTACTTATTTAATATTCGATGGCCATGGCTTATAGATTATTTAAATCAAGTATAGCCTTATGATTATGTAACTAAAATATAAACACACATAGATGAATCTTTAACCTGTTTAGGAAAATAATAACAGAGCTAGATGTGGAGGAATCACTAAGTAAATTAATCGATGCAATACCATATAGAATAGCATATATATGCCTAAATTGATTACCACTTATTAGTAACCCAATAGAACCAGTGCTTAAACTTGTCGCATCACATATACAATATCGCTCATAAAAACTAGCTAATGTATAATTAAACTACAATATATTCAGGAATCACTTGGAGCATTGGGTAGTACACTTTCTAAATAAGCTCATGTACAGTAGGCGACCAAAACCTTATACGTTGTTGCACACATATATTGTACATCCCATTATAGTTATACAATTAATTTATCTTTTTCATATATTAAACTAGGGAGTATATAACAAACATGAATAGTAGATAAGTACTAATTATAAATCTTGACCTCATATGTTCATAGTTCAATTGTAACTCCGGATTGTTCATTAAGAGATAATCTGTAACTATAATATTATAAACTTCCCGAATTTAACATATAGAGCATGGATAATTATTAGCCCCTTTATAATTTATAATGGCAAGTAAAATATGTTCATAATTAAAGTAAAGCTTCCATCAATAAAATAATAATACAAATAATTCACTGTAATTGTTTGATTGATCCTAAATCCATCTAACAACAGAACCTCTAGTATATAACCGTCCTATTTAGATAGATGCATGCTTAGCCATAATCCTTCCATAAGCCATTTGATAGACTAAACCACCGATTAGCCAAATATATATGTATCCCATAAATGCTATGTTGGTTAACTCCTAAATAGGCCACGTTGATAATAGAAAGATTAAGAAACCTTAGCCCCTAGCGTGATTGGAATCCATTAGCAAACACGAATAGTACATTTTGTTGCGCATATTTGATTGTTGTTTGAATATTGGTTTTTCTCGCGTATTATAGACCTTGTGTATCGGTTAGTCGTGAGGCAACGTCTGCAACTTCCAGGAGGTGAAGGTTGATCAAGATTATATCAATAATAAGGATTATCCTGAGCAAGGCAAGTCATCACTATTCCTTGAACATGTTGATCCTAATTGCGAAATTATTTTGTTTACAAATAAAATTGCATGCAATGATGAACATCCTACTTGTGATTATGCCATGCCTTGATTATTGTTTACCCTTAAAATCCTTGTACCCATGATTACGTATGAGTCCCTAGTCAATTATGACAATTGCTTAGAAATGCTATTCTAGAATCATACATACTCATATTTATCAAATGCTATATGCTTGGGCAATTACCTTTGGGAAGGTAATTGAGATGCGGCATGTGGAGACATGAGCGCCACATTGCCATGATGTTGATGACATGATTTGTGAAAGGAGAAATAAAATTAAATAACTGTTTTCGACTGGGGCGGACGGAGGATTTGGGTGGTATCTGGAAAAGGCTAGTACCGTCCCCGGTCAATTAAGGACCGAGCAATGAAGTTAAGCATGAAACGACCCCCGTACAACCGTACTTCTCGAATGGGTATAGACCTAGCGGATTAGATAGCCGAGCGGAGGCAGTATCCCTGCATAGATGGTTCACCCCTGAGTGAGGCAGGTGCGCTACAATGGGACAGCCGTTGAGGTAGGGCCGAGAGAGGCGTGCCCTACATCGGTGTCGCCATTGGTAGGACTGCCATGAGTGTGTGAGAGAGAGAACTTAACTTGAACCATAATTTAATATGCGTGTGAGACTTCTCTTTCCCGGGAGCGCCAGAACTCCTCTCACTGCTAGAAACATGGACGCCTAGAGTGCATGAGGATTTAAGTTCATGGAGCGGGTACTGCCAATGCGAGGTTATCGAAAAGCTTTGCCGTGACGCGTCTCATGTGTTGGGACGAGGCTCATGTGTTGGGCAGTCGCGGAGTGCGGGTAAAGTGTACATCCACTGCAGTGTGAGTAAACCAAATATATTCGAATAGCCGTGCTCGCGGTTATTGAGCACCGGGACATGTATTACACTTGGCTAGACTCTAAATTCTTAACTTGTGGGGAATGGGATATTGCATGATGAATTTTATGCTGATGAAGCCACATCCCGAGAGGAGGGAAGGTGGACATCCTCAGAAAACCATGACGATTCAATGGCGGGAAGCTATCCTTGGGATCACAATGGATGGTGGACAGAACCGTCGTTGTTTAAAGTGAACACTGGTACTAAAATTTGATCAGTCTATGCTAGGTTTTAGGCTTGTGAAAAGAATTGTAAAATTAGCTTTATGCAAAAGGACCTGAAGCCATTCCTTGAAATACCCTCTATCATATGCATTGTTATTGTGGTGGCTTGCTGAGTACGGTTGGTACTCACCCTTGCTATTTATATATCTTTTAGGAGAGTGTTGAAGAGAAGCCCTTGTCGGTACGCTTGCGTATCCCACAAGATGATCGGAGTGCGGTCTTGTTCTAGGTCTCGTTCCCCAGTCGACTGCCTGTGGCATGTTAACCGGGCCCTTATATTATTTTGTCTTCCGCTGTTATTCTCTGATAGTTGTTGGCCTACCTGGCCCTAATGTAAGTATTTAACACTTTTAGCCTAAGTTCATTCGTGATATGTTATGATCCAACTATGTATGTGTGTACCAACTACTGATCCAGGGATTGGTACGGATAAACACAGAAGATTTCCGATTTCCAAAATCGGGGGTCTACATGCACAAATCTTGTGCATAGATCGACAGGTGGTCAATTTTTTCACTCACCTAATGAATAACAAAGTGAAATAAAATTTCACTATTCTGCAGAATGTATAATAGATTAACCTTCTAATGGTCTTTTAGAAAAGATAAATTAAGATAGTTGATTCATTTAAGTAATAAAATTGTATCTCTTCTCTGCATAGGTAGACCACACAGAATGAATAATGATTAGTAAGAGCTTGTTCGGCGTGGAGGAATTTCAACATATATGAATTGAAGTGAAAGAATAGTAATGCATATCCACATTAATCCATAGAAAATTTTTCAAAAGGTATAGTTGATGAAATTCTTTTTTATGTTTTCTCTCTATAACTTACCGGAAATGGTTTTTTTATTTGTCTATACTTTATTCATACGAAACGAATGATACTCACAATAATCAATCCGTAGGAATCTACATCCTTTGCTTTTCCTCCAAAACGAAACTAGGCCCTAAAACATTTTATAGCAATAATGATGATAATAAGAATAAGTCAATTGTTGGACTAACAGGGCAAGTGTGCGTCACTCCGAGGCTTCCACTCGCGTAAGCAGCGGCTCGCCGGCGAAGAACGCGTCGAGGTTGGCGAGGACGACGCGGCTCAGGTCGGCCATGGATTCCGGGGTGAAGATGGCCTGGTGCGGGGTGAGCACCACGTTGTCCATGGCCCACAGCTCCGGCGGCACGTTGGGCTCGTCGTCGAACACTTCCAACCCCGCGCCGGCGACCCTGCCCTCCGCCAGCGCGCGCACCAGCTCCGCCTCGTCGACGTTGGCGCCGCGCGCCACGTTCACGACCACGCCGCGCTCCCCCAGCGCGTCCAGCACGCCCCGGTCCACGATGCGCCGCGTCTCCGCCGTCAGCGCGCACGCCACGACGAGCACGTCGGAGCTCGCGGCGAGGTCGGTGGCGGTCGGGAAGTAGGCGTAGGCCACGTCCTCCCTTCGCCGGCGGTTGTGGTAGGAGACGACGCAGCCGAACGCCTCCAGTCTCCTCGCGATCGCCGACCCTATGCTGCCGAGGCCGATGATGCCGACGCGCCTCCCGCCGATCTTGGATCCGAGGGGGAGGAAATCGCCGCCGCGCTGCTCCGGACAGAGGCCGCGCCGGACGAAGCGGTCTCCGGCGGAGACGTGGCGGAGAACGTCGAGCAGGAGGCCGACAGCGTAGTCGGCGACGTCGGTGGAGTAGATCCCGCCGGCGTTGGCGACCTGCACGCCGCGGCGCGCGCACTCGCGGAGGTCGATGTGGTTGGTCCCGGCGCTGACGGTGATGATGCAGCGGAGGGAGGGGACGGCGTCGAGCAGCTCGGCGCCGACGGGGATGGGCCCGCCGCCGAAGACGAGGACGACGCGAGGTGGGTCGGCGTGGGCGGCCACGGCGGCGAGGAAGGCGTGGATGGGAAGCGCGGAGGCGTAGAAGTCGAGGAGGCGGAATCGGTGGGCGACGTCGGTGAAGGTGCCCGGGAACAGCCGGCACAGCAAGAGCACCGGCGGCGACGACATTTCTCTTTCTTTTTTTTTGGTGATTTGTTGCTTTCTTTTTGGGTGGTTTCGGGCATCGACCATGCCATTTGTTGCGATGCGATATGCGACATTTTTGCTGTAGCGATCATGACCTGATAACTGACATCCTTAAAAGAAAATGGAAATGTCCCTTAAACTGTTCAATTAAACTTTGAAGTCGGGTGTTCAATCGCCTTAGACACTGTAAGATGATGGTTTTGCGGAGTGTTTTTTTTTTCTGATTTACATATATATTGGATGAGTTTCATTCCGTGATATATAAATTGGACATATATGTTAAAATCTCTACCTAAATCTTTCATTTTGCTCCTAGTATGATATCACTATAGGATATAAATTGGTAATTAATCGATGATTGATAATACGTGAACATGCTATATTAGTTCTTCAAAACCACTTATTTAAGCTTGCAAATACCCTAAATCACTTTAGGGGGGTGTAGTGGTGGAGCTAGAATGATTTTTTTGAGCCCGAGCAAACTTCAATATAAATAATATTTGCTATAGATATTTAATCATCAATTTACTATTCAATATTAAAATTCAATGGAGTCTTTGCCGACAAGCCCGGGTGATTAGCCGGCTAGCTAGCGGAGCGGTAGCTCAACCACTGAGGGTTAGATGACTAGTTTTAAAGTTTATAGTGCTGGATAAAATTTATTAAGGTTGGGAACTACACCTCCCCTGCACGTAAAACAGAATTATCCATTAACACATGGTTAATTAAATACTCCCTCCGTATTTTAATGTATGACACCGTTGACTTCTTGACCAACGTTTAACCATTCGTTTTATTTAAAATTTTTGTGCAAATACAAAAATATTTATGTCATGCTTAAATATCATTTGATGATAAATCAAGCCATAATAAAATAAATGATAATTACATAAAGTTTTTAAATAAGACAAATGGTCAAACGTTGATAAAAAAGTCAACGGCGTCATACAGTAAAATATGAAGGGAGTATTAGCTAAAATAAATTTGGAAAAAATACTAATATAAATTTTTGAAACAACTATTCTATAGAAACCTTTCTTAAAAAGAAATACACCATTTAATAATTTGAAAAGTTTAACTGAGTTAGTATAAGTTTTGAAAGTCGGATGCTGAACTCAGTCTTAGCAGGTAGTATATGGATTTTTATCTAAAACAGAAAAAGAAATCAATTCCATTTTTAGGAGCATCTGCGATGACATCAGCCGTGGCCGCGCCGCCTGCCACCGGCGGCAAGCGACCGGTGCTTCTGCTGCGCCGCATCAACGACCGTCTCGCGGCGGAGCTTCGCTCGCGCTTCCGCGTCCTCAACTTCTACGAATCAAGCGCTCCCCTCCTCGCCTTCCTCGCCGCCGCCGCCGCGGGGCCCGACCCCCCGCTCGCCGCCGTCGTCGTCGCCGGCGGAGCCATCCAGGTCAACGCCGCGTTCCTTGACGCGGTGCCCTCCCTTGGCTGCGTCGTCACCACCGGCGCAGGCGTCGACCACATCGACCTCGCCGAGTGCGCGCGCCGCGGGGTCGCGGTGGCCGGCGCAGGCACGGTCTTCTCCACCGACGTGGCGGACCACGCCGTCGGTCTCCTCGTCGACGTGCTCCGGCGCATCTCGGCGTCCGACCGGTACGTCCGCCGCGGGCTCTGGGCGGCGCGTGGGGACTACCCGCTTGGATCCAAGGTTCGTTCTTGGTTTTGACTCACTGTATGTTACTGCTGTAAATTGTGATTAGGATATTGTTGTAATTGATGTCGAACTTAACAATTTTTGATTGTCATCAACTTTTTGGGTTAGTGTTCTTCTCCATTTTTGGAAGAACTGAAGGAATTTGGTTCTGCCTCATTTCATCATCGGAAAAAAAAATGGCGCTCTCTGTATCAAAAATGGTCGTGGATGGCAAAGTTCAAATGTTTGTAACTTGAAGTTACAGCTTAGTATTGCTTTATCAGTGCTACTATTTCCTAGTAATTGTCACACAATCTCTAACATCTGAACATTTTCTGCAAAATGTGAGTTCAGGATCTACTCATGCCTGACTGGGAAATGCCTATTTGTTCCCCAGAAGTTATAATTGGCATCCAAGAATTAGCACCATGTTGTGTTCTGGCCTATTCGTACATGCATTTTACAGTTCAATCTGAATATCTAACATCAGTTATGACAACATCAATATCTCAATGAAATTGACACAAAAAAATTATGCTGTTATCAGCTAAGTGGCAAGCATGTAGGTATCATCGGCTTGGGCAGCATTGGATCACTGATTGCAAAGAGGCTCCAAGCATTCGGCTGCACCATTTCCTACAACTCCAGGAGACCAAAGGATTCTGTCTCCTACAACTACTTCCCCGATGTCACCGACCTCGCCGCTGCATCCGACGTGCTCATCGTCGCGTGCGCGCTGAACGATGAGACGCGGCACATCGTCGACAGTAGTGTGCTAGAAGCCCTTGGAAAAGACGGCGTCGTTGTGAACATCGCTCGCGGCGGGATTGTTGATGAGGCAGAGCTGATCAGGGCACTGAAGGAAGGGAGAATTGCAGGTGCAGGGCTTGATGTGTTTGAGAAGGAGCCTGATGTGCCGGCAGAGCTCCTGTCCATGGACAATGTGGTGCTCACGGCGCATGAAGCTGTCTTCACCACTGAATCCAACTGGGACCTGGCCGACCTCATGATTGCAAACCTGGAGGCCTTCTTCTCCGGTGGCCCATTGCTTACTCCTGTACTTCCCAAGTAATTGGATATTCATAAATTGCATGGGTATTACTATTACAAGAGATCCATGAACTGAAGTTTAGTGCAGGATCTGTAAAAAATACTACTTGTACTTGTTCCTGCCGAAGGCAGCAAGTGATTGCTATTTGATCGGTGTTTGTTCCAGTTTGTAGATGAGTAATTGCAGTTTTCATCTTAATCTTATTGAGAATGCAGTTCATGGTACAGAATGTTTGTTTGAGAACCACGGAACAGTGTAAATGCACTTTCATCGAAAATGAGAACTTCAGTTTCATTTCTCAGAGTATATATCTGCTTTGCATAATGAGGAATTAAAACTGGACGTTGGAGTTCATACTAGAAACTCACATGGATTGATTTGAGCAAAATTATCACCATGGATTAGTATTAAGAGTAGTAGATCATACCAGGATGAAAAATGTTGGCAGGAGATGCAGTTAGGAACTGAGGTCAAAAGATTTTCTTGCAGCCAACTGCTCAGCTACAGAAGCCCATTAGGCCCATCACATGGGTCAGGTGAGACATGTAGAAGTCCAGGTATGATCGTGGGCCTTCCATATTGGCAAGGAATAAGTTCACTTTAGGTCTCTCATCTTGACGTCGAGTTCGAAACGCATCCTGAACCACAATACCAAAAATCTTCATCCTCCGAACTTGCAAAACCAGGTTAAATTAGATGTACTCACGCCGACTAGGCGCTTACATGGGAAAAAAACAAAAGTGGGTCCCACATGTCATCATTACTCTCCTCCCCTCTTCTCTCTCCCTCCTCTCTCTCTCCCCTTGCTCTCGGTCTTCCTCCTCTCTCTCTCTGTTTCTCCACTCTCTTCCCATTTCTCTCCTGGCTGGTGGACGGGAAGGGTGAATAGGCGGGTGAGCAGCGAGGAGAATGGTGGCGGGAGAAAGGGCAGCCGACAGGAGAGGGAAAGGTTTCGGCCAGCGTCACCGAGCTCGAGCGATGGGAGAGAAGAGGGACGCCACTGAGCTGTGAGTGAGGTCGAGTAATCACCGACTGCGGCCAAGAGAGAGGGAAAGGTCGTGCCTCATCAATGGTCAGCGGAGGCAGCGGCAGCGGCAACTACGGGAAGAGGAGAGAAGGGGAAGGACAAGGCGTGGCCGATCGCATTGGGTGGGAGAGGGGAGAAGGAGAAGGAGCATCGTCAGCCGCATCTGGAGGCGATGGCTGCTGCTCAATCTCCATTAAGCTCCTCCATAGATGGCGCCAGCTCCTAGTAGACCCCTCCCAATCCAGGCGACAGCGACGGGGCTCTTCCAGGTCGATCGGCACCGCGATGGAAGACAGAGGAGAAATGGCAGCAAACGAGGCAGGCACCGCCGTAGGTGACAGTGTGTTGCTGGCCGAGGAGGGGTCAAGGAAGAGGACGATGGCGGCGGAAGCCGGAGAGGAGTATGATGATGACGGCGACCTAGGGACATTTGGCGATGGTGCCAACGCACCGTCTTCCTTGCCATCGAGGACATTGTCTCTCTCTCTCTACTGGGAGAGATGGAGAGAAAACGGAAGAGAGAAAGAGGAGAGAGAAAAGGGAAGAAGAGTGAGGACGAAATATGATGAAATATGGGGTCCACTTTTGTTTTTGCCATGTCAGCGAAACCACCCATCTTTACTGTCAGAGGACCTAATTTAGCCCAGTTTTGTAAGTTGAGAGTCAAGATTTCTAGTATTATGGTTTAGGGACATGATTCAAACTCGATGTCAAGATAAGATATCTAAAGATAACTTTTTTCCTAATGGCAAAGATAGTGTGGATCCTCGCCCTCTTGGGCTCTGTTTAGTGTGGGCTTTCAATTTATTTTCTCTCTTTCCCACCTCAAGAAAAAATAGAGTTAGACCTGGGGCTGGATAAAGGTTGCTATCGCGAGATATTTATTTTATCCAAAATTTAGGCTAAGCCTATATTACTATATTATATCACTTTATTTTTTAGAACAGTCTAAGAGTTTAAATCATGTCAAACAAGACCAAAGAGAATAAAAATAAAGTATGTTGTTATGTTCAAGGCAAGAAGCGCTTATAGTACCTCACTAAAGCACTGCCAGCACCAGTGTCTCCTTTGTAATGTTACAAATGTGGTATTATATAGTTAACTATATAAGACCACATTTGGAAAAGGAGAAAAATTCTTGGAGCAATGTCATATGATTTGAATCCTATGGAAATTTTGCTGTATAAATGATCCATTGAAACAAACGAATTGAACATCCATTAAATCCTATCCAATGCCTTAACCCATGGGAGTTTGAGAAGAAATTTAACAGATACAACCTCATAGGAACTATAGTTCGAGCTTTTATCTCTTTTCAAATTCCTTTGTTTTTTTTTTCTCCATCTAAACTGTCGTTGTTGTATTTTTTAAATATGTTTGACATTTCTCTATTTTCTCATCCTATCTTACTAGAAAGTTATAACCCACTAATTTTAAAGCTTAACATGCAAACATACTACATCATCATCCACTAGCAATAATTACATATAAAACTTATGTAAGCATGCATCATCATATATAATTCATTGAATTCTACGAATCAACATCCAATCATCTTCCTTTATATTATTTTTCACAATATTTTTAACATATATATCCATCATTTTTATAATACTTAACATCTATTCATCCATATAATCAAAGTGTGGGATATCATATTTCATCTAGAGTCTCATGCAGAGTCTACTAAATCTATTTCTCTCTTAACATAGTGTGACAAATCAGTTTTATTTTTTATTAATAAATAATATATTTTTTTACTTTTAGCTTAATTATTAAAAAAATATTAAAATTTACTTAGTAATTTTCGCAGCAAAGCGCGAAGAATCACTGGTTGTTTTAGATTGAAGGCCATAGGCCCTGCTTTTACTGAAAGCAATAGAGTCTGATACACGAAACGTCATACTCTGGGGATGCCAGCTTTACAAAGCAAGGAGCAAGAGCTACTGAAAGGACTCATTACAGAGACCAGAAACAGGCTCGAAACAGATTACAGAAAAAAAAAAAAGGTCATCCAACGCCAGTGCGAGTTGGGGACAGGGACTTGATAGTCATCAAGATTTGTCTCTGCCAGCTTCAGCGCATCTCCACCTTCTCTCTTCTTCTCCAGCTTACACCACCGTTGAATATAGAAAATAACACGAAAGATAATGGTTAGAGGAGTTGACAAAATTTTTTTCCCTAAACACCATATCATTTCGAGCTAGTCACAATGCCCAGGATCAAAATTTTTTCACCATTCTTTTGTCATTGTGTTCCTATCGAAATATTTTGTTTTTCTTATTCATGTGCTTCCGCATTCCCCTGTGGTCCAAATTAAGGGGCCATAAATGAGCATTCCCTAGCTAGCAGTGTCCCAATATAATCCAACGTACAAGCTGGTAATAACAATAATGCAAAGGAATACTCCCTCTGACCCAAAAAAAAAAGACAAACCCTGGTTTCCGTGTCCAACGTTTGACCGTTCGTCTTATTTAAAAAAATTATAAAAAAAATTAAAAAGATAAGTCATGTATAAAGTATTAATCATATTTTATCATCTAACAACAATGAAAATACTAATTATAAAAAATTTTCATATAAGACGGACAGTCAAACGTTGACACGGGAACCCATGGTTTGTCTTTTTTTGGGACGGAGGGAGAGTCGTTCAGTACGACCATTTCATTCAATTGGACAAGCAGCATATGGTACACTAGACGTCGTCCTTTATTTTGTTTTTGTTTGGCTTCCCTTGCTGCATGCGTTGCTAATGCTAGCTGCTGCCCGTGTCTCCTCGTGTTTTCTAGATACGTACTGTACTACTCTACTCTACTCCAGAGTACATGTTGTTGGTTAATTGTTGGTTAATTGGAGTCGCTAGGTTTCGAATTTCAAAAAAGTACGGTCGTCGATGGATCTGAGATATATGCATGGCGAAACAAAGCATGGTACGATCGAGTTCCAGAGATGGTACGTGCAGTGTATGGATCTGGAATCTTATTATTTCTTCTCTGCAGATCACCGGCTGATAGGGCCCCAGTTTGCCGGCTACGACCATTGCATAATTCAGATCGTGAAACCGTGCATTTGAATGTAGTTAGCACTACTAGTACTGCTACTACTACGTGCATTTCTGGATGCATGAAGGACATCTATAGATTCAATTATTCATTATTTTTGTGTTTTATTATGATTATTATATGAAAGACGAATGCCTACACTCACGTACTCATGTGTACGCAATATTTATAGGTAGTAGGATTTAAAAATTATGTTATTGATCATTGTTGGTTTAGTAATAGTATATATCTAGGGTTGTCAATAAGATGAGCTCGAGAGACCTCCCCTTTCCTAGCTCAAGCTTGGCAAGCGCAAGCCAAACCAAGCTTATTCCACCTACGAACTTTTAAGCAAGCTCAATTTGAGCTCAACTAAGTTTTAGCTCAGACATAGTAGTATAACATATACTTTATTGATAATATCCTAGTAACTAAAACTATTTTTCTGGTTAATCACACTAATGAAAGAGTAAAAGAAAAAAAAAGACTACGATATGTATATGCTGCTAACATGTTCTAACTTATTGTATAGACAGATACAAATGTATATTTATCTATTGGTTTATCAAACTAACAAGATGAATAAACAATAAAAGTTAATATATATAGTCAAGCTTAGTAAGTAAAGCTCGCAAGCTTTAGCTCAAGGTTGGGCTTGGCTCGTTTGGAGCTTAAGCCAAGCTCGAATAGAGCCGAGGACGAGCCTAAGCTAGAACTGATTGCGACCCTCAAGATTTTTTAACATTCTAATAGTATTATTATTGGTTAAAAAAACTAACAACAATAATTGTTATGTTTTTATAAACCGACAATAATGCATTTGAACCGATAAAAGGCGGTAGGCCTAGAAGGCGTCCACTCCCTTCTCGACTTCTTTGGAGCACGAATCACGAAACAAATGTTAAGGTAAAAAAGTTTATAAGAAAATTTTTTTTGCGAGGAAGTTTATGAATTTTGATCTCATTTTTTCGTTAACAGCCATTTAACAATTCCGCTACAAATATATAGTATTGCCTTATGTAGTCTCTTGCTGCGAGTCTCGTTCCGGACGGAAATTAGCCCGAAACAAATTAATCAGCATCGCCATGCGCGAACGTACGGCTAACGATGTAGAAGTGGGCGCGTTTATAAGCAGAAGAGAGAGGAGCCCATGGCCATGCGTATGCAGCACTGCACTTGTCGGTCGTCGTCTAGCTTCTTCCTCTTTCCCAGCCTCGATCGACAGCATGCTGCAGGAGGCAGCTGCTAGCGATACGTACCAGTACGCCATCGTCGTCTTCCTAGCACCCGATCGATCCATCATCTATCTGAAGATATGCAGATATACCTCTGCTGCTCGATCTGGATTCATATATATTTCGGACTCTCACTGTTTCCGTATTTGGAGCTAGCTATAGCATGCACCTGCGTTGTTGCCTGCCCTCTCAGGCTCAGCTCCCATATAAATCTACAGGAGTAACAGGACTAGCTAGCAATTCAATGTCCCTCCGATCCTAGCAGCTCTCTTGCTGCCGCTGCTGGATGCATGATTGCAACTTACTCTATTTGTTTCTTGCTTAATTAATTGCTGGCCTGGGGTTCACTGATGATCAGTGCTAGTACATGCCCAATCTTGGATTTTCTCCAATTTCAAAACCCATGTATATATATTCCTTCGCTACGTACGAATACATACATATACGACGTACGTAGTCATGGACAGTAGCTGGCTAGTACAGTGCGTAGTTAATTAATTAGTGGGTTGGTCGATCGATTTAACGCCAGAAACGCTTTGTCCGTGACGACTGCCTACCCCACTGTCTCGGTCTCTGACTACCTACCTACTGTGCTCCCTCACTTAATTGCATGCATCACATTAATTAATCTGTACCCCCCATAAGCCGACCTCACAATGCACTAGCACTAGTATACGTAACAAAAATTAAAAAGCTAGTATTGCAATATACTACTCCATATATTGGATTTTATGGCAACACCCCCCATCAAACACTACTTGCCCTTTCTGTCCCTCACCCTTCGTCTCCTCTGACTCTGAACGCCATACCACTGCCGCCACCGCATCGACCACTTCGGTCTCGGTCTTGGTCCTGACGAAATTCAACAACATTTTCATATATGTAAAGAAATAATTAAAATTTTCAACAAAAAATCACAAAAAAAAAATCGTAAGCACTTATGAGTAAAGACTCTTATTAGGCTGCATGCTTATAAGAAGTAGGGATGTGAAAATTAGAGTTTAATCCTATTAAATATAGTGGATTGTAGGTTGCATTTAGACTTTTTTTTGATAATTCGGTCTTTTCGGTTAACTGAGGGGACTAACCGAATTGACCGAACAAAATTATGTATGTCTTTCACTGCTTAGGACCGAATTAATGACCATATTTCTCGGTCTCGGTCTTTTTGGTTCGGTTTTTTTCTGCCCACCCCAGCGAGAAGGGGCCGGCAACGTCGATATGGTGATCCCCAGCCTCCCTACCAGGGTATTCATCTAGACAGAGTGAGGGCCCAGGTGGGCTGCAGCTCAAATGTCAGTGGCACTCGACCGCTCATTGTAGCTCTGAAGCTAGCGGTTCTCATTGTCGGGCCGCCCCTCCCCATTGTTAAGCCCTGGCTCCGCTCTATCGTCAACGTCGCACACCACCGCTCTCTCCCCTAGCTTGGGCTGCATCGCCATAATATTGCCTTTTCCTTCCTTCGGCCAGCCATACACACCTTCTTTACTAGCTTCCGTTTTCGACCATTGAGCTACGAGACTTGCTCCCTGAAGCCAACGTATACTAGTGGAGAAACCATCTTTGTCCGGTCGACTAAAAATCACAATAGTCACGGTTGTAATAAAAAATCGGGACTAGAGATGGTTTTTAGTCCTGATTTATAAGCAGAATGGGACTACGTGATCTTTAGTCCCGGTTTATAAGCAGAACGGGACTAAAAATCATCTTTAGTCCCGGTTCACATGCTGTCAGGTGTTGTCAGGCCTTCCAGGATTTGTAGTCCCGGTTGGAGTTACCAACCGGGAGTAAAGATCGGATCTTTAATCCCGGTTAATAACACAAACTGGGAGTCCCGGTTTGTGTTACTAACCGGGATTAAAGATCAAAACGCACTATATAATCCCTATTACTTATCCTCTTTTTCCGTCCACACAAACTCCTCTCTCCATCTCTAATCCTTATCTCTTCCCTTCTTCCCTTCCTCCTTATCTCTTTTCTTTCTTATCCCTTCCCATGTGCACAGCAGGAGGGGGAGGGCGGGCCGGCCGGCGGCGCGGCGGCGGTCGGGGAGGAGGGGAGGCGGCAGCCGGCTCAGCCGGCCGGCGGCTTTGCTTCCTTCTCTTTTTTTTCTTTTTTTTTTTGAAGAATTTGTGATCCATGTATGGATTGAGATGAATAATTTGTGATTCATTGTATGGATTGAGATGTATAATTTCTTTTTTTAGAATCTGTGATTCATTGCATGGATCTAATAGGTACATGGTTTGTGTATTTGGGATGTTTCTTTGATTTGGGATGTATAATCTGTTGTGTATATGATTGATTTGTGTATTTGGAATGTTACTTTGATTTGGGGATATGCATCCCACCTAATTTGGGAGAAAATAAATTAGAGATTAAGTAGTAAGTAACAATAAATGAAAAAAAAACTAACCGGGACTGCCGCTCTCATCTTTAGTCCCGATTGGTAACACCAACCAGGACTAAAGATCGATCTTCAGTTCCGAGTATTTAAACCGGAACTAAAGATAAGGATCTTTAGTCCCGGATTCATAGTCCCGGTTTAAAAACCGAAACTATAGAGATTACGAACCGGGACTTAAAAACGATTTCTCCACCAGTGGTACCACAAGGTCCACAACTTGGGGGCTCCTAGATTCAACCACCATAGGCTCGGATGCCACTAGATCAAATCGCCACAAGCTCAGTAGCAGGCCGGTCAGTGCAAGGAGTGGCGACGGTGGATCATATTTGATCAAGGGTGGATCATAACTTGCTCCCTCCGTCCTAAAAAAACCAACCTAGCTAGAAGGGGATGTGACCCCTCCTAGTACTTAGATTAAAATGATATAGATTAATTTATACAAGTTCTAGGAAGGGATACATTTACACCCCTTCTAGATTGGCTTTTTTTTAAACGGGGAAGTATTAATTAATCTACATCATTATAATTTGTACCCGGCCACTACTAGAAAGCCTGGTAAGGAATTGTAGAGTTAGAGGGTAGCTAGCAGTGAATTGCTTATCGTATATATATAGCTATGTGATGCATGCAGGTGCAGTCTTTTTTTTTTTGAAAACTAGGATATTTTATGATTAGAAGCAGAGTAGATAGTTGATCATACAGTTGGATGATATGAAATGATCTCTCAACTGCTTAGCATAACAGCCTCTCTCTGGATAGGATAAATGCACTATGTTTTGACAATTTAGGATCAAGTCTCTCCTAGTAGAAGACTTAGCTTCTTTGGCCAGCTTGTCCGCCATTTTGTTAATCTCTCTCGGAATCCAACAGACCTGCATCAAATCAATGGGAATGGTGGAAATGATTTGTGACCAAATGGGTTTCAAGCACCAATGCCCGGGGTCTTCCATAAAGTTCTTCTTCTAAGCTGCATCAACAATTGTGGCGTTGTCCGTCAGAAAAGTGACACCTGCAAATTTGAGAAACATAGCAATATCTAGCGCCAATTGGAGAGCCAAGAGTTCAGCTTGCAAAGAATTTTGGGCTTTATTAGAAATGGCTTTAATGAAAAGGAAAAAGTACGAATTACCCCCTCGAACTATCGTGGTCGTCCGAATTACCCCCCTAAACCACAAAACCAGACATTCTTCACCCCCAACTATGTAAACCGGACGAACTACCCCCCTCAATACAATCCGCGGTGGTTTTGGTCTATGCGGCGTACACGTAGCAATCCAGTCGGTATTCCATTTTAAAAAAATATTGTGGGACCCACCTGTCATACACTCATACTCTCTCTCACCCCTCTCTCTCACACTCTTCCTCTCTCTCTCTCTTACCGTCTCACGGCGGGCGAGGCAGGATGCGAGCGAGGCGGAGGGTGGCGCGCGGGGGTGGGCGGTGGGCGGCGGCGCGAGATGAGGCGGAGAAGGCGTGCGGGGGCGTGCAGTCGGCGGCGGCTCGAGCGAGGCGGAGGCGGCGCGCGGGGGCGGGCTGGGCGGCGGCGCGAGACGAGGCAGAGGTGGCGCGTTGGGGCGTGCGGTGGGCGACGGCGGAGGAGCGGCGTGGCAGAGAGGGCCTAACGACGGAGATCCATGCGCCGACAGTCGCCGCTGTCCTCGACGCCCCGAGCGGCCTCCGCCACCACCCACTGCCATCCCGCCGCGCCGAGCTCCGTCCGCCCCCGCCGCCGCCGTCCCGCTGCCCTCATCTTGCCCGCGCGCACGCCTCCGCCACCATCTTCAAGAGCTGGAGCAATGCCCACGGGGACCGTGCCGGCACCGCGGCGCGCGTGGAGAAGGAGCGGCGCCGCAGGCGGTGGTCGTTGTGGTCCCTTCCGTGGCGGCGGCGGCGGCGGCGGGGCGCGCAGGGAGGACGGAGTGGGGAGCGAAGCCGCCCATGCGCGTGCGCGTGTGGGGCGGCGTCGAGGACGGTGCGGCTTGGGAAGAAAGAGAGAGGGGAAGGGGGCAGAGAGGGCTCCCGCCTCCACGTCCCATGTCGGTGCCGACCGCCCGCCGCCGCGGTCGCCGAACGTTCGTCGCTGCCCCCACTCGCCGCCGCGCCCGACGACACCCAACAACTCCGGGGCGTCGAGCTCCGCGTTCCGCCCCAGCTCGCGGCGGTGCCCTCCACCGCCGACACCACCGCCCGCAGGTGCCGGCGCCGCGCCTCCTCTAGCCCACCGCCCGTCCCAGCGCCGCCGCCCACCTCCACTTCGCTTCTTCGCCAACGTCCCGCGCTGCCGCAAACCGCCGGGCCTCGCGCCGCCTCCGCCGCCCGTCGCCCGGGCGAGCTCCACCTCCACCTGCGATGCCGCCTGCATCTTGCCTGAGCATGTACGACGGAGAGAGAGAGAGAGAGAGAGAGTAATACCGGGGAAGGAAGGGGTATGATAGGTGGGCCCAAGAGAGGTATTTTTATTTTTATTTACTGACTGGATTGCCACGTAGGCGCCACGTGTGCAAACTCAAGTCAAAACCGCTCAAAACAGTGTTGAGGGGGGTAATTCGTCCGGTATTGAAAGTTCGGGGTGAGGGATGTCTGGTTTTCAGGTTCAGGGGGAAATTCGGCCGACCGCAATAGTCGGGGGGGGGGGGGGTAATTCGTAATTTTTCCTAATGAAAATGGCATTATGATTATGAGGAGAGTGAAAGAAAATGCCAATGCCAGTGCTCCCATTATCCCAGGCAGCATCCAGGTAACATCTGATGCTATTTGGAATTTTGTCCATCTTTCTGCTGTTTGTGCTTGTATGAGTGTCATCCATGCAGGTGCATGCAGTTACTACAGAAGCAGGATGTATGTACTATATATGTATGACCGATGTATAGGGGCGTGCAATATATACAGTAATACAGTGATTGGATCGATGCTACGCTTTACAATGTAAGACTTTCTAGCATTGTTTATATACATATATTGAATCAATGCTATGCAGGTATGTACGTACGCTAGCTAAGGTCTATATATACAGTGTACAGTATAATCGATCGATCAAACATGGTTAAATCGATGGATGGATCAGCTGCTCCGATCCGTCGCCCGCAGCGGTCATGTGATCGATGTATCTGAACGTACGTCACCCCATATCAGGACAATCGTCATACTCATACAGTACTATTTATTGCAAGGGATCGATTTGGGCTAAATAAATGATGTAGCCGCTCTGTTTGAAAATTTATTTTGGCTTCTCCATTTTTCCGTACGTTAAACGACAAATAACATAATATTAAGTATTATAAATTTGGAAAATGGGTTGATTTGATTTTTTTAAAAAAAACTTCTATATATAAAGTTTTTTTATAAAAAAAACCGTACTATTTAACAATTTAGGAAACATGTTCACAGTAAACGATGGAGTAGCTATACAAAAGTGAACCGAGAAAAAGAATGCACCCTAAGACATACTTTTGTAAACTACTCCCACTGTCCCAAAACATCTATTTTTATTTTTGGTGTGCAAAACAAGGTGGATAAAAAAAAAAGATCAAAGTGTTCCTCATTGTTAGGTGGGTAGAGAAGAGGTACTCTCTCCATCTCAAAATAACTTAATTTAGAATAGAATGTGACATATTTTAAGACAATGAATCTAAACAAGCTCATGTCAAGATTCGTTGTTATTCCAGGTTGAGTTATTTTGGGACGGGAAAGTATTGAATAAATAAAAGTCATCTATTTGTGAACCGGAAGTAGATATGATAAAACAAACTTATTTTAGGATAAATGATGATAAAAAATAATGTTATTTTAGGACGAAAGGAATACATTGCATAGTTTCAAGCCTCCAACTTACCAAATCTTCTACTAAATAGAGTTTACATATCAAATTGGACTCGCTCCATACTCTTGTTTTTAACTAAAATATTAATGAATGTCTCACCCTAATAACTACTCTCTTTTTCCCAAAATAAGAGATTTTGAATGGATGGGGACACATCTTAATTTTAGGAATATGGAGAGTGAGTATAATCTTCCGGTCACTACAACTCCATCGCTAAGAATTTTTGCTGCTAGGAGAACCCGGTTGTGCCAAACATGGCCTATATAAACTTTGAACTAGAGAAATAAAGTATAATTATGCAACATTACGTAGTTTATTAATTTAAGACTTCTTTAACATTTTTTTGGTTTCATTACTTTTTTAAAACTAAAATCAATGGGTGACATGGTATTTGATTTTTAATTTTCTATAAAATTGAACTAAATCTCAGATTATTCTAGACGATTCCCATCGAACAATTAATGCAGTATTTAGAATCTAAACAAATTCATCTACAGTGAAATAACATTTATTCATACATTGAAAATGGCTTTTGTTTAAGTAGTATATATATCACTAAAAACCACTCTAAATCTAGGCCAGGTTGGAAAATGAATGGTTTGAGTAGAAGGATAAGATCCATATTTGTCCCCAAAAGTTAATCCGATCCCTTATTTGCCTCGTATTTTCTCAATGATGCGTAGGACCAGGATGCAGGATCCATATGTCAATATGTCAGTGGCTCATTGTGAATATATAAATAGGGTTCGAGTGAATTTTACAGGCCCAGGTAAATAAGTAATTCAGAGTTGAATGGTGCACGTTTAGAATTTTACCGTTATTTTTTCATACTGATCTCTCTTACAAAATTTCATGGTTGTAGAGCAGACTTCTTAATTTTTGAAATAAAATATGGCAAGTGGCTACGTGGAACCGTATGATGACCTCATTTAGAAAAGCCATTATGTGCTTTGATATAAATGACACAGTTGACTCCAATATTGAATATTTTAATCAATACTATATTCAAGTTATTTCATTAGGAAGAAGAAAGGTATATAAACCATTTGGTTTGGAATTACTACTCATGTAAAATTACTTGGGCATCCCTATTATTGGTACTTTAGTACTCAGAGCATCTCCAACAGTCCCTCGAAATCTGACAATCCAAATATCCATTTGATCAACTTGTCAAAAATAATAGAGAGCCACATTTTCCTTTCACTCCAATAACCTTTGCATTACACTTTCCAATCTGACAATGGGTCCTACATATCAATCTCTATGTGTTTCTTCTTCCTTCCTCTAGATCTTTCTTCTCCCCACCTCCATCGGCAGATCCCCGACCTCTCCCTACTCACGTCCAAGTCGTCGCTACATCTGACCGTCTCACCTCCACCTAAGTAGGCCACCACCACAATCAACCGTCAAGGATGGTGACGGAGCGTGGGGCTCCTCACCGGGAGACCGCGCAGGCCCCCCTTTGCCAGTTCGGCCGGGGGCCCTGGGTGAGATTCTAAGCTCTCAGTGTGTGGAAGGTTCGCGAGAATGGAAACACACAAGACACGGGCGATGTATACAGGTTCGGGCCGCTGAGAAGCGTAATACCCTACTCTTGTGTTTTGGTGGATCTATGTATGAAGAAGCTACAAAAGAGCTGAAGAACCAGAGAGCTCTTACTCTCTCCCTCTCTGATCGTTCTCGATCCCCTCTAAAATCATCCAAAATCTCTCCCCTCTAAGTGGGCAAGGTCCTCCTTTTATACCTCAAGGGGATACCACATGCACCATCTCTCTCTTTTTTGTGGGGACTTATCCTATCTTTTCATAAACAGACGGAGACTTGTATGGTTACCGTCCGAATGACCTTCTGATGGGACGGCCCATACCTACCTCCACTTCCGCCGGAAGCAGGCGCGACGTGGGAACATGGCTGTCTGCTGACGACATGACCAGTGTCAGACCGGTCACAAATCGGTCATTCTTGTCCACCACGTGTCAGTTTATCAATCTGCATGTTCGCCCCTCTTCATACAATGTCTTGCTTGTAATGGTTAGGATGAAGCCTGGTATACATCTGACCGGGACCAACGTGCCATCTCCAGGAGCTAACACGCCGGCTCCGGCTAGGGACGAGTGCTTGGAGGCTCTCATCTTGACGGGATGGGGCGAGGCGTGCGTCAGACCGCCTGTCGCCACCTAACCCACGATCTGACCGGTCTGTGACTGGTCACAGACCGGATAAACGAGTGCGCTGCACTGCGTTACATGCGGCGTGACGCGCTCGTCCAAACCGCAATAAATGTGGTTAGGTGAGCCCCGCTATGCTCACTTACCCCATATACGCAGCGCAAAACCTACAAGGGGGCGGGGCGCCTCGGCCCTCGGGGCCGAGACGGGAGCGGTCCGACCCCTCGGGGAGACAAAGAGAAGGGCGGCCGTATCACCCTCGGGCCCGACCCCCCCGAGGGGGTTAGGCCACGTGGGTGATCGTGTCTGCCTCAAGTCTCTAAGTCATGATACTCCCGGTCCCATGTCACCGACAGTAGCCCCCGGCGTTATGCCAGGGCGATCGCCCTCCTCGAGGGAAGCGGTCGGGCGTGACGCCACTTCCTAAGGCCTGGTGACAAGTGGGGCCGGTCTAAAAATCGGGACAAGTCGGTTCGTTTTTCCTGGAGATATGGTGATGGCGCTTCGGTCGGCGAGCGTAATTAACGCGCGCACGAGATGTTCCATCTCGACTGCCACAGCCGCATATCCACCTCATGCACCGCAAACGGGCGAATGGGATTAGTGGATGCGTGGGCGCGAGAAACGAGGGGGCAAGATAGTGGGCGCGAGAAACGAGGAGCCGGGCACAGCGTTGGCAAGGGTATAAAGTCGCCGAGGAAGAGATTTGCTTCCTTCCTCTCGCCATTATTCCCCTTGTCTTTGCCGCTTGCGCCCTAACTCCTTGTTTCCTGTGCCCTACCTTCGCCACATGCGCTCGCTCTCAAACATCTCTTCTTCCGGCATCATGGCACGGGGCTCCGCTCCACTTGACGGTAGCGTGCTGCCGCCTTCCCGCATCGTGAGCGAGAGACAGGCCGGGCTGCCGCGCCGCTTCATGCCGGAATCTGTCACCGGCCGGGAGATAGTCTCGCTGGGCGAGGGATGCCCGGCGCCACGCTACCCGGGGCGGTCCGTCTTCTTCCTCCCTTTTGCTATGGCAGGGCTGGTTCCGCCATTTTCTTCTTTCTTCATGGATGTTCTGGAGTTTTACGATCTCCAGATGGCGCACCTCACCCCCAACGCGGTAATGACATTGGCCATCTTCGCGCACCTGTGCGAGATGTTCATCGGGGTGCGCCCATCCCTTCGGCTGTTCCGATGGTTCTTCACCGTACAGCCGGTGTCGCCGCAGTCGGTGGTTGGTGGTTGCTACTTCCAGCCGCGGGGGCTAGTGCTGAACCGCTACATTCCCTGCGTCCTCCGCAAGAAGTGGGATGACTGGAAGAGCGACTGGTTCTACACCCCCCTCGCCGACGAAGCGCGCCTCCGACTTCCGAGCCAGGTTCCAGCGCAGGCCTCCAACTGGCGGGCGCCGGTAGATCTGGGAGATGGCTACGACGCCGTCCTCGACCGCCTGGCGGGCCTGCGATCCCAGGGGCTCACAGGGGCCATGGTGTTCGGCGACTATCTTCGTCGCCGGATCGCGCCACTCCAGCGGCGCGCCCGGGGCGCCTGGGAGTACACCGGGTCCGAGGACTGTATGAGGACCCACCAGGGGGTCAGATGGGACTGGGCTCCTGAGGACTTCAAGATAGTGGTCCAACGGGTGCTGAATCTCAGCTCCGTGGAGGCATCCCTCATTCCTCAAGGAGTCCTCCCCCTCTGCAGCGATCCAGACCGCGCCTCCATCCTGACCATCATGCAGGCGGTCGGGGCGTCGGAGGAGCGGGCTCCTCGAGGCCACGATGGCGCGGGTGGGAGCCGCAGGGGGGAACAATCTACCGCGGGAGGGGGTCGTGCTTCTGGGCCCCGCGACGGGGGCCCGGGGAGCGGCCGCCCTGCCGACGCCCGGGGGAAGAGGAAGCAGGAAGGAACCCCTCCCCCATCTCCTCCCCGAGGGGGCGGGGCGGCGCGTGCCTGCAGCAGGCGCCCGGAGGGGGCCACACCGACGTCGCAGCCCGAGGGGGAGCGGAAGAAGAAACGGCTCCGCAAGGTGGGGGGACAGAACCATCCCGGGGAAACCTCATTTCCCCTCCAAGGTGGTCGTTTAACCGACCCCCTCGCAGGTTCGTCCCACTCCCATCGTGGCCGTATTCATTCTCTCAACGCGAGTTTTCACTCATCCATCTTGTTTGTCTTCTGGTCTTTCTTCTGTTTCAGCGAGATCCCGTCGCGTCCCTCCCGCCATTCCAAGTCCGGCCAGTCTGAGGCCGAGGACCCGGCGACCACAGAGGCCCGGAGGCGGGAATCTGACCGGCGAGAAGCCGCGGATCGCCTTCGGGCAGCCGAGGAGGCAGCTCGGGAGGCCGCCCGGGCTCGCCAGACCGAGGAAGCCGCTCGGGAGGAGGCCGGACTCCGCCAGGCCGAGGCGACGACATCCTCCGAGGCGACCCGTGAAACTGACCGGCAAGAGGCCGTGGATCGCCTTCGAGAAGCCGAGGAAGCTGCCCAGGTGGCCGTCCGAGCTCGCCAAGCTGAAGAAGCCGCTCGGGAGGAGGCCAGACTTCGCCAGGCCGAGGCGACGACGACTTCCGAGGCAACTCGCGACGAGGCCGCGGGCGCATCGCTTGGGCCCACTCCCTCGTGCGACGCTCAGGACAAACCAGGTCCGGGGGACATCCCCGAGTCCGGCACGTCCATCGGCGGGCCAAGCCGCGCGGCATCCTCTTCGAGGCGGCTCTTCCCCACGCCTTCCGTTGCTCCACTGAGCGCAGAACCCCTTCTGCAGGCTTTGGCCGTCGCAAACACCACGGTGTTGGATGGGTTAAGTGCCCAGGTGGAGGCCCTGCAAGCAGAGCGGGCGGAGCTCGACGCCGCATGGGCGCGTGTCGAAGAGGGGCGACGCTCGGTGGAGGCCATGGTGGAGGTGGGCCGCAAGGCACACCGCCGGCACATCTCAGAGCTCGAAGCCCGTCGGAAGGTGCTGGGGGAGATCGCCAAGGAGGTGGAGGAGGAGCGGGGGGCTGCCCTCATCGCCACCACCGTGATGAACGAGGCGCAGGACACCCTCCGCCTTCAATACGGGAGCTGGGAGGCGGAGCTAGGGAAGAAGCTCGACGCCGCCCGGGGGGTCCTTGACGCTGCCGCTGCCCGAGAACGGCGGGCGGCGGAGACCGAGGTGGCATCCCGGCGGCGCGAAGAAGCCCTTGAGGCCCGTGCCATGGCGCTGGAAGAGCGTGCCTGCGCCGTGGAGAGGGACCTGGCGGATCGCGAGGCCGCCGTTGCCATCCGGGAGGCAACGCTGACTGCGCACGAGGCCGCCTGTGCCGAAGAGGAGTCCGCGCTCCGCCTCCGCGAGGACGCGCTCACCGAGCGGGAGCGAGCTCTCGAGGAGGCCGAGGCCGCGGCGCAACGGCTGGCGGACGGCCTGTCCCTCCGCGAGGCAGCGCGGGAGGAGCAGGTGCGCCGTAATCTGGAAGGTGCCCGCGCCGAGAGGGCCGCGCTGAACCAGCGGGCCGCTGAGCTTGAGGCGCGGGAGAAGGAGCTGGACGCGAGGGCGCGCAGCGGCGGGGCGGCCGCGGGCGAAAGCAACTTAACCGCCCGCCTCACAGCTGCCGAACACACCATCGCCGATCTGCAGGGCGCGCTAGACTCGTCCGCCGGGGAGGTCGAGGCCCTCCGCTTGGCAGGCGAGGTAGGGCCCGGCATGCTTCGGGACGCCGTCTCCCGTCTAGACCGCGCCGGCCGGCAGGCGGGCCTCTGGGGCGGGCGGACTACGAAGTACGCCGCCAACCAGGGGGGCCTTGCCCAGCGCCTCTCGGAGATAGCCGGGACTCTCCAACGGCTCCCCGAGGAGCTCGAGAGGACGATTAAGTCATCCTCGAGGGACCTCGCCCGAGGAGCGGTGGAGCTCGTACTGGCGAGTTACCAAGCCAGGGATCCCGACTTCTCCCCATGGACGGCGCTGGACGAGTTCCCTCCCGGGACTGAGGACGGCGCGCGCGCGCAGGTCCGGGACGCCGCCGACCATATCGTCCACAGCTTCGAGGGTTCGGCCCCTCGGCTCGCGTTCGCCCTCAACTCCGACGAGGAGGACGATGACGGCGGAGTGGGCGACAGTGGCGACGAGGCTGGCGACCCGGGTGCATCGGAGTGAGCCCCCAGGCCCCCGCCAATCTTTAAATAGTTTCTTCTTTTCTTCTTCCGAGGCCTTCGGGCCCCTTCTTGTATAGACTAATTTAATCTGCAATCAAATAAAGAGGAAATTTTTTGTGTCAATTCTATTTGTTGTGTGTATGAGACGAGGATGTTTGTGCCGCGGTCCTTTTGTGTCTTGGCTTGAACAAGGGCTCGTGCCCAGGTCCTAGTCCTCAAATGGCTCGGGTCGGGGCTAGTGCCTGGGGAGATCCACATGTTGAGACTGGCCAGGCCGGGAGCGTGGTGACCGAGGGTTATGGGTGACCCGATTGTGGGTTTTTGCCGATTCACCCCCGGAGTTCACCACGCCCCGAGGCACGGCTCGGTTCTGGGCCCCGTTTGGCGATTTTAGCCGACCCGAGCCCCCGAGGGCAGGATTGAACACGAGTGACCTATTTCAAGTCAAGATCCTTCAAAAGGAAACAACAGCACAGATACAGCCTTTAGGAAATCGAAAATGCTTTTATTGAAATATAGATATAAGAGAAATAAGAATATGCATATGTGGTAGCCCCCGGCCAACCCTGCACGCCCGAGGGGGGTGCGGGGTTGGCCCGGGCCCGAAACCTGACACCCGATTCCCCTTTAGGGGTAGAAGCGACGAAGGTGTTCGATGTTCCACGGGTTAGGCAGCTCTGTGCCATCGCCCGTGGCCAGCCGAACGGAGCCCGGCCGAGGGACGCCGATCACTCGATACGGACCCTCTCACATTGGTGAGAGCTTGCTCAATCCAGCACGCGTTTGGACGCGGCGTAGGACGAGGTCGTCGACGCAGAGTGATCGGGCCCGGACGTGGCGCTGATGGTAGCGCCGCAGGCTCTGCTGGTAGCGCGCGGCTCGGAGGGCCGCGCGCCGCCTTCGCTCTTCCAAGTAGTCGAGGTCATCTCTGCGAAGCTGATCTTGATCAGCCTCGCAGTACATGGTGGCCCGAGGGGACCTCAGGGTGAGCTCGGATGGGAGAACCGCTTCCGCGCCGTAGACGAGGAAGAAAGGCGTTTCCCCGGTTGCTCGGCTTGGCGTGGTTCGGTTCGCCCAGAGCACCGCTGGCAACTCCTCGATCCACGAATCGCCGTGCTTCTTGAGGATGTTGAAGGTCTTGGTTTTAAGGCCTCTGACGATTTCCGCATTGGCGCGCTCCACTTGGGCGTTGCTTCTGGGGTGGGCAGGTGAGGCGAAGCAGAGCTTGATGCCCATGTCTTCGCAGTAATCGCCGAAAAGTTCACTAGTGAATTGGGTGCCGTTATCCGTAATAATACGGTTAGGCACTCCAAACCGGGCTGTGATGCCCTTAATGAATTTAAGTGCGGAGTGCTTATCGATCTTGACGACCGGATAAGCCTCGGGCCACTTAGTGAACTTGTCGATCGCGACATACAGATACTCAAACCCACCCGGGGCCCGCCTAAACGGTCCCAGGATATCGAGCCCCCAGACAGCAAATGGCCATGAAAGTGGTATGATCTGCAGGGCCTGGGCCGGCTGATGGATTTGCTGGGCGTGGAATTGACACGCTCTGCATCGCCGGACCAGGTCGACCGCATCATTGAGAGCTGTCGGCCAATAGAAACCTTGTCGAAAGGCTTTACCAACCAAGGTGCGCGAGGCGGAGTGGGCTCCGCATTCGCCTTCATGGATATCGGCAAGAAGCTCGACGCCTTGTTCCCGAGGAATGCACTTCAGGAGGATTCCGTTAGCCGCGCGCCGATAGAGGGTCCCTTCTACCAGCACGTAGCGTTTGGAGATGCGCTGGACGCGTTCACTCCCTTCGCGGTCCTCGGGTAGAGTCTTATCTGTGAGGTATGCTTGGATCTCAGCGATCCAAGCAATCAATCTAAGGGAGCTGGGAGCACTCCCCTCGGGTCCCGAGGCCTGGACTCCGACGGGCCTCGGGGGCCTGTCAGGCGCGTCCGTCTCCTCTAAGGGGTCGGGTCGCGTCGACGGCTGGGCAAGCCTTTCTTCAAAGGCGCCCGGTGGGGTCTGGGCTCGCGAGGAAGCGTGCCGTGAGAGTTCGTCGGCAACCGTGTTATCCCGTCTGGGCACGTGCCGAAGCTCTATCCCGTCAAAATGGCGCTCCATACGCCGTACTTGGCGCACGTAAGCGTCCATCTGCGGGTCAGAGCACCGGTACTCCTTACAGACCTGGTTAACGACCAGCTGGGAGTCGCCTAACACCAGGAGGCGGCGGATCCCCAGTCCAGCTGCCACCCTGAGTCCCGCAAGGAGTCCCTCGTACTCTGCCATATTATTGGTCGCCCGAAAGTCAAGGCGAACCAAATATCTGAGGACGTCTCCGCTCGGCGAGGTCAACGTGACCTCCGCACCGGCGCCCTGAAGAGACAGGGAGCCGTCGAACTGCATCACCCAGTGGGCAGTGTGAGGCGGCTGTGAGGGGCCCGAGCTGGCCTCGGGGACTAAGACGGGCTCGGGAGCTGGGGTCCACTCTGCCACAAAATCGGCGACGGCCTGGCTCTTGATAGCGTGGCGTGGTTCAAAGTGCAAATCAAACTCAGAAAGTTCGATTGCCCATTTCACCACCCGTCCAGTACCCTCTCGATTATGCAAGATTTGGCCGAGGGGGTAAGACGTAACCACCGTGACCCGATGCGCCTGGAAATAATGGCGCAGTTTCCTCGAAGCCATCAGAATAGCGTAAAGCATCTTCTGGGCCTGAGGGTATCGGGTCTTGGCGTCCCGGAGGGCCTCACTAACAAAGTAGATGGGCCGCTGCACCTTTCGGTGGGGCCGATCCTCTTCGCTAGGGGCCACATCCCTGGGGCGCTCTTTGTCCAAGCGGCCTCGCGGGGTACACTCGTCTTCTGTGCCGACGACCTCGGGGTCGGAGGACGACAGGGGCGGCCTTCCCACAATGGCCTCGGGGCCGTCCTGGGGGTCGGGGGCTCCTGGCGTCGTCGGACAAGCGGGCAAAGGGCCAACTCCGGTCGTCAGGGGCCTTAGGCCACCGTTCGGCTCGGGGGCCTCTTCTCCCTGCTCTCTCCCGGGTCGAGTCGGCACAGGGTTAGCCTCGGGGTCAGAGGGCGATAGGTGCGGCCTTCCCGCAGTGGCCCTCGGGCCATCCTGGGGGTCGGGGGCACCTGGCACCGTCTGACAAGCGGGCAGAGGCCTGCTCCGGTCGTCGGGGGCCTTGGGCCACCGTTCGGCTCGGGGGCCTCTCCTCCCTGCTCTCTCCCGGGCCAAGCCAGCACAGGGTGGGGGTGCGCGGAATGAGGATTGTCCTCATCGCGCTCCACAACCAACGCCGCACTAACCACTTGCGGGGTCGCCGCTAAGTAGAGTAGCAAGGGTTCATTTGGCTCCGGGGCGACCAGAACTGGGGGAGAGCTGAGATACGCCTTCAACTGAGTGAGGGCACGTTCAGCTTCCTCCGTCCAAGTAAACGGCCCGGAGCGTTTGAGGAGCTTAAATAAGGGTAGCGCCTTCTCTCCCAGCCTCGATATGAACCGACTTAGGGCGGCCATGCAACCGGTGACGCATTGCACATCCCTAAGCTTGCTAGGGGGGCGCATCCGCTCTATAGCTCGTATCTTCTCGGGGTTGGCCTCGATGCCTCGGGCAGAGACCAAAAACCCGAGAAGCTTGCCCGCAGGTACACCGAACACGCACTTATCGGGGTTCAGTTTTATGCGGGCGGAGCGGAGACTCTCAAAAGTTTCCGCTAGATCCGAGAGTAAGGTCTCTTGGTTGCGCGTCTTTACAACCAAGTCATCGACATAAGCCTCAACATTACGTCCTATTTGGCTACCCAAAGAAATCCGAGTAGTACGTTGAAAAGTAGGACCTGCATTCTTTAACCCGAAGGGCATTGTCGTATAACAATAAGTTCCTATGGGGGTAATGAATGCAGTTTTTTCCTCATCCTCCCTAGCCATGCGAATCTGATGGTAACCAGAGTATGCATCTAGAAAACACAAAAGGTCGCACCCCGCTGTGGAGTCGACAAACTGATCTATGCGAGGCAGGGGGTAAGGGTCCTTAGGACA
This sequence comes from Oryza sativa Japonica Group, assembly GCF_034140825.1. NCBI lineage: Eukaryota > Viridiplantae > Streptophyta > Magnoliopsida > Poales > Poaceae > Oryza > Oryza sativa. The sequence goes on along the minus strand of NC_089038.1, from coordinate 424,829 downwards.
TGCCTTGTTAAGGTCGGTGTAGTCGATGCACATCCGAAGCTTGCCGTTCGCCTTGGGAACGACCACCGGGTTCGCCAGCCACTCCGGATGGATGACCTCGCGGATGAATCCGGCCTCCAGAAGTCGCGCCACCTCCTCGCGGATGAAGGCTTGACGTTCCGGGGCCTGCCGCCGTACTTTCTGCCGGACCAGCCTTGCGCCCGACCGCACGGCGAGACGGTGCTCAATCACCTCCCTGGGGACCCCGGGCATATCCGCCGGTCTCCATGCGAAGACGTGAGCGTTTGCCCGCAGGAAAGAGACGAGCGCGTCTTCCTATTTGCCGTCCAGAAGACTACCGATCCGTGTGGTCTTGGACGGGCCGTCGCCCAGGGCAACCTCCTTGACCGGGACCTCGTCGCATGTGACTATCCGCTGCCTCGGGGCGGCGGGGGCGGAGGTGCCAAGCCTCTCGTCGCCTCCCTTGGGCTTGGACGCGGCGGTGAGGTGGTTCGCGCGCTGCTCCATACAAGCAAGCGCGACTTTGAGGTCGCCATGGACAGAGATGGGGCCACCGGGGCCCGGCATCTTCATCTGGAGGTAGGCGTAGTGGACTGCCGCCATGAACTTCACCAACGCGGGCCTCCCTAGGACCGCGTTGTAGGGCAGACTGAGGTCCGCCACATCAAAGTTCACCCGCTCCGTGCGGAAGTTGGCGGATCCACCGAAGGTGACCGGGAGGTCGATATGACCTAGCGGCCAAGTGTGACCCGGCGTCACACCGATAATCGGCTGGGACGGCCGGAGCACCATCCCCGGGGCCTTGATAGCGTCAAAGGCTGCGGGAGAAAGGATGTTGAGGGCTGCTCCCCCATCAATGAGGACACGCCCCAGCTTCACGTTGCAAACAGTGGGGGAAACCACCATTGCGATCTGTCCTCCCCGGGCAACGCACGGTGGGTGGTCGGTCTGGTCGAAGGTGAGGGCAACCTCCGACCACCGCGCCCGGCGCGTCGCCTCATGAGTAGGGGCCGCGGCCAGAAGCTCTCGCTTCATGGCCTTGAGGCTCCAGCGAGAAACGTGAGCACACGCTCCCCCATCGACAGTGGCAATGGTGGCCCCAGGCTCTTGGAAACCTAGGTCATCATCGCCGTCATCGATGTCCTCGGCGGGGGCCTTCTGCTTGGCCTCACTTCGCCGATTGCCGGAAGGAACCGCCGGGGACTTGCCCTCTCGGCGCTCCTGCCTCCTCTCCTCCTCCCACTTCCTCGTCCGCTCAGCCAAACTTTTGACTGCGCGGCAGTCCGCGAGGTCGTGAAGGGAGGTGTTGTGGACGATGCACCACTTGCCGGTTAGGCGCTCCCTACTGGGAGCGCCGGCCTCCTTCTTTTTGTCGCTCGCAGGCCTCCCCTTTCGGGTGGCCCGCGAAGCGCCCTCGACGGCGAGGACATGACCCTCGTCGTCGGAATGGGCTGACCTCTTCTTCCTCCTCCTGTCACGCCGCCCTGTCCGAGCAGCGGATCCGGGGGCGGCCGAAGCTGCCACACCGGAACCGGAGGGGTTCCAGGTACATGCCTCTTCCTTACGAGCCACTCGGTCCGCGAGCTGAAAAAGCTCCGCGGTAGTCTGGGGCTCTTTGGATGCGATCTTTTCGAGCATGCGGTTGTGCCGCACACCCCCCCTGAACGCGTAGATCACCGCGTGTGCAGGGATGCATGGTATGGTGTTGCGGACTTGACAGAACCGCTGAATGTATGAGTGAAGTGACTCATCATCCCTTCGCTGGACTGCATGTAAGTCCGCTTCTTCACCTGGGCGCGGATATGTGCCTTGAAAGTTCATGGTGAACTGTTGGCACAAATCCTCCCAAGAGTGGACGGACGCGGGTGGCAAGTTCATTAGCCAACCCCGTGCCTGTCCCTTCAGGGCCATGGGAAAGAAATTCGCCATGACCCTGTCGTCACCCCCGGCGGCCTCGATCCCGGTCGTGTAGACCTGGAGAAACTCAGCGGGGTTGACGCTCCCGTCATATTTTTCGGCGATGGTGGGCCGGAACCTTGGGGGCCAACGGACGTTCCGAAGGCTCGCCACAAAGGCTCTACAGCCGACACCACCAACCGGGGGCACGGAGGGCTGATCCCCGCGTCCGTGTTGAGGTGACACTCCGGACGAGGAGGTGCCCTCCGTTGCGTGGGTAGCACGTCGGCCATTACGCCGGCGCTCGATACTGATGCGGGCATCCGGCCCCCCACGCAGATCTTCCCGGGTCGGAGGCGCTGACGAAGGAGTGGCGGCCGAATGGCGAACAGCGGCCGCCGCTCGCCGCGCCCTCCGCCTTGACGACACGGAGCCGGTGGTAGCAGCGCCAGAGGTCTTGGTGGCGGAGGACCGCCCACCAGCACCTAGGCGCTGCCGTGCCGTCATGACCAAGTTGGCCACGTCGTCCAGCCAACGTTGGGCTGGAGACTCCGGGTCAGGGACAACGGGCGGGTGACGTAGGAGCGCGCCCGCAGCTTGGAGCGCGCCCTGGGGCGTGCTGCCGTCGCCGTAGACGAGGAGGCGACGCTCCCCATCTCGCCGCCCTTCCCCATCACCCGTGGATGTCGAAGTCGCGGATCCTTCGACCCTCTCGAGCGCCTCCTCCCGCCTAGGACTTTGGCGTGGAGGGGGCGGTGGAGTACGAGCTCGACGGCGTGGGTTCGGCTCCCCGTCGTCACCGCTAACACTCGGAGAGAGGTTGTGCGCCTTTGCTTGTTCGGCCATTGGGCTGAACATGAAAAGCTTGGCGCACACGAAAGAATGCGAGAGCTTAGAAAAACACACGCAGAGCCCCCTACCTGGCGCGCCAGATGACGGAGCGTGGGGCTCCTCACCGGGAGACCGCGCAGGCCCCCCTTTGCCAGTTCGGCCGGGGGCCCTGGGTGAGATTCTAAGCTCTCAGTGTGTGGAAGGTTCGCGAGAATGGAAACACACAAGACACGGGCGATGTATACAGGTTCGGGCCGCTGAGAAGCGTAATACCCTACTCCTGTGTTTTGGTGGATCTATGTATGAAGAAGCTACAAAAGAGCTGGAGAACCAGAGAGCTCTTACTCTCTCCCTCTCTGATCGTTCTCGATCCCCTCTAAAATCATCCAAAATCTCTCCCCTCTAAGTGGGCAAGGTCCTCCTTTTATACCTCAAGGGGATACCACATGCACCATCTCTCTCTTTTTTGTGGGGACTTATCCTATCTTTTCATAAACAGACGGAGACTTGTATGGTTGCCGTCCGAATGACCTTCTGATGGGACGGCCCATACCTACCTCCACTTCCGCCGGAAGCAGGCGCGACGTGGGAACATGGCTGTCTGCTGATGACATGACCAGTGTCAGACCGGTCACAAATCGGTCATTCTTGTCCACCACGTGTCAGTTTATCAATCTGCATGGTCGCCCCTCTTCATACAATGTCTTGCTTGTAATGGTTAGGATGAAGCCTGGTATACATCTGACCGGGACCAACGTGCCATCTCCAGAAGCTAACACGCCGGCTCCGGCTAGGGACGAGTGCTTGGAGGCTCTCATCCTGACGGGATGGGGCGAGGCGTGCGTCAGACCGCCTGTCGCCACCTAACCCACGATCTGACCGGTCTGTGACTGGTCACAGACCGGATAAACGAGTGCGCTGCACTGCGTTACATGCGGCGTGACGCGCTCGTCCAAACCGCAATAAATGTGGTTAGGTGAGCCCCGCTATGCTCACTTACCCCATATACGCAGCGCAAAACCCACAAGGGGGCGGGGCGCCTCGGCCCTCGGGGCCGAGACGGGAGCGGTCCGACCCCTCGGGGAGACAAAGAGAAGGGCGGCCGTATCACCCTCGGGCCCGACCCCCCCCCCCCCCCGAGGGGGTTAGGCCACGTGGGTGATCGTGTCTGCCTCAAGTCTCTAAGTCATGATACTCCCGGTCCCATGTCACCGACAGATGGCGAGGAGAGAGGCTGGATGGGGGAAGGAGGAAGGGGGTGCGGCACACTCCGGGATGGGAGAGAGACGATGCAGGAGAGAGAGGGGGGTAGGGAGGAGATTCCCCGCATGGGGTCCAGTGTTGGCCAGCAAAATAGCATGGCCAAATCTAGCTAGTGACCAGGGGAGTTTGGCTAGCCAAATGACTTGGTAAGCCAGTTGGTAAGGTTGAGCATCTCCAACAGCCTCTCCAAATTGGACTCTCCAAACACCCATATAGCCAACTCTCCATCTGATTTGGCTAGTCAAACTAGATGGTCACTCCAACAAACTCTCTATTAATCCTCTCCAAAATAACAACGGATCCACATGTCAGCCTCTACTCATCTTCCTGCTCTCTCTCTCTCTCGCCCCCTTTCTTCCTGCTCTTTCATTCTTTTCCCCTTTCCTTCCTTCTCGTTGTTGTCACTTCCCTTCTGCTGCTCCTGCTCCTGCCACCGCCGCTCGCGGTGGCCGCGCGCGTCTTCTCCGTCACGGACTACAGCGCAGCGGGCGACAGTGTGCGGTACGACACAGGGGGCCATCCAGGCAGCCGTCGACGCGTGCGCAGCAACGGTAGGCGGGAGACGGAAGGTGGAAGGTGGCGAGGGGGGTGGGGGAAGGAGGCACAAGGAGGCGGGAATCGGAAGGTGGAAGATGGCGCGGGGGGGTGGAAGGAGGCACGGGGAGGCGGGAGTCGGAAGGTGGCGCGGGGAGGCGGAAGGCGGCGCGGCGGCGGCCTCGCCCCGCTCAGGCCCTTTTGCTCGACGAGGCGACAAGGCGGCGGTGACGGACAAGATGGGAGGCGGCAAGTGACGACGACAACGTCTTCGGGGGGCTGTGGCGGAGCTCGGGACAGGGATGGCGAAGGCAACTGCGCAAAGGCTAGTGATGGCGACGCCGACCTTGCTCGACGACGACGACCTCGATGGCCCACGACCTCGACCTCGAAGACGAAGACGCTTCCCGCTCCCTCCTTCCTCCGCTCGGGCTAGGACAAGGCGGCGGCGGACGAGGGCATAGACAGTGGAGGCCGGCGATGGATGCCGCCGCCACTGCATGTGCTCGGATGGAGGGTGTGCGTGGAGAGAGATGGGAAACAGGCGTGGGTCCCATGGATGGCTAGCCGGTTTTAGCTGGCCAAATTTGGCCAGCGAGGGAGGCAGTTTAGCTAGCTGGATGGCTTGGCCATTGAAATAGCAAGTATGTTGGAGAATAATTTTTGTTCAAAATTGCCAAATTTTGGCTTGGAGTGTGGGATAGCTAGGCCCTTGGAGATGCTCTTAGAGTGTGTTTTATCCAAAATTGCCAAGTTTTTGTTCGGAGAGTGGGATGGAGATGCTCTCATGAGATGGCCCCACCTTGCTAGTACTAGTACTCTTTTTAGAATAGAGGGAGTATATAGCTTGACGAATCGGGAATTATTGGTAAATAATACCTCACGGTGTATAATGCTACGAGATATTATATATCTTAGAAGACAATACTTCATTCGTTTTAAATTACTTACCATTTTAGCTTTGTCATAACTTTTATATGTTTGTATCAATTTTGAAAATTCATATTGTATAGCATCATAAGGTTTATGTTTTTAGATTCACTATGAGAAATGTTTGCATAACATAGAATTTACATGTTGTTAACTAACACTGATTTTTTTAAAGAAATAATGCTCAAAGATAGACATGATCGATTAACTTAAGATAGATTTAGAACGATAAGTAATTTAAAAATAGAGAGGGTACGGTAAAAAATAACTAGTAAGAGTAATATATATGCAGGTAAATTGAAATTTAATGCAGTGCTAGCTATTGTATGCATTGAATCAATCGATCCTTGGTCTCACACCCATTAAGGCCAGATTAATTGAAGGGTTCACTTAAAGCTTGAATTTTTGAACGACCAAGTAGTACGTGAGAGTATTGCCATAACTAATTTTCAATTTCAAAATGAGCGTATAGTAGTACGTAGTCGAATTCAAATCCACGACGAGACGAAAGCTATGATGCGTGGATCTAGCTACAAGCTATAGCTTTCATGTGGTAGATCTACCTACATGGAATTAATTAATTTACCGTGCAGCTACGAGTTTGGTCGAGAGAGAGAGAGGTTAATTATTTATTAACCAGGGGCCGGATCGGAGGCGCGTGTCTACTGACACGGTGGCCGGGGACGCATGTAGCTCATGGATCAGCTGCTAAGATCAGATCAGTATAGTAGCTGGTGTACCACCAAGCAGGCAAAGCCTCTCTGCATGCGTCCAAAACGTTATCTTTAATTTTTGCATTTGTGCATGCTCCCCCTACCCCTACCCCCAGCCTCAGCTGATCGAATTCAAAACTGAATACCATCATTTTATTTGAATGAACTTGCATGTGCATTATTTTTTGTTAGAAAAAACAAAAGAGTGAAAGTTAACCATGTACACTCCAGTTAAGAAAAAAAAAAAGCCATGTTTCATAAATCCGACACGATCTATTGTCTATGGATAATACAATGATACTCACTGGCTAATATATACGGAGTACAACACATCACAATAAACCGCCTAGCTATTAATTTTGGGCTATGTATCAAGCCAGAAGTTATTATTTTATATATATAGAGAGAGAGAGGGAGGTTCGTAAGTATATAGTTGGGTGTTTTTTTTAATAAATATTTGAATTAGGTTGAAGGAAATTATACAGTTGAGAATGAGATGGAGCATATTAATTAAGAGGGTGACGAAGAAGGTTTGCAGTAACTAACAGTTTACTAGAAAATAAACAACCATTTGTTGTGCAAAGAGAGGGATAATTAAGGAGGAAGAAGATGACGATGATAGGCCGGAAAGCCATGTGGTCACGCCGGCTGCTGCTGCTCACTGGAGTATTGTCTCACTGGGGTCGCTCATCCATCTCACCCAGAGAGAGAGAGATTCCAAGCAATGAAATGAGGAGGAAGATGATGATGGTGACGCCTTCCTCAATTTCAGTGCACTTAAAACCCCCAACCAATGGGGGCTCAAAACGTCACTCACAGTCACATTTGATCCGTTTTGTTATCCACTAATCCATGGTAATTAACCACCCTCGCATGGGGATTAACTACGGCATTAACTAAAGTACATCATATCAGTGAGTACAGGGGTAGTAATTAATTAACCAATGGACCATGCCCAACTGTCTGATGACCGATGAGAGTGTGCATTTTGCATAGAGGTGTGTGAAGAGGCTGTGCTTATATCATCTCATCTCATACTATGTGTTTGGTTTGTGTTTTCTCGTTGGAATCATCGTCGGTCCGTTCGTCATATCGTCATCTTTGCTCCTTCCAATGCAAAGCGAACCTTAATTACTGTGTTAGTACATGGGGCAGTCAGGTACTGTACATTAATAAACTTTAGGACAGTCAGCAGCATATACTACTGCAGTATCACATCCCTTTCTTGCTTCCCCTTTCTCTTAGTATCATGCCCAACTTTTTAACCGGTGGTACTAGTATTATACTACGACTGGATGCCCAAGAAAAAGGAACCAAATTCAAATTGAGACATATTTTGGTTAATTTCATGTTCTTGTTTTCCAATCAAATTATTCGCAATGTCAGTTCTATATTTTAGGACAATGAAAATATGTTACATCCTCGTATCTCTGTCCTAAAACACACATCCAAGTGATATCAGTTCTTACGTACAGTCATGCTATACGCTCTTCCATATGGTAGAATGTGGTTGTCAACCAAACAGACCCTGGCTAACGGATGGATGAGAAACGGGGGTAAAAATACAAAATATGGGGGTGAGAGTAGCAATTTGAAGGATGGTGAGCCCGCTCCCACGAGATGGAGGGAGGCATAACCTGCAGTAGATTCAGATCTCTCTTCTTTTGAAAACACATGCAGTCGGTGTACGCAGAGATACAGCTAGAGAGGAGCATCTGTGCTGAAAGCAGAGAAGCAACCAACAATTAGGCGGAGAATATGCAATGCATGATGATAACAACTTTCCCCTGTTTCTCCTCTTTCTTTCTTTCTTTCTTTCTTTCTTTTGTAGGGAAGGGTGTGATGGTGGTGGTACAAGAACCAATGATAACGATCCATCCTTTGGTTTGTTTTGGATGGAACAACTGTGTGCTGCATGTATTTCAGTCCATTTCCAGATTGACACTGATTGATGAGATTGATTCCCTTGCCCCGATGCATCCCTGCTCTGCACTGGAGTAGTTCCTCTCTCTCTACAGGCTATCCCAGATTCTATTACCGGATTGGGTTTCTATGTATGCAGTTGTTAGCGTGACTGCAATTTAAAACGATTAAAATAACATTCAACGGCTGCAGACATTGTTTGCACATTAAAATAACAAAAATGTTTACAATAGCATCCGTACTGTAGCACTCAATCTTAACCGTTCCTTGAAGAAATGAATGAATGAGATAATTAACATGTACTCTAGTCACTAACTTGCAATTTGTAGTAGTGACCGCATGTAATCTCAATCCAATATTATTACCCAAGAGAGAGTCTCTCTTTCATGTGACTGTAAATTATTCAAGCAGAGGGATTCCGGGTTCCTTGGTCCCCCTTGTTAATTACTGCTGCTGCTCCAGGGAGTAGATTTCATTTCACTACTACTACTACTGGAGCCTGGAGGAGTAGCTGCATATTTTTTTGCATACTCCTACTCATTTGCCCACTCTGTGCAGGCAGTGTCACACTTCCCCAGCTTAACTACTCCACTCCTCCTCACCCTCTTCTTCTTGTTCATCTATCTTTCTCTCTCTAGAGCAGGAGTACTAAAATGTTGAGGAGCAAAATATTTGCAATTGCTTGCACCTGCAGACACCGACAACAAACACTTGCTAAATTTGTCCTCCCCTGCCCTGCATCACAAAATACCTACCCACTTCAACCATTCCAGCTACCTCTACCTAAGCAAGTATAGCAGCCATAGGCGTATACTCCTACAGGAGAGAGGAGACGAGACGAGAAGATCGGTGAGAGGCAATTTGTTGCCATGAAGACTAGCTCCAGACACCATTGGTTCTCCCGCACCCGCTCCTCCTCGCCGCCGCCGCCTTCCAGGGATCAACCTCCTCCTCCGGCGTTCAGGCACGGGAGGCCAACGCCCGACGCCCACCCGGGCTGCATGGCCATCATGAGCTACCTCATCTTCTCCCCCGGCGCCGGCTGCGTCGGCCGCCCGCCCAATTCCTCCTCCTCCCACGTCGCCGTCGTCACCGCCGCTTCTCCGCCGTCGTCGTCCCTTGCTACGCCGGGCGAGGCGGGCCTCCAGGCGCCGCGCAACAGCCTCGACCTCCTCGACGCCGACCTGCTCCGCCGCGACATCCAGATCGGCGTCCAGATCGAGCCGGCCTTCGACGCCCTCGCGCGCCCCAGGCCGTCCGCGCCGACCTCCGAGGCCGAGACGCCGCGCACGCCCAGCCTCGTCGCGCGCCTCATGGGCATCGACGGCCTCCCCGACTCGCCCTCGCCGGCTACCTCCTCCAACTCCAAGCCGCGCGAGAAGAAGAAGCGCGTCATCCCGGAGTCCATCAGCCTCCGCCAGCCGCTCCGCGACCTCTCCCGCTCCCTCCCGGACACGCCGCGCGCCTCCACGTCGTCGCTCAGGCCGGCGGCGGCGGTGGCGCCCACGTGGGACGTCGTCGACCACCCGCGCCTGTCACTGCAGGTGCTCAAGGACAACGTGCTCGACCGGGCCAGGCAGTACATGTCCATGCCCACCTCGCCCACCTCCTTGTCCAAGAAGAAGAAGACCAGAAGCCGCCGCGACGCCACCGCCGCCGCCGATGGCCGCTCCAGCAAGGAGAATGCCGTGCGCGAGATCGTCAGGCAGGCCAGGGAGACCGTCACAAACCGCAAGTCCAAGAAGAACGCCGCCGCCATTGGCAAGGAGAACGCGAGCCCCGTGCACCACCACCACCATTGCGGCAAGGAGAACGCGCCACCTGCAGCTAAGCAGGCGGCAGCCGCGCCGCCGATGAGGGCGCCTTTGGCTGAGCAGCAGCCGCACGCCCCGAGGCTTCCGCTGCAACCGAGACCTGCGCCACCGCCACCGCCGCCTCAGCAGCAGCGAGCGAAGCCGTCCCGGCCGCCACCTCCGCCTCCGCCGCTGGACCCGCCACCGAGAGCTGCGGCGCCACCCGCCAAGTGCAAGCGACCAGACGGGTGCGAGCGGTTCGCGACGCGGATCAAGAAGCCCGCTCCACCGCCAATATTACCGGCGCAACCATCGCCGACGAGCTCGACGGACGTCAGGGACATCGTGGTCTCCGGCGAGCGCAAGATCACGTCGTCGACGCCTGCGGTGACGGCGCCTCCAGCAACGGTGGAGGAGGACCCGGAGTACGTGTACCTGCGGGCGGTGCTGGAGCGCGGCGGGTTCATGCGGGCGAGAGCGGCGGCGTTGAAGGGGCACTCGGTGGAGACGCCGGTAGACCCGCTGGTGTTCCACCTCCTGGAGCTGGAGCTGCCGGCGGACGAGGCGCGGCTGGGGCCCCTCCGGCACAGATGGAACCGGAAGCTGCTGTTCCAGCTGACGCAGGAGATGCTCGCGGAGCAGCTGCTGGGGCTGGACCCGACCTCGCCGTCGACGTCGTCGGGAGCGGCGCTGGTGGCGCGGCTGTGGAGGCGAGCGCGGAGCTTCCCGGCGGCGGACTGCAGGGTGGTGGAGGACATACTGGCGCTGGTGGCGGCGGACGTGGAGGCGGCGGCGCGGGCGCGGCGGGTGGTGGAGCGGCGGCTGGTGGCGGAGGAGGGGGAGGACGTGGCGGAGGAGGTGGCGGAGCGGGTGCTCGACGCGCTGCTGGACGCGGAGATCGCGGCGGTTGCCGGTGGGGAGTGACGTCACCCACCACCAACCACCGTCAGATCACTGTTCAACGATCCGGATAGCGACAGGTCGCCTCGAAATGCGCGCAACTAGTTGATGATCTCTCTTGAATTGGCTGAGTAGACATGCCTCGTCTCCTCACTTTCACTAGCTCTCTCTCTCTCTCTGCTTTTTCTTTTTCTTTTTTTAGTTTTCCTTTTTCTTTACTGTTATAAAATTTCTGATGTATATACTCCTACATAGTATTATTATTGATTCAACATCTGAACAAAATGCTTATTGATAATTGCCCTGAAACAAGATTGATTTTTTTTTATGTTTTAATTTCATTAATAGACTATTTCTAAAAATATTTTCAAATAATTCTATCACGCCAGACGCAGCTGAAGTGGAAGCAGCCTCTTCTCACGCCACCACTGCTGGCATGGCAGGACAACGCTGCCACTCGGCTGGCGTGGCCAAAAAGTTCAGTTTTCGAAAATATTTTTTTAAAAGGCTTATTAATAAAATTAAAACATAAAAAAAAGAAAAAATAAAAAAATTTGAACCAGATTACTCCTGTGTATATTGGGTGAGAAAGAATAAGGAGCCGAGTGTGCAGAGCAGAGCAGGTACGGTACAGTACGTAGAGATAATAGCACTGTAGTAAATGAATCGCGGCATTTAATTATGGGTGCTCCACATTTGAATGCGGTTCCGTCAGATAGTGATGTAGTAGGAGTACTTGTACTATAGTGATGATCAAAAAATATTGAGGGGTTGGCTTGTGTATCGTAGCGGTACCCTGGGGTAGGAACATTTTGCAGATCCATCCACTGTAAACAATTAGATTTCCATCTATCTCTGTTTGCTTTCGTTGCTACCTTTTCAAAACTGCATCCATGCAGCCTCAACCTAGCTACTATTACCGTCCCAAAATGTAACTATTTAGTACTCCATTCACCCTAAAATATACGTAACAATCAAGGAATGAATTGGACATATCATAGATTTGTCCAGATTCGTTTTATTAAGATACGTACAATTCGATCCTAAATTATTCCCTCCGTTTCAGAATGTAAGTCATTCTAGCATTTTCCACATTCATATTGATGCTAATGAATCTAGACATATATATTTATCCAGATTCATTAGCATCAATATAAATGTGGGAAATACTAGAATGACTTACATTGTGAAACGGAGGAAGTACTATATTTTTGGATGAAGAGAGTATTGAATTTGACACCGTTAGTACTATGAATTTGGATATAAGACCAAATATCTATATTTTGAGACGGAAAAAGTAACACTATAAAATTTTAATTATCTTGTTAACAAACGGTCACAATCTTTAAGTACTACTAGTAGTGATAATTAATACAGTATAGTACTATCTTATGGTTCTTGTTTTTGTTTTTATGAAAGAAAGAAAGAAGATAGTAAAAAGGTGATGATGAGATAAAGAGAGAATCTGATCCCATTTGTTTGGTTGCTGACATTGGCATCGGTTTCATCAAGAGGAATGTGGCATCGGTCTGAAACAAGGCTAATACTGAGAATTTTTTAGGCCGGTGATAGAGGAGATAGATAAGATGCTGTGTGGTTTGTACTGATTCATCCTCTCCAATACATCTCACGGAATATATGTCTTTTCCCCTGCGGTGTTTTGGGACTTGCAGCAGCAGAATCTCTGAATCTGCATGCATTCTGCAGCAACACGGACATGGCATGGCCGGCCTTCCTTCAAATTGCAGTCTGCACTGCATCTGCAACTGAGAGTAGCGGAGTAGTGTACCTCTCACCAATTTGTTGCTGTTTTGCTCGTTGTAAGTAACGTTGGTCATTTTGCGTCTATCGATGTGTCTGCTTCTCCCCTCTCGCTCATTGTTTGTGAGGGAAAACGTACGTGCAGAATTCCATCTGCCATATATTACGCCAAGTGGCCACAAAATTCACACTAGTAGTAGTAGATTCATATTCTCTTTTTCGATCCCCCTTGATCATCAAAATTTCTCAACTTTCCTCAGGTCGATCCGTATTTTTCATCCTTATTATATTATTGAGCCAACTGCCTAGTTAATATTCTCGGAAACGGATTGTGTCGGCATGGTTAATATTGGACTCAGAAACAAATTAGACTCTTTTATTTTAAAATAGAAAAAAAAGAGAAAATGGTGTGTTTCTTGTAACTTTTATTCCTCAATCTTAAAGAATACGGTTTCACTAGTAATCCAACGAAACTGGAAAACGATAGTAAACTATCCGAACAACATGTTTTTAAATAAAAAGGTGTAAATCTCTCCAAGTGAAAAGTGAATGTGAAAATTGAACGATAATGAGCCACGTAAGCAAGAAAAGATGGTCCGTTGGATTTGAAGACCGTTAAAAAGAAGACCTCTCCAATAATCAAGCAGAGTGAACGAAAGGCTCCCGAAGCACTCCTGGCTTCTAACTTCCCCAAGACCCCAACCTCCTGCGTCTGCCTCGATGTCCACACAACCGAGAAGTTCACCATTATTTTCTTGGCCATGGGGAAGACGTAGAAGGGGTAGTGGTGACGCAATATTGCAGTGTGGATGGGGAAGATGCGTCGACCACGGCACAGAGAGCTAGACGGAGGATGCCTAGCTTTGAGTTGAGGTGCCGCCCATGGAGTGCCTAATGTGTTCCCAGGGCCATGGCAAATGAGCCTCTGCCTTGAGCACAGCCAGGTCCACGTGCCCATGTAGAGAGCACCAAGACGAGCTCTATCTATAGGGATGCACGAGCCAGGGTTTAATTTGGGGGTGAAAATGGTTGGAAACAATCGGAATCAGTAGCATCTCTTCGGAAACGACATTCGATCGACCGGTAATTGACCATATTTATCATTTAAACTATTCAGTGTTTGCATTAATACGATGTAAAAAGAAATTAGAAAATATAAAATTTATATATAGCCAAAATGGGTAAAGGTCGAAAACGGTACCCCTTATATTGAAACGGTGCTCGGTCGATCGGGAATTTTCATGACCATTTTCATAAGGTTAAAATAATACATAGAGCCATTGGTTCAATTTAGAATAAAAACTCACAAACATATCCTTACAAAGCAATCACTCCATTGAAAAATAAAATAAAGGGTTGTACAGTAGCAGCAAAGGAAAAAGGGGAACTCACTGTCATACAACTACTAAGATAAAACAAATAGTATTAAAATAATGTAAATTTAGTTTAAAAATGTGAATGCAAGGTTTGCAATTAATTGTTTATTAGATTTCCTACTGACTTTATTATCTTATAAAAGTTAAAAATCAAATAAGCAAAATAATATAGAAGGCAGTTAGCATAACTATATTGACAAATTCTTCATGCACCAATACAGTTCATATATATTTTTTTTAAACATAGAGGAAATAGCAAATAGCAGTATGGTTAGAGCCGAGCGAATACGTGACTTCATCATATCCTAGTTGGACTTGAAAGCGAAAATAGATTTCACCGTGTTACAGAAGTACTCCTAGTATTAATTAGCACTGTTGAAAGTGGATAAAGAAACATAGGCCATGCTGACATACCACTGTGTGTCGACGCTGTTACTAATTTTTGTCAAGACTGACTAGTATTGTACTCTTTGTTAGACATGTTCACGTTTTCCCCGTACATTTTTGTCACACTGCCTCGAGTGGAAACCACTACCATCAGCCAAGCCAGGTTGTAACTGGACCTTATCTGGAATAGTAGATTTTTGAAGGAATTTCACGAGATTTAAACTGATTCAATAGAAAAATCCTAAGTTCCAATCTATGGATAAGAAGAGTCATACAGTGCTAGTACAGTATGAATAAGTTCATCCAAGGTCCCTTAACTTTACACCGAATTCGATTTTCGTCCTTAAACCCAAAAACCAGATATAACAGGTCCCTGAACTGTCAAAACCAATGCAAACATGGTCCCTCGGCGGTTTTAGCTAACATGGCGCCTACGTGGCTGGTTTAACTAGGTATTCGTCCCACGTGGCATTGACGTGGCGTCTACGTGGCAATTCTATCCCGAAAAATAAAAAAAAACGTGGGCCCACATGTCAGTTAAAAAAATTGAAAAAAGTGGGGCCCACATGTCATTCACACCCCCCTTCTTCCTCCTCTCTCTCTCCCCATCTCCCCTCTCTTCATCTCTCTCCCCCTCCTCTCTCTTCTCGATGGTGAGCACGCCCAGCGTAAGTGGTGAAGGGGTGGAGGAGCGAGGCGGCGAGGTCGGGCCGGTGGCTCGGTGGGCGATGAGACCGGTGACCGCCGACGAGAGCGACGGGCTGGAGGAGGAAGCCGGGACGATAAGAGGGGGTCGGCGACGGCGGTGGGCGAAGCAGGACGCGTGCGGCGACGGGTCCCCCTGGAGCAACGCCGGTGACCGAGATCCGGCAGTGGCGGCGGGGAGAAGGGCGGTGGCCGGTGGGGAGAAGGGGCGGCGTGCGGCGGTGGCCGCCGGAGGAGGAGATGCGGGGAGGCATGCCGGTGGCAGCGGAGGAGGAGGCCGTCCACCGCGCGCTGCTCCCACTCTCCACTGTGGGCGAAGGACCGGCCACGCTTGTGGTGGGACCTATGCAGCAGCGCCGACTTCCGCATGTTCCGCCCCACCTTCGACTTCCTCTGTGCCGAGCTCGCCACCGCTGTCGCCAAGGAGGACACTGCCCTTCGCGCAGCCATCCCCGTCCACCAGCGTGCCTCCCTCCACGAGGCCTTCCTGCATCCATGCGCCGCCACAACAAGTTCATCACAGAATCGTTAATGTCGTTTTAATTTGGAGCAAATCAAGTGCGTGCAGATGCAGGTGTGTGTATGTTTAATCACCGTTTTTTCTTGGAGCAGTGGCAGCCCTCGCCGTCGTCGTCACTATTGCGTTTGAGGCGGCCAGAAGCATAATCTGAAGCAGACTGCATTGGTGGGGATTGTCGCCGCCGGCGGAGCACCCGCCTACCGCTGGGGGCACCGCGTGGGCGTTGGACACGCTCCCATCGCCGGTGAGCTTCCCGCCCCTCTGCTCTGCCCCGCTCCGCCCGCGGCCCGTAGCCGCCCAGCTCCGCCGATGGCAGTGACGCCTAGAGAGGGATGAACAGAGCTGGGAAGGAGGAGGAAGAAGAGGAGGGGGTGTGGACCCACATGAGGCCCACCTTTTTTTTAACTGACATGTGGGCCCATAGTTTTTTATTATTTTTCAGGTATAGAATTGTCACATAAGCGTCGCGTCAATGCCACGTGGGATGAAGACTCAGTCAAACCAGCCACGTCAGCTAAAACCGTTTTCCAAACCGCCGAGAGAACTTATTTGCACGGTTTTGACAGTTCAAGCAACTGTTATATTTGGTTTTGGGGTTAAAGGACGAAAATTAAATTCGGTGTAAAGTTAAGGGACCTCGGATGAACTTATTCCAGTACAGTATAAAGCCTCTTTTGGGCCAATGGACCTCTGATGGGCCGCTTATTTGGGTTACACTGTACATATATATACCCATCACTGTATATACTGGAGTATTATCGGAGTTCACTTCTGCAACGAAAATAGAAGTGTAAATTTCATAAAATTACACGTTTTGTAATCCAAGCTGTAGAAAACTATATATATTTTGACACTTGACTACATATTTATATATTTGGTATTAAAGTTTCACGGAACCACGCTATTGATAAGTACATGAAATTTACTCAAAAAATGGAATGAAACCAGACGAATAGCAACAATAGAAATTACCTGTACGTGGAGTATGTAGGTGGTGGGTTAGGGAAGCATGACCGGCGTGAGCAGCGGGTCGCCGGAGAAGAAGGCGTCAAGGTTGGCCACCGTGTGGTCACGTAGGTCGGACCTCGACTCCGCCGTCCACACCGCCACGTGGGGCGTCAGCACCACGTTCTCCATCTCCCTCAGCTCCGGCGACACCTTGGGCTCGCCCTCGAACACGTCCAGCCCGGCGCCGGCGATCCTCCCCTCCCGCAGCGCCCTCACCAGCGCCGCCTCGTCCACGTTCGCGCCGCGCCCCACGTTCACCACCACGCCGCCCTCGCCGAGCGCGTCCAGCACCTCGCCGCCGACGATGTGGCGCGTCTCGCTGTTGAGCGCGCACGACACGACGAGCACGTCGGAGTCGGCGGCGAGGGCGCGGACGTCGGCGTAGTAGGTGTAGGGGAGCGAGCGTTTGGGGTTTCTTGAGTTGTAGGAGATGACGCAGCCGAATGCTTCCAGCCTCTTGGCGATCAGTGAACCGATGTTGCCAAGCCCGATGATGCCCACACGCTTGCCGCTTACCTGAAATTATTTGATTAATTATTTAAGCACATACATGATTCAGAGAAAATTAACTCAAACTGTCATTTCACATTTTTGGGTTGATGCATGCCAACAGAAAGACGAGAAATGCATATATAAAACCCGGCACTGACAATCAATACTTTTTTTTAGATAATGGGAATTTATAAAACCCGGCTTCTACACCAACGGGGGTGTATACGGCCACAGAAAATCCGAGCGAACAAGCTCTGTTCATACACAAAAGCTGTGTTTAGTTCACGCCAAAATTGAAAGTTTTTTGGTTAAAATTGGAACGATGTGACGGAAAAGTTGGAAGTTTATGTGTGTAGAAAAGTTTTGATGTGATGGAAAAGTTGAAAGTTTGAAGAAATATTTCGGAACTAAACACGGCGAAAGTTCACAAACAAAAGGAGCACAAAGGCTCAAGCACCTTACATAAAACTAAAAGAGCACAAAGATTCCAAAGCCTTTCAAAGTGAAAAGATCTTCTAAATAAACTAACGACCATATTACCCCTTTAATCGCTTTCTTATATTCCATCTATCTTTACCAAAGAAGTGCATGACATATGTCTCTAGCAAACACCACATACTCCCTCCATTCCATACATGACAATCAACACTTAGCAAACATTTTTACAGAAACAAATACTCCTTCCATAAAAAAAACGAATATAGGATTGGATGTAACACACATTCTAGTACAATAGTACTACGACAGATGTATGTCTAGATTCGTAGTATTAGATGTGAATCTAGTACTAGATTAGTTTTTTATGAGACGGATGCAGTATTTCACTAGTTAATAGCTTATGTCAGTCAAGCCTGCAATGATGGAACCTATAATCCTCATGGTCAGTCTGGTATATGTTCTCTGATGCAATATTCGTGTATGACACCTACACAATACACTAAACAATTTTATATGCGTCCCTTTGGTTGTAAACTTTAACACCACCAGTTGTTCCAAACGTCCTGAATTTCTTAAATTGTTGGTTCACAGAACAAATTAAACACCTAAACTTTCTGATTTAGTTAGAAGCCATTGTTGCATAAACTGTGGCTTATGGACAGCGGTTGTAAATAGAATTACAGGTGTAAGGAAGTGTGCGTGAAGTAATGGATTTGGATCATATGCAACGAAAAATTTAGGATATCAAATGATATGTTCACATTTTCCCATTGTTAAAAGGAATCGATGATAAGATATATTTTAAATTTGTAACTTGTAAATGAATGTTTTTCACGAAAAAAATGCAATATAAAAAGCAAAAGAAGTGTCTTTCAGGAATGTGCAAAAGGCTTGCATATATTTTGTATTAAGATATGAAGCAATGAACAAACTTAACAAGAAAAGCATAAACAACTATGAATTAAAAAGATTGGGTATGGAACAAATACTTTTTTTCTTGGAGGACAATTGGTCAGAGGCAGACCTGTGTCTCCGCAATTCCTTTTTCCATACAATATCCTCTTTACCAACAATTTTTACAGTGGCCAAAGTAAAAGCTGAGGGTTGGAGTGCTTTTAGATTTAGAAGAACTTTGATAGAGGACAGATTGGTGTTATAGCAGAAAATACAACAGTAATGTCAGATTATTATTCTGACTGATCAGAGAGACATGATTATTCGGAATCGTACAAAAAGTGGGCATTTTACTGTGAACTCCTTTTACAAAGCTTTAAAAGTACAGGGCTGCCTTTACGCTTTGAAGAAAATGTGAAGTTTAAATTACCTTTGAGATAAGATTTTGGCAAAGACAATTTAACTCAAAGAGGTTAGAGGTGGACATCTTTTCTCGACCTGTTCACCAGCGAAATTTGTATGGGATGTTGCTAATTGTGCTTTTGACTTGGAGTTATTCAACGTATTGACCCTGGATGAATTGATTCACTAAAAACCTCCAGAAATTGATTGCTAATTATGGGCCAGCAAGCCAGGAATGCTGCTTGTTTCAAAAACATTTTACTAAAAGACAATTTGAAGTACAGATGGGGAATCAAGCAGGAAGATTGCAATGATCTGATACTGTGCCATTTCAATAGCTCCTTGTTGTTGCTTTGCTGAAACTTTGTTGAGCCTTGTGTAATGGAGTGTGACTCTTTTTAGGTACTTCTGCTGATGCTGCTTCTCTGCACTGTGCTGAGATAATGCAAACAAGAGCTGGTTCTATTTTCACTCCTTATTTTAAATTGCTTTCTTAGCTATCAAAATAAAATGCATCACAAGTTCCATTCTTTAATGGGAATCGGAGAGATTATATATACATATAATAAAAATAAAAAGAATAAATATTATAAAACTATATTTTTTTTACCAAACTATCGCAAAACTACATATTTAAAACGTTGTATTACAAAACTACAGATTTAACAGTAAATTTATCCCAAAACTACACATTTAAAGCCGAGTATCATAAAACTACAGATTTTATATTAAATTTATCACAAAACTATAGATTTAATATTGAAGTTATCACGAAAATACATATTCTAGAGTTTAATCCCTAGTACTAACATTATGTTGGAGTTATAAACGTCATAGTTTTGGGATAAATTGATACTAAACATATAGCTTTGTGATAAATTTGGTACTTAATCTTTAATTTTTGTGACATTCCATTCCAATTATATAGTTTTGTGAGAAATTTCGTGCTAAAACTGTAGTTATGTGAAATTATAACTTCTGCTGATGCTGCTTCTCTGCCCTGTGCTGGGATAACGTAAACAAGAGCTGGTTCTATTTTCACTCCTTTTTTCAATTGCTTTCTTAGTTATGCAAATAAAATGCATCACAAAATAATGGAAATCGGAGAGATTATACGTACATATAATAAAAAATAAAAATGCATAAACTCAATTAGACTGCAGTTAGTGTTGGTGATTAGTTGAAGAAAAGAAAAGAAAAAAAGGAAGGTGGTGCTGACCTTGGAGCCGAGAGGATAGTCCCCCTGCACCGGCCAGAGCCCTCGCCGGACGTACCTCTCCGCCGCCGACACGCGCCTCATCACGTCGATCACCATGCCCACGGCGTGGTCGGCCACGTCGCCGGAGTACACCGTCCCGGAGTTGGCCACGACGACGCCGCGGCGCGCGCACTCGGCGAGGTCGATGTGGTCGACGCCGGCCGCCGTGCTGACGACGCAGCGCAGGGAAGGCACGGCGTCGAAGAGCGCCGCGTCGGCGCGGATTGAGCCGCCCCCCATGACGACGGCGGCGCGCGGCGGGTCAGGCGCGGCGGCGGCGGCGGCGAGGAAGGCCGGGAGAGGCTGGCCGGAGGAGAGGAGGTCGAGCACGCGGTAGCGCTCGCGCAGCGCGACGGCGAAGGGCTGGTCCACCGGCCGGAGGAGGAGGACGGCCGGTGGCTTGCCGGCGCCGGAGGGCGATGCCATGGTTGACACAGACTTGCCACCAGCTCCACCTCCACCACACCACTCCACTTGAACCTCGTAAAATATCACTCTTTTTTTTGGCAAAGTACTTTCTATATAATAGTAGTATAGTACTATCATTCTTTTTTTCTGTCTTTAAAATGCCAATAATTTATTACTCTTATTGGCCATGCATTTTTGTCGTCAGCATGTTGCCTGAAAGCACGACAAAAACGGTTCATATGCATTCTTCTAGCACACGATGATGAGGGATAACCATAACATCACAAGTGCAAAATGGAGGCAAACATTATTGCAACCTAATGAGTATATTCACATACAAAATCTGGCATAGCTGATGTCTACTACATAGGAACCTAGACTAACAGCTAAAGGAGTCTGGGAATCATCCTCTTTGCTGCTTCAGACTCAAGGGGTTGGTTGGTGATATGATATGCCCTGAATCTGAATGGATGCTCACTTGGAGATCTTGGCTGTGAGCTCCCGGACCAGCTTGGCTGCAACCATAGCCGTCATCCCGTCCACCGTGTCACGCTGCGGGTTGAACTCCACCACATCTCCGGCGACAACATCTCCTTGCAGGTTATGGAGGATGTTGAGCACGTCGCGGAAGGAGAGGCCTCCTGGCTCAATGTGAGAGACACCTGGCGCGAAAGCGGGATCGAGGCAGTCCACGTCAACTGAGATGTACACTCCCTTCACACCTTCCCCAAGTTTCTGCCAATAAATAAAAAGAATAAGTTAGACATTTGGATAAAAGGATATCCATGCTATGGATCCCAACTGGGAAACACATATACATAGATTGGATGGCATCAAAATTTTACTTTGGAAAATAAATAAAACATTGGCTTAATCCTAAGTTCCACTTGTGAACCTTCCTTTTTCAGCTGGTTAAATACAACAATGACAGGTAACAGGGTGACTTTCCAACAGATCTTGATGGTTTTGACAAGGTAACTGTCACTCTGCCACTTTATTTTTTAAGCAATTTTATGAATAGCTATTTCCACAAGGCACACTACAAAGCCCATCGACTGATGAAGTTTGGTTATAAAAACAGATTAGGGAGCCAATGCGAACGGCCCCTTGCCAAATTTTGGTGACAAACCAAGTTAATGGCAAATCTTGGTCCAAGCTACCAAAGTTTCCTAGGTTAACATCGCCAAAGCATTGAAAGTTCAAACTAGACACCCATGGCCTTGGTTGCCAACCTGTTGTAGACAAGGCTGTCCAAACAGAGCATCTACGAATAGATTACAGCATTAAACTTAATCCCATGATAGTTTATCTAACATTATGGTAGAGGTATCAGAGTTGCAACTTGAAGAGAGACCAAAAGCTGTGGAGGCAGTAACAGAGCCCAAAAGGACCCTAAAACTCCTTTGGGCCAAATAGATACATTAGTATGTTTAAATGAATGGCCAAGTGCAAATTTGCAATTATCACACTACAAAGAATCATAACACACATCAATACTATATGTCCCCAATCATCATATTAAAATTACCCAGGTGATTGCAAAGACATTGACGTGGTTATTTTTAGTAAAATTACCAGACTTTCAAGCTTCTCCCTATCTTTTGAAAAAGTGCGCATCTCATACTGTTCCACACCAAATCTCTTCCCCTGCTCACGCCCTTCTTTGGTAATTGATCTGATTCCAACCTGAAAACCATCAGGATTAAAGGTGAAACCATATTTTCAGAGCAATGACAGCTGCGCTAGTTATAGAGAAGATTATAACCCAATATTTCAATATTGTGTTTGTATTTTCCTTCTCCTTAAATTTGGGCTTAAAAATAAAAGAGATACTTCATTCATTCGTTCGTTCATTCAATAGTAGTCCCTTTGTTTAGATAAACATCCATTCAGTAGTACTATGATAGTTCTGGAATGCAGAACTCAAAGATATACAAGTGGGATACCAACCCTCCTGGTGATTCCCTCAAAAAACAACGAAAAGCTGTATAAAAGTACCTGTAGAAGCCTCCTAGCATAACCTCCTTCCATTATTCTTGCAAATGAAGAAGCATGCGAATAGATGTTTCCTTCAAAAGCATCGTAGATATCTGGATGTGCGTCAAGGTGAAGAATGTCAACAGGTCCACCAAGCTTTTCAGACACAGCCCTAACAACTGGATAAGATATTGAGTGATCGCCTCCCAGGACCAATGGCCGAAGAGGATCCTACATAAAAGTATGGCATAGTTAATAAATTACTCTGCTTCAATAGCTTTAAGTTTTGTCCAAGCAAATATTTGTCCTAAAATTAATTAAGATGTATGTCAGACTTCACCAGATCCTTAAATAAACTTCAAAAAATTATGCTAACTACTGTCAAGGAAATAGCTGAGATGATCGACAAACAAGTTTTTGAAACAAGCATGGTGGGATAATGTGCTCACTTCCTCCATCACTGTTTTGACAGACTCGCTTACAACATTCATCAATCTGTCATCTTCAACACCACAGTCACGAATCTCTTGTATGGGGACATCACCAACATCTGTTAGCACTCGAGGATCATTGAGTTCTTTGCCTGAACAACAAGAAGGCAAGGCATATTTCAATAAATGCTTATTGTATACAAGATATGCTACTATATAGTTTGAACACGTTAACTGTACCTTCTTCTGTGCTAGAGTTGGTACTTCCACACCAAATGGCTTCCCTTATCCGGGGAGGAGCAAATGCAGGTCCCTGTAAGAACGATGAGTTGTGACCAAGAGGAACACCTAAGAGGCATGCTGAAGCTTTCACACCACCAAGAGCGCGCAGCAACTCTGCCTGCACACAAGCAAAAGTTCCAAGTCAGGGTTGGCAGAGTTGTCAGAAATGTTACAAGATTAATTAAAAGATTTGATCCTAGAATGAAGTAATCTTGTAGAAACTGAAGTTTAAAATCTTTAGAATCTGAAAAAAAAACACTAAGACTAGTTTGCAGAGAATGTACGATTAATGCCACTCTCAATGAGCCATAGGTTTATTTACGAACTCAAACAAAGTAGCTCCAAATGTTAAACTTTTCCATCTCTAATTTGTTAGGTATTCAGGTGCAACATGGTAAACATAATTGCTTCAGAGAAAGAACATAAATCTGTAGATTAAGCTAAGAGGACGTTGGATTACAGCTGAAGCAAAGGCTGAAAGCAATGCTGTGTGCGAAGGACCATCTTTGACCATATCTTAGTCCTTGGCCCACTAAATAATTTTGATATGAGCCTTAAAAGGACTCAATCGTTACATAAGTTGCAGACAAAAAAAATAACACTTGAGGTAGCATATATAAAATGAGTTGCAAACAAAAAAACACTTGAGGTAGCAGATGTAAAATGTAGGTGTACAGATCCAACCCATGTATCCATTACGCATTCGCGATATGATTTGAAAGCCTGGTAGATGGTTAATTAATGATTGATTAAATTTCACAGAAAAGAAGAAAAAACAGGTCATACAACAGTCAGTTCATGACAAAGCCAAGGGTCGTATTAATGATAGTCCTGTATCTTGTCCTACAATTTGAGGGAAGAGCTGATTGTAAAGGTAAGCCACTTAATTTCTTGTGTGGAGTACTTGTGCTGTTGAAAGTCTGGTCCTACAACATTTGGTGCGTGTTGAATCGACTTAAAAGCAACATAAGTAAAAAAAAAAGGGGGGTTTGGGTAGTACAGGTGGGTGGGGGTTTCAGAATCAAATGCGACATCAGAGTAGTGTTGTAAGGATGCCCCCTATCTGAACGCAAGTGCTATATTATGGTTGTTGCATTAAGAGATTATTATTACTGGTAGTAAGTCAGTAAAGTTAAGTAGCAAAAAAAAAAAAATTTTTGGGTGCACAGGTGCAGAGAGAGAGAGAGAGAGAGAGAGAGAGAGCAAGTGTGAGAACAACAGAATGGTGTATAATTAACTAATCGATTAGCAGTAGCAGGATACAATGTTAACAAAGGGAGAGCACATGCTACCACTAGTAAAAGGAAAAGAAAAGAAAAGAAAAAGACCGGGTGATACTGACACTAAACATGATTACCCATTAACTGGGCGAATATAAATAAATAAAAGAAAAAGGGGGTGAAATCGAACCGAAAGGAATATGCAGCTTTTTAAAAAAAGAAGGGGAACCTGGAGAAAGAGGATCGCTGCAAAGCAGGATGAAGATGAAATGGGTGGGGAGAGAGAGAGAGAGAGGACCTTGAGCTTGGCGCGCTCGCGGATGAGGGTGAGGGAGGCGTCGATGACCCGGCTCTGGCCGCGCTCCAGGGCGTCCGCCGACACCTTGGCGGCGCTGAGCCGCCGGACGTGGTGGATCCACCTGGTGCCCGCCGCCACGCCGCCCATATCCCCCCTTCGCTCCGCTCGACGTCGATCGATCTCGATGGAGGATTCGGGATTTGGGGATGGGATTTGGAGAGGAGAGGGGATCGATCGAGCGAGCGAGGCAACAATAATGCAGTGCACCGCCCCGCCGGAAATGGCACGCCGCGACAAGAATAAGTACGCACGCAACGCAACGCCAAGAGACGCGTGTGTGTTTCCTACTCCGCTCTGTTCCGTTCTCTTTCCCTCTCTATCTTTCTTTTCTTTTTACAAAGTCCAATTGGCGTCCCCTATCGAATTATCGAGTTTCTACAGCTAATTCCTCAATATTGACATCAGTGTTAGGTGATGTGACATCTACGTCACACTTATAATTAGAGAAAAAAATTAAATAATGTGGAACTCACATATTAGGAAAAAAATATCCCTACACTTATTGCCCCTCTCTCTCTCTTCCACTCTTCTCCTGCAGGATGCAGGCCAGTACGCACCAATAACGAGCTCCTCGTCCATCCAAATCGACGAGGAGGATCATGGTCTCAAGGTTGAGGTCAACTACGAGACGTGGTGGGCACGACGTTGGTGAAGAGGGAGCGGATGGGGACATGTAATGAGGAGGAGAAGAGTGTCTTGGGGGTGGTGGAGAGGAAGAAGCTTGGTGAGCTGGGTAGTGGGATTTGGAGGAGTTCAATGGAGGATACCTTGGGAATATCGGCAAGGCAGCCAATCGAGAATGGGATCTCTATGGATCCAACGACCATGGGCCCATGGCAAAGATGAAGAGGAGGCAGCAGCCCAAGCCAGCGGTTGTCATCTTCTTGCCTCATCGACAACCACCATTGTTGAGGTCCATCGAGGTAGGGGGGTGTCGACGAATGCTTGCCACCGTCACGGTAGTTGGATGTCACGCCCAGAAATTTAGCCCAAATTTCCAGACTATTTTGTGTATTAAATCCCTGTCCAGGACCAGCCAGGGTACACAAAACGACAAGTAATAAACAGTTCCAAACGTAAATAAAGCGCAAAATACTTACAGAAGAGGCACTTAGTCCTCACACCGAAACAAAAGCAGCAGCAGCGGAAAAAAGGCGATCCTAGCGGGGCTTCAGCTCCACTCCACAGGCAAAACTCAACTGGGGTCTGAGCCTTGGTCTTCTAACTTCGTCTTCAGCTCAGAAGCACCACACTTCTGAAAAGGGGGAATAATAGCAAGGCTGAGTACAACCACCGTACTCAGCAAGCCACACCAACGATGCAGACGTGCAAGGGGATACAAGGATGGTTTGTGGCTATTTGCATAAAGGCGGTTGTAAAACATTTTATTTAGCAAGACAGTAAAACTGTTGAGTAATTAAAGTAACATTAAATCTCCACTGATCAACGCTACACCACGTTGAACAGGCCCAACCAACCCACCTGAACTACAGTGTATTGGGTCGATTTATTAAGATGGGACTAATCACGGTGAATCTGGTCGACCGCCCATAACCGCGGGCACGGCTATTCGAATAGTTTTACTCTGATCAGAGGTGTACAACTGTACCCACAAGACACAGCCCCAAGACACGTTTCCGTACGCCGACATGCCACCACGACATACCGGAAAGAGGCCGTGACAGGACCCTTCGCATAACCCCCTCTAGCCAAGCACACCACACCTCAGGTTTCACCCCCGTCCCCAGCGGGCAACGGGCAGTCCCCTCTCGTGCTTAGGTGAATCCGGAAGCCGCATAGGCCGTCGCAGGGCCCATCCAAACTCCATCACGCCCACCCTTGCCTGGATGCGTCGACTAGAGGAAAGCTACACTACAAGCCCAGCCGTTGCCCACGCTGGCTTGTGGTAAGTACGATAAGTTCTTCCAGGGCATCCCGCGAACCGGTCCTTAACTGCCAAGGGTGCGACCAACAAAACCATGCACCCACATCCCACCATTCAGTCGCATTTTAGTTAGATAATTACGACCATGAAGCATGGCCAGATGTCTCGAGCACGCAGCTCACTCTGATACTAAAAAGGTCTAATACTGTAATTATCCCATCAACTGAGCTAGTGGTAATTAAGCATGGCTAAGCATATAGTTCTAGCTAGGTCACATAAGTAACATGAGCTAGTCGATTCATTACCTAAGGTTGACAAAGAACAGATATCAAGTAAACATGGCACAAGCGAGCAGATAGGTAATACCCGGATCCCATGTAATTAGCAAAACATGCATATTTATTTGCAAACAGTAAAACATTTGTAAATTGGGATCAACATGCTCAAGGGGAATGTGTGACTTGCCTTGCTTCTTCACTTTGATCTTCCGAACTCTTTTCCTCGCGACCGCGGACTTCCGAAACGATGGATTCTACACGCTGGCACGTAAAACGAGGAAAAACTCTAATAAAAACCAAGAAAACAGTACATAAAAACTAAACAAACATGTAGAGCTCAATTTTAGATGAATTTTGCAAGTTGAATGGCTCAATTCGGAGTTCGAATGAATTAGATATGAATTTTAGAAGTTTTGAGCCATTTAAATGGATTTCTATAATTATTAATGATTTATTGAGCAATTATCAATTATTTTCTCAAAGGAAAAGGCATTCGCTGACGTCAGCAAGGGGCGCCGGCGCCGACAGGCGGGCCCCACACGTCAGCGAGACGAGGTGGCGGTCCACCGTGGACCGGGACCACAAGGACGGTCCACCGCCGGTCCACGGGTTGGACGGCCCAGATCGGCCAGGGCCGATCGGACGGCTGGGGACGGCCGAGCGGCGCGGCCTGGCCAGCGCACACACAAGGCTGGCGGCGGCGGCGGCAGGGACCAAAGCGACGGCGGCACACGGGCTGGGCGGCCACAGGCGGCGGCGGCACGGCGCGCGCAAGCACGGGAGGCGGCCGGCCAAGGGGAGAAAGAGGGAAGAGGGGAGGAGTGCTCACCGAGGGCGGCGACGAGGGGCGGGGAAAGGCGGGGGAGCTCGGCGTCGGCGCTCCTTGGGACGAAGGCGGAACGGTGGCCCGGCGGCGATCCGCGAACGGGAACCGGCGGACGGCGGCCGGAAGGACCTGGGGAGGATGGGGGAGAGGTTAGGAGGGGGAGAGAGGGCTCCCAGCGGCATGAATCGCTGGTCGGAGGTGAGAACGGGCGGCGGATGCGCACCGGCGCAAGGGGAACCGTGTTCCGGCGGGATCCCGGCCGTGAAAAGCGGCGGCCGAGGTGCTCCTCGGCGCTGCGAAGCGAGCGGCGGCGACAGCGCGACTTGGGGTGGCTAGGAGCAGCGCCAAGCGGCGGCTGGAGTCGGCGGCGGCGGTGGAAGAAGGTGGTGCGCGTGGCGACGGTGCTTCGGAGGCGGGGAGGGAAAGTGGAGCGGACGCCGGGGTGCAGCACGACGCGACGAAGCCGCTGGTGGCGGTCGCGCGGAACGACGGTGGTGGGAGCGGCTGTGGCGACCGGCTGGAGGGTCGTCGGCGAGCGGCGGCGGGAGGTGCGACGGTGGCGGGGTGGTTTTCGTGCACGGGAGGGCTCGGGAGAGAGGGGAAAAGGGAGAGGGAGGTGCGGGGAATGTTTTTATAGGGGAGGGGAGGCCGGATCGAGCCCGGGAGAGGCGGAGTCGGGGCGGCAACCGCCGGGGAAGTGGGGCGCCGACGTGGGGTGATGGCGGCTCGGCCGGCGCCGGTTTTTGTGGGACGAGCGGGGAAAATGGTGGAGGACATGGAGGGGATTGTGTCCACGTGGTTGGATGCGAGCTCGGGTGCGGGAGGGCGCCGGATTTTGCGGCGACGTGGGCGGCAATGGCGGTTGGGGTTGGCCGGCGAGAGGTAGAAGGTGGAGCTAACAGGTGGGGTCTACGGTCCCACCTGTCGGCCGGATGGAGAGAGAGGAGGGAAACCAGGGGACGTAAAGCAGACTTTCGCAAGGCGCGGGCCGGCCGAGAGAGGGAGGAGGCGCGCGGCCCACGGGAGAGGGGGGGAAGGTTTGGGCCAAGCCCAAAAGGGAGGGGAGGGGATTTTATTTGTTTTCTTTTTATTTTAATTGATGCAATGATCTTTGTGCTATTAAAACTATTTCTCGAGCTCCGAAAATTCACGGAAAATTCCGGAGAGTACATTAGGGCACAAAGAATATTACAGAATATTCCCCGCCAATGATTTTTAAAGGAAAATTTTAATTTCCTCTATAATTTCACTTGATTAAATTGATTTAACTTTTAATATAATTTCTTGAAATGCATTATTAATTGATTTTTAATCCCGAACGAAAATCGGGGCGTTACAATGGACAATGTCGATGACATGGAGGCTACTCCTATGGCCTCAACGTTAGCTGCAGGGGCGGAGCAAGGAGTAAGGCAGCTAGGGCTAGAGCCCTACTCCTGGCCCTAAATACCCATCGAAATAACATTCTAAAATTTGAAAAATTAGAAGAAGAAAAGATAAGCCTGTGAAAATTACATCAATTGAACCGTAAGCTGGAGAAATTTTTGGCTCCACCACTAGCTAGCTAGATGAGAGGATGAGGGAGAGAGAGGATTGTGACATCCTAGCCCAATTAGAATAAGGCATGTGTGGCACATACAAGCTATGTGCATGTTTAGTAAGAAAGGAACCAAATTATAAGGGTTTATCCCTCCGACCATATCACTTTTGGATTAACCCTTTTACACGAAATGATAATGAAAGTGTAAGTGAAGTGGTATGTATAAGTGGACATGCCCGTCGGATAGACTAGCTACGCAGTTCTTGTGGGAGGGCTGTTACGAGGATAATGATAGTGATGAAAGGATGACACGTTAGGCCTCATGTTTTTCTTTTCTTCCCTTATGATTGACATATGTGTACCATTATTTTTATTTATTTATTCTTAATTGTTATGTCATGTAAGTGCCACCGTATTAGATGGGATTAAGTCAATATACCACGTTAGCTAAAATCGTTGTCAAAACCACATTGGGACTATATTAGTAGTGGTTTTTAAGGATGAAGAATGTGTCTTACTCGGTTTTATGGTTGAAGGACACAAGGGAACTTGACACTTAAGGGATTTAAAGTGAACCTTTTTTTCCCGTACAGATGATGATGGAGTGATTTGGAGAACAAGAGCAGGCCCGGATCCAGAATTTGGACTAACAAGAGCAGGGCTACCAGAACCAAAATGATATGGGCCAGGTCCACATTTCATCGTCAAGTTTTGTGCAAGTTGGCATCAAGTATTAGCCCGTATAATAAGGCCCAGCTAACATAAGGCCATTCACAGCGCAAGCACCGGCTGCCCGGATCCTAATAAAAAAGTTGGTCCAAAGACACTCATCCCCACAGTACAAGTATCTATATTTGTGTGGCTCAATTGGATGGAGACACTGGTGAAGGAAACCTAGCCCACAGTGCACGTGACCCTACCACGAGGACACGAGGACACATCACCTACCCACGTGGACTCGTTTCCCATTCCATCGCTCTCGCCCCTCCTCCCCGCCGCTTCTTCTCCGCCCCGCTCCTCCTCCTCCACGCGTGGCGACTTTCTTCCTCCTCCTCCTCGGCCGCCGCCGCTGCCATCTCTGGCGCCGATGGAGCTGGTTCCAATGGCAGCGGCGGCGGAGGAGACGCGGTGTCGGGCAGAGCCCACTCTCTCCTCAGCGTGCTCGTCCTCGGCGTACACCACCTCCTCTCCCTCGTTCTTGGCGGCGGCACGCCGGTGCGCGTGCGGCCGTCGGTTCTTGGCAGTGGGAGGCGTCCCCAGCTGCCGTGGCGGCGTCGGCCACCACCACCGGCCTTTTCATCTATATGCACTGCTTCTGTTTGTAGAAATGCTTGTGTGCTTGCAGTATTGTCTTGTGGGTTGTTTCTTGGGTTTTTTGTAATTGTATGTATGGCCATTGTTGTTGTGGGAGGAGGAAGAAAGGGTGAGAGCTCTCATGATATATTGCTTGGCTTTTCCAAGTCCATGGCCTGTTTCAGTAGTAGCTAGGGATAAAGATCAAGAAAAGGCCTTCTTCTTGTTAGCTCCTTTTGCATTGCATCCCTTTTTTTTTTTGCCTGCACTCTTTGTTTCATGTCTTTGTGGTTTCTTTGGTCTGAGGAGCAAGTTCATTCCCTTTTTTTTACTTGAAAAAAGTCTATTCCTTTTGAATTCTCTCATTTCCATCTTGTTCTTGCAATCTTACTAACCCCAAACTGAGGAAGAAGCTAGTACAATGCGTGCAAGGCAAAAATCCGGCGCAGGAGCGGAGGAATCGGTGGCGGGAGAAGGAAATCGGTGCGGCAGGAGAAGATTTTGGAGGGCGAATCAGAGATTTTACCAGAGGAATGGGTGCGAGGTCACGGGTGGGCAAAGCCACGCTGCCCACAGCGCGCGTTCATGCCGATTTCGTCGCCACGCGCTCGCCCGTCTCTGCGAGGTTTTGCGCTCCTCAGTTTGGGGACGAGAACCCTAGGTTGGTCACGGGCGCGCCCTCCATGTCGACACGAATCCATCATGGCACAAGTAGGAACCGGTCTAACTGTGTGCACTGTGAAAGGCCTAATCTCTAGCTACCTCAGCCTCTGAATTTTTTATTTGTATATTTATTTTTTAAAAAATTATAAAAACATTTTTTGTTCTAAAGATACATAAATATATTCCTAACGCCCTAGGATGGTGATTTATAAAAATCAACCTTCCAGAAGGCAGCAATGGCAAGGGCTGTAAGTGTAGATTTTATATTTGCATTTAGACTCTTCCAATCAATTTTAATTGCTACAGAAACTAGAAACTAGTGATGCTTATTTAACACTCCAGACAACTTTAAATGAAAAAGTAATAGACCTACAAAGTTGTAGATTTCATTCAGACCAATAACTTTTATATAAAGCTTTTTTCGTCGGAGGTCATTTGAAATGTCTATACGAGATTTTGTCAAAATAGATTTTTATTTTGAAATGAATATTTGGACTCCTAAATGATATTAAATAGAAAAAAATATGTTCACTACTAGTATACTACAAGAGCATCCAAAGGTTTGGAACAGTCACAGCAAAACAGCCACAGCTCCTCCAAACATCACGGCAATCTAACTACCAACTACTAACATGTAGCATCACCTTCTCAGATTCTCTAGATCCTCCTGTCAACTTTCTTCCACGACACCTTTCATTGCAATCTTTCTGTGCTGTGCGTTTGGAGAGGACAGAGAGAAAATGTCTCGTTTCTCAAACTCTTAAATGTATTTTTTTTATTTCTATATAAAAGTTACTTTAAAAACATATTAATTTATTTATAAAATTTAAAATTATTAATACTCAATTAATATGGGTAAATGGTTTACCTAGTCTGACGTATCTTCGTAATCATTCCCTTTTTCTCTCTTCTTTAATACTCCCTAACGCCCTAAGGCCCTATTTAGATCACACACTGAAATTTTTTACCTTGTCACATCGAACGTTTGAACACGTGCATAAAGTATTAAATATAAGCTAAAAAAATAATTAATTGCACAGATTGCGACTAATTTGCGAGACGGATCTTTTAAACCGAATTGCTCCATGATTTAATAATGTGGTGCTACAGTAAACATTTGCTAATGATAGAATAATTAGGCTTAATAAATTCGTCTCGCGGTTTACTGACGGATTCTGTAATTAGTTTTTGTATTAGTGCTCGAACACCCCATTTGACACCTTATATAATACCCGATATGACACGCCAAAACTTTACACTCCTAGATCTAAACACCCCTAAGAGCTTACATAAGTTGGTGTGATTTAAATTTAAATAGTATACAAAACGATGATTCAAATGTAAAAGTAAGATGATGTGGTTTTATAATAGAACAAAAGAAGAAAGATAATTTAGGCCATACAAATCATAGATTAATCAATCTAAGGACTAAAAATAATTGATGTCGTATGGGTTAATAAGAGAAAATTGGAATAGCATTAACTAAGTGAGGATGAACTTTATTGTTATATAGGATTTTGTAAAAATAATAAAGGGATATATATTAAAATATTATGTGAATTATGTGGGATTACTTAACATGCTTGCATTTTAAATCTCTAGACTTTAATAAATTAAAAAATTATAGATAATATAGCATGCTTGCATGATGCTTAAATGTAATAATTGTTAGTGGATGATGATGCGAAATTTTTGCATATTAAGTTTTAGGATTCAGTTGGCTATAACTTTATAGTTTATAGTAAGAGCTGATTTGGTTGAGAATTGTTTGCGACATGTAAAACGAGAAAGTTCTTTAATAAGATTAAGCATTAAATTTTATAAACTTAAAAAGTATATTTATTTAACTTGTAAGAAAAAACTTTTACGCAAAAAGGCATTTTGGGTAAATGGATATTCTGTTAATGTGCGTTTTTGAGGAAAAAAATTATTATCTATATCTTGCCCCCCTCTTCGTTATTCCTTGATCTATTCTCATTTTACCATGAGAAGAGATTAATTATTCTGTCCTTTTTTTATAACGTTGGTTAGTTCAATTTTAAACTAGCCAACGTCATATATTAAGGAAATAAAGTAATATTAATTATTTTAAGCTTTAAAACTAAATTAATATATTTTTTTAGAAAACTTTTATATAATACTTTTTAAGAAAAATATAACATTTACTTGTTCAAAACGCGTGCAATCAGAAAACTAGAGACTGTTTACTCTAGCTTCATCATAGAGTATAGATAGAAAATCATCGGGGGAATTCTTTATATGCCACTTGAAATTGACTGACCAGTTTCTTTATATGCCACTTAAAATTGGCTTCTCCCATTAAGTTTTTCAACCCCCACTCCCATCACTATACCGTTTGTTGACCGCTAGTCAAATGTTAGTTTTTCCGTAAATGACCAATATGTCCTCTCAACTAAAAAATGTGTAAACTTCAAAAATTTATAACTAATTTATTTTAAATCCTTTTTTATGAATAAAATTTTGTCAGAATCAGTGAAAAATGCTCTTTATATTAAAAAAATTGTTGGAAAGCTGCATGTTTCATGTTTTTATTGAAAATATAAAAATTGATTTTTTTTACCACCACCGTCACAAATGAATTTTCAATAAAAACATGTAACATGTCGTCCATGCCACAGTGAACTAATCATAGCTTCAGATTAATTGTTATTCATATATATACATTGACACTCGTTATTCTTGATAGTACTAGTATTAGATTGTCATCGATATTTTTTATATGGCTAATGTATAATGTATTCTATTTTTTCATTCTCATATATTTGTTATCGCACATCTTATGGGAGGTGCATGAAGGTTCTAGAATACCCATTGATACTGTTAGCTTTTTTTTACTAATTTTTTTTCTCTTATAATGTTGATGTTTATTTAAAGACGTGGGTCGTGGTGATGACATCTTGTATTCCTTTTCACTAATGTAGATACACATTTATCCAAAATTCTTTCATACCAGTATAAAACACATGATCAACAAGTGGTTGTCATTGCCTCATTGGAAATCCCTGGTATAAGACGGTAGGCGTGTTGGCAGTTTGCCACTACTGCCCTTGCTTGACTCGTTTGGTTGGTTGCCTAATGGAGTAACTAACAAAAAGAACAAAAAAATTCATGCTAAAACTTGAGCGTTGACCGCTTTGACTCCTCTTCTTTCTCCATCTTCGGTGCGTTCACATGCCAAGGGGGTGTAACGTGGCATTCAATTCGGTTAATAAAACCACGACCATTTCCAATTTGTCGTTCCCCATTCCTCAATTCAAACAAATCTCAACCAAAAATTAAAAATCATGGCCATCACACGCCGCCACCCTCCTCTCCTCCTCCTCTTCCTCGCCGTTGCCGCCGCCGCCACCATCGCCGGCGCGTCACAGTCCACCAGGCCCAGGCCGGCGGTGAGCCCGGCCGCGGCGGCGGACTTCGTGCGGCGGTCGTGCCGCGCGACGCGGTACCCGCAGGTGTGCGAGCGGAGCCTCATGCCGCAGGCCCCCGCGGTGGGGCGCAGCCCGCGTCTCCTGGCGCAGGCCGCGCTCACCGTCGGCGCCGACCGCGCGCGCTCCTGCTCGGGCTACCTCGGGGGCGGCGGCTCCTCCAGCTCGTCCAAGCGCTCCGGCGGCGGCGGCAGGGGCGGCGCGGTGGGGGACTGCGCGGACACGCTGCGGGACGCGGAGGAGCGGCTGCGGCAGTCGGCGGCGGAGATGAGCCGGATGGGGCGGTCGGGGAGCCCGCGGTTCGCGTGGCGGCTGAGCAACGTGCAGACCTGGGCCAGCGCCGCGCTCACCGACGCCTCCACCTGCCTCGACTCCCTCGCCACCTACGCCGCCCCCGGCATCGACGTCGACGCCCTCAGGAAGCGCGTCGGCGCCGTCTCCCAGGCCACCAGCAACGCCCTCGCCCTCGTCAACAACCTCGATCCGCACCACCACTTGTAATTACTCTAAATCACTCCCCTACGTGCACCTCTACAATCACTTGTATGTAGTAATAATCTCATCGCTCCTATCCTACACGTATTATGGATGCTTAATTATAGTAGTAACTGCCTTGCTTCTTCCAAATTTCTTCTCCTCTTCTGCTTGGGGATGTGTGTGTAACTGTATCTTCTTGTCTTTTCTCTTCTTTGCTTTCTTGTTTTCTTTTCTGGAAGTTGCTAGCGTTAATCTCTTCTTTCAGAAGAGGTTGTAGTACTGCCTTTCAGTTTGGATATCTTAACTGTACGGAACCAGAGCAGCTTTAATTAAAAGAGTAATATATACAATAAGTTAATAATGACCCTAACATTCTTTCTTCTTAGGATCAAACAGGAAACAAAAGATTTGTTGTCTTGTGTTCGTTTAGGGGTATTAATTGATACTTAGTTGATGGATGATGATATTTTTTGAACTAGAGTGTGCGTTCTTCATGTGTAAACAGATGCGATAGCTGATCGATCCAGAAATGAAAAGGAAAAAAAAAGAAACCAACATATTATGGTTGCATTATTGCATATGTTTTGCATTTGCATGTAGTGGTCTGATGACTAGCTAGGTCCTGGCTTCACTTAATTATTGTACCTTCTTTTGATTAGCTCTATCTTCGCTCTCTTCTTCTTCGGCATCGTCGTTGTGTTGGCCTCTTGAGGGATAAGTACATGGAGAAAATGTCGGTTTCCTAGACAGTACGTTTTGTTTGGTGCCTGACTGACTGATCGACGAGTCTCGTCGTACGCTGCCACCGGCAGCCAAATTTTAACAGCATACTTGTATATATATATTTGGGTTACGGTTACGTACCCATTCCACACGTACTGATAGTATGGTGTCGGTGATGGAGATGGAGGATCTTTAGTTTTGAGTGCTTTCATATGCAGCCTGCAGGACCAGGACCAGGAGGAGCCAATGCAAGCAGCTATGATTATTGATTAGTGTCCTGGATTTTTTTTCAAAAGAAAAAGGCTAATTCTAATATAGTATACTCCCACCGTTTCAGAATAAATTCACTTTTAGCTCATCCCGTTTGTTTCAAAATAAGTTTTCTATAAAAGAGAAATAGTTGTTTGGGGATTTAGAAAGAGAGGGTATTCTAGTCTATTTTACTTTGTATTGGTATATGTGAAATGAAATGAACTTATTTTGAGATCGGAGGGTGTATGTAGCAGGGAATATGTGGGACACCAACGTCAGTTGTTGGTACTTGTCTTTAAGTAATTGTCCCTGAATTATTTGTCCCTCCATTATAGTAGTAACTATATTTTTTTTCCAAGAAAATATCTAGTACTATTATATATTTTCATCTGTGGGATCTTATTAGTACTTTTACATAGCATATTAGTGAGTTCAGATTTCAACTGCACATATTGCAAAGTTGCAACCTCTTTGAGAATGCGGACTACAGTACAGTACAAGTGTTGTGCATTGCCTAATTGCAATGCCAGCGGTGGACCTTCATTCCTTAAATTTCGTACCACCTATACTACTGTACTACTTCTAGTACTATGTACTGTTTCACACTAGTGGAGTACAGTATATGACTAGTATAGTGTGTTCACTTGATTGTATCCATAATTTATTAGACATAACAGTACGTTACGTAGGCTATATATATACTTTGTGGTTTTGTTGGTGCATTTGTGGTTATGGCAGTAAACCTATGAAATTTTTTTGATGGGGTAGGTAATTTGATGATGGTAATAACATCGATCAATAGTCAGCAGCAAAGTGAAGAAACGAAAATAGTAGTAGCACGCACTGACTGAATGGAGTGCTGATAAAACAAATACTCCTACTACATCATGTTCTGGTACAGGTCAGGTGGAGAGCTAGCTAAAACTTGCTTTTTAAGCCCGTGGTTATCCTCTAATCTGTGCGCAACTCGCTTGTTTTCATGTAATAACCATGCGTGGCATCCATTATGCATGCTACTTTACCTAACCAATTACAATAACTTACCAATTCACCTGAGACAGCACTACCAAGTTTGTTCAAATTGAATCTAATCAAGCAATCAAATCGGAGATAACAATGTGTAGCTTGGGTGCATTTTGTACACGAGAATATAAGCTTCCAGATTGAGTTCTTGATTGAATTTTGAGGTAAAACTAGTGCCATAACAAACTTGCAGAGATAAGATGAGAGGCATTTCAGGTTCATACTGTGCCAACCAACAACCAGAGAAGGCTGAGATCTGATTCAATTTATAAGGCCAGAGAAGCGTCACCTTCTGTTGCATGTCTCTGTCTTTGCCATGCAGTGCAGACATGGCTACATGCTGCTGCACATACAGTGTCCTTATCACTGGACCAGCATGGACCCCTGATCGATCCAACAAAGCATGATCCAAGCCATCAATCGCCACCATTTTTATGCAAACAGGAAATGAGCAGGATGGATGGATGAATGAAGAATGAAACTTCACGATAACTGAAACCATCTGCAAGACACTGAAAAGTCTTTGTACCTGAAGATACAACATACTACGACAGTATAGTATATGTAGAAAAGGCCGCTTTGTTCAGAACAAGAGGGAAATCAAATCCCCCAAATACAGTAGTACATGAGTTTCACAGCAATTGTACAGAAATGGCTATCAGAGTTTTGTATGCTAGATTGGCTACAAACATATATAGTCACGCAAATATTATTTGCAGATAGTTCACGTGGAAATCTAAATTAGGGAAAGAAGTAAAATTTCTTGCAAAATTACCGTGGCCACATCATGTAAGAAACAAGGACTGTACGATTTCCCTTGCAGACAACATAAGCCGTTCGATGTTTCAGTACTTGGTTTAACCTCCTCGTAATAAATCTTTTAGTTTCTATGATTGAGCCATGCCATGAACAAGCCCCGCAAATTATCTGACGAACGCAGATCCAAGAATTTGAGGAAATCTCTCGCTACCTGCTTCCAACACTGCCCATTCTTTATCTGCTCCTGCATTTGAAGCCCCCTGATCTTGTTCATCCTGCCTTGCCGCCGCGTGGTTCTGCGAGCTTGTGGAGGTGTCGCCATGCTTGTCTTCTCCACACTTAGGTGTGCACTGCCATGTTTGGATTTCCAGTACATCTGGTATGTCGTTGCCTCAGCATTGTGGTAAAGGTAGTTGATTGCCTTGGGCAGCAACATCTCGTCCAGTTGGTGAGGATGAACATCTACATGCCCCTTCTGCTGCTTCTCTCCATCGATTGCTTCTAATGCATAGCTCTCGGCTGCGTTAGTAGGTTCCAGGTCTTCAACAGAGTCATGTGGCATGAAGAGAAACCAAAGCTTCAAAAGAGGGAATTTCTCCAGTGAAGATGTGCCGTATCTGATGATTGATGATCCTTGCAAGTTGTTGTATTCAGACAGTGAGATGTGACACTGCAAAAATACTTGAATGACTGGTTCTGGAAATATGCTTGACAGACTACTACTTTTTTGTGTAGCTGCTGCTGCTGCAAGCAGGAATGTATCCTTTGGAGCAGCACAATGGATCTGGCCGGAACCATTGAGTCAAGGTGGTCTGAACATTGTCCCAGTGTTCCATGCTTCCATATTCATGGTATGGTGGCAACCATGAGAAATCTTGCGTAGGGAGCTGAGTGAGTTCCCTGACAACAATCTCGGCTGTGGACTTGAAGTGAGGTGTGACTGACTGTAAGCATTTGACTGTAATTCCCATGACGTCTGTACTTTCTGAAAGACGCAGTATGAATCCTAACCGAAAACTGTTCTTGGGCACCTTGCAATCTTCATAGACAAAGAACAGCATGGCCTCTAGTCCACGCTCCTCAAAACTCATAGGGCGTATACTGAAGAAATGGTATTGACTTCCATCATGCAATGTTTGATATCTTAGAGATTTGCCTGCGAAAAGATGTGCAATAAGAGGGTCAAAGAACAAATATTGCCGTGGTCTCCCGCCTAGCTGCACAAACCTCAGAAAACTGTCAGCACTATCTGCAATCCTCTCAAATCTTCGAACAATAGCGCTGCTTGAGTAGTCATCATTATTGTGGCCGATGAATGAGACGATGAAAGATTTGGTTGCATGAGCAACACGTCTAGGAAATGAGGATTGCTTGACCTGCACTTCGATCTCTTTCTCTTCTAGAGCGCGCTGCTTGCATTTGCGCAACGTATCATCACATTCTTCAGACGCACGCTTCAGTTTCTTCTGCCAACGTAGCAACGGCGTATCGGTGATCTGCCACTTGTTGGAAGTCTTAATCGCAGCCTCCAGCTTAATTTGCGCCATCTCCAGCCTCTCTATGTTATCTCCTTCGTTTGAATTATCCTCATACTTGCTGATAACACCAGAAAAGATTCCTCTGATAGCCTCCCCAACAATGGCAGATCTGACCGTCTCATCCATTTTGAGCTACCAATCTGTAAAACGGTGTCCTGCTACTAGAAGAGAAAGAACGGTAGCATTAGAATACTATTGGAGAACTACGAATAGATGAAAAGATATTGAAGTATGATGTTATAGCAATAGCATAAAAGATCACTCATACCAACCTTGCGGATTGATCTAGCAGAGAGCAAAGCTGGGTACTCTAGAAGTACTAGCTAGCAGTTGTGTCGTTGTAACCAATGTGTGGGATGGTTTCCAGAGGCTGGCCTTACATGGCTGTTGCCTCAACAACTATGTTGTTTGTTGTCCCTACTGTAACCTTGCTCTCCATTTCTTAATAAACTTTGGCTGGCATTCCATCGAGGCCCATTGGAACAAAAAAAAAAGAGAGCGGATATCTGAATTTGCTTGCAAAAATGCTGTACTAGAACATGCAGTACAAGGGAGCCGAGTAAACCTATAAATAGACAAAGATAAGTTTTAAGGAGGAGAAGCATTAACAAATTGAAAAAAGGGATCAAACCTCATAAGTTGCATATGGTAAACAGAACTTATAAAATAAGACCAAAGATAACGTTATATAGTGAATGATTTGTTTTACAAACAGCCATTGGCGGATTACACAAGAGCTTTTGTAGCTACCGATTATTTTCTGTTCATTTTGTATGAACAGAAAATTAGTGGATGTCCTGCACTCCACATTAGGTGGTAAGGACCTAGAAAAGGAACCATGTCTAGAGTTTTACATGTTGTTTTGAGAAAAATATGCTTCGTGGACTTGACTACGAAGACTTTCTTTTGATGTCACCTGGAACTGAAGACTGAAAAAACAAATTTAAAACCATGTTAAGGACAAAAGAACAAGTAGTCTTCACAATTTTCTCCTGTGTTGAAATCAAAATTGGTATTGGAATTGAAAGCTCTTTCTCTCCAGTAGAAGGAGAGATCATCAAAGTGGGGACTTAACTCTTAAGACTCAAGGTACCGTTTGGAAATTCACAGTACTGCATGGAACTGA
The DNA here is from genome assembly GCF_034140825.1 of Oryza sativa Japonica Group. NCBI lineage: Eukaryota > Viridiplantae > Streptophyta > Magnoliopsida > Poales > Poaceae > Oryza > Oryza sativa. The sequence continues at coordinate 384,300 of NC_089038.1, read as the reverse complement.
AGAGTGCAGGCCCTGTTTGGAATTCCAAAACAGTTTTGCAGGAATTATATGTGATTGTTTTATTCCTCTAAAAGTGTAGTGCTGGATCCTGGATGGGCTACGGAGCAAAAACGGAGAAGGTATTCAAAAGGAAAATTTAGGAGTAAGTTTTTGCAGTTACCAGCCTAGCTACCAGTGAAATTTTTTTAGCAAAACTACCAGTAAATTTTGCAGGCTATGAAGTAAACAATCTATCTATTAACTTATTAAAGTAATAGAAAAAAGAGCCTCCACGTTTGCTCTCACGGCATAGAAATTCCCACATTAATCAGAGAAAAAGAAAAAGTAGAGTCCATATAGAAATATTATTTAAAAATTCGGAATTAGAAAATAAGTAATATTGGAAGAGGAGACTAGAGTCCATATAGGAATACAATTTATAGCTAATTAAAATTCAGAAAAAAAAAGAAAATCAAAAGAAGAGATTAGAGAGCAAATAGAAGTAGAACTTAGAAATAACTAAGGAATATTGAAAAAGAAGTATAGAATCCATATATGAATACAATTTAGAAATAATTGAAATTCGAAATTAAAAATAAGGAATATTAAAAGATAAGTTTAGAGTCTATATAGAAATGCATATACAATTTAGATATAACTGAAATTCGAAATTAAAAAAAATAGAATTTAGAGTCCATATAGAAAAACAACTTAGAAAAAACTAAAATTCGAAATTTATAATAAGGAATATTGAAAGATAAGTCTAGAGTCCATATAGAAATACAACTTAGAAGAAGTAAAAATTCAAAATTGGAAAAATAAGAAATAGTACAAAACAAGTCTAAAGTCCACATATGAATACAATTTGAAAATAACTAGAATCGGAATAAAATAAATAAATATTGAAAGATAAGTTTAGATTCCATATGATAAAAATACAATTTGTAACTAAGAGAAATTCAGAATAAAAAAAAGAAATACAAATTAAAAATAACTAAAACAAGGAATATTGAAAGAAGGGTTTAGAGTCAATAGTGGAATAAAATTTGTAAACAACATGAATTCGGAATTGAAAAATAATAAATATTAGAAGATGAGTTTAGAGTCTGTAGGAATACAATTTAGAATTAACTAAAATTAGAGTTTTAAAATAATTAATAAATATCACGTATGTAGAATACAATATAAATATTACTCATCAGTTAGTTTGGTCAAGTTAGTATCAAATTTAAAATTATGTTAAACAATTTATAAGTAAAAGAAGAAGGAATATTCAGGAGGTGTTCCTAGTAGTGCTAGCTGGCAGTTCTCGTTGTAACCAAGGTGTGGGCTGGTACTAGAGACTGGCCTTCGGCTGTTGCCTCAACAACTATGTTTTTGTCCCTACTGTAACACTGTAATCTTGCTGTCCATTTTCTCAATAAAATTTGGTCGGCATTCCATTGCTGGCCCATTGAAAAGTAAAAGGAGAGAGCAAGCTGTGAAGCAGACATCTGAAGTTGCTTGCAAAAAAGCTGTAACTAGAATATGCTTAAGGAGGAGAGGAATAATCAATTTTTTTTAAAGAAAAACTGATCTCAATACTTTCAGGTCTAGTAATGACGAGGGATGTTAGGTCCCGATCCTCCGATAGGTATTGATAAACAGTCGATTTGGGCAGAGTCGCGATATAACTCGATCCGGCTTCTAAATGAACACGCTGCTGAGCCCCGCAATCGCAGCGCCACGTCTCTGGTTATCAACCGTGCCGAAACCCGGTTGACCTCGCCGAGAAAACTAATCCCTGCATGCGAATTGAAGAACATAAGCAAGAATAAGATAGATTGCAACCAACTTGCATATAAATGATTAAGCACTCGAATTTGGGGTTCCACAAACCGATCTAGTGGCGAAACTGGTCTTGACAGAATAATCTAAGCAAAACCCAACTCTAAACGATGACGGCTATTGAGTTAATATGATTAGGGACGTCCTAGGGTTACCCTAGGGCGCATCCCCATTGGGCTAAGCCCACGACACAATTACAAAGCCCAAAACTCAAATCTGATTCGGACTGGATGAGGTACGTGGCTTGTTTTGCAGATTCCCGGCAGCTCGGTAGGAATTTTGACGTGGGGCGAAAACCATCTGAAAGTAGACTCCATAAGCTTTCCAACATGTACTCATGGGCCCCAAAATTCCTTCTAGATCAGCGGCTAGGTCCGTTTGAAGTTGATGCTGTCACGAGGCCTGAATCCGAATCCAAAACGTATACAACTTGATCTCTTGTCTTCTATGGGCCAAAAGTGACGTGGTTAGGTAGAAATAGACTTGGAGAAGGTCTTAGTTTGGTCCCCAGTCAACTTCTTTAATCATCCATTTATTAGTTACACTCGGTCTCTTTTCCTTTACCCAAGCAAGTACCTCTACAAATGAAAACACACAAAACTCATTGTGTAGCAACGTTTGTTCAAATATATAACAAGTAAATCTAATGTAGAACATATGCACATTTATTTGATTAATACATAAGGTAGTCATGGTTATATCCGAGCTAGTTATATTCTCATCAAGTAAGTACTATTTACAATCAACATGAAGAAACATGATCTTGAATCAAATCAGACCTCATAAAAGGTTCATAGGTACACTGAATACATGAAAATATAATGATATGTACCCTGCAGCTTTTAAGAACAATATAATTCGTTTTACAGACAACTATTGACAACGGATTATATTACATACGAAGTTTTTTGTAGCTACCAGCTATTTTCATTTGTATGCACCGCAAAAACAACAGACCATATCATACTAAGATGCAAAATTGCTGGAATGCTGTGTGGTACAAATTTTGGAGTTCTTGACAAAGCCAACAAAGCAAAGAACCTTCGCTATTTCTAGAGGATGTGACACAAAACAACAGGATTGACGACCAATGTTGGCCTATCTGTTTTGTGGTGTAATCCACTAGAAAACCATTTCGTACGTGAAACAAATTTATTTCTTTCCAATTTAAACTCTATATTTCAAATTTGATCTCCTTCCAAATTTAACTCGCTTTTCATATGCACGTAATCTCCCATCGTATCCCGCATGAAATCTCTATCAACCACGTGCATTGTTTTTTTAGTTTGAGCATCCCGCGTGATATTCCAATCGTTCAGACGCCATCTTCTTCCAAGTTGACTCCTGATTCACTGGCAACGCTATCCTGAGGTATCAACACATACCTACACATAAATCAAACAAGAAACCATATCCGAGCACAAGTTCTTTCCCAACATGACTCAACATTAACACACAACAGTATTATACACGTATAGAAATCATCTAGAAATCATACTCATGAGATAATCATAAGTATCCAAATAAACAATCCGAAATCAACACCTATCAGAAATCAGCTGGTTACACCGTCGGGCTAGCCGGTCTGATCGACCTACTCCACCCGGTCTGACCGGTCCCACACAATTAGCTAGCACCACATCGCCAATAATCATCAAATATAAAAATCAATTATCTCACAAGTTAATTATTTATCACAAAATAATAATCAAAACACACTTTGATGTCATATCACTAGTAAAAAATGATTTTCCTAGACAAGCACCTCAACAGGTTGAAGACGGACCATAAGTATCGGCGTCTGCAAAAATTGACTCACATTTTCGCATACGACTTGTTAAGAGGAGCGTATGCAAAAATCTATTTTTGCAAGCAGGCCTCTTAAGGGACTATTTGTAAAAATAAGCTTATTTTTTCGCATGAAGTCCTCTTAAGGAGCCACATGCAAAAATACCCCCTCTTTTTTTTCTCTCCTTCTCTCTCTTTTTCCCTCCTCACCACTTCAAAAAAAAATTTCACCCTCTCTCCTCTCTCTCTCCCCTCTCCTCTCCTCTCCTCCTCCGAATGGGAGTGGGCGGCACCGCTGACGAGGAGGCCAACCGTTGGATGCTACGGCGGGCGGCAATGGAGAACGGCGAGGACGGTGGATCTGGCGCTGCCGCCCATCGGGAGGGCCGGATCCATCGCCCTTGGGTGCGGCTGCGGCCTCTGCGATAGCATGCGGCGGATCCGACGACGCCGTCCTCGGGTACGTCTGCGAACGGCGGGCGGATCCAGCAGGCAGCAGCTGCTCCTACCCCCAACCGTATTGGAAGATTTGATTTTGATCATTTGGGAAAATCTCTTTTGTAGTACTAATGCATATACATGTAATTAATTAAGGGTACGGTGTGGTATGACTTCGAAGCAACCGGCCAATCTCTAGCTTAACTAGAAGTAGATTAGCATATTACCGATATGATTAGCCGTGCAGCTTGGTAAGTCGTGTTCGTCGTCGTGCAAAAACTGGCACTACAGCTGGATCAAACTGGTACACACGCGTCTTAACTGAATATCGAATAAAATTAGATCTTATACGAAGATCGAGAGAGTATTAAACTAGCTAGCTATAGCTAAGGTGTCGGCGATGCATGAGATCGATCATGTTGTCTTGTGAGAAGATGCATACTAATTAAGCTAGTACTTGACAGCAAGCTAATTAAGCTAGCCATGAGACGCCGCCATGCAGGTGTGCTCCTGATCCTGCAGCTGCAGATCGCCGTCGCCGGAGGTGGGGTACTACGGCGCGACGTGCCCGGACGCCGACGCCATCGTGCGGCAGGTGATGGAACGCCGCTTCTACAACGACAATACCATCGCCCCCGCCATCATCCGCATGCTCTTCCACGACTGCTTCGTCACCGTACGTACGTGCCATCGATCTGGAGTAGCTAGCTAGGGTTCGTTCATCATATGTTTCATGGCTGCAGGGTTGCGACGCTTCTCTGCTCATCGTCCCCACGCCGACGCGCCCGTCGCCGGAGCGGGTGGCCATCCCCAACCAGACCTTGCGCGCCTTGAACATCGTCAACGCCGTCAAGTCCGCCCTCGAGGCCGCCTGCCCGGGCGTCGTCTCCTGCGCCGACGCGCTCGCCCTCATGGCGCGGGACTCCTTCGCCCTCCTCGGCGGCACCGCCTACGACGTCGCGCTCGGCCGCCGCGACGCCCTCCACTCCAACTCCTGGGAGGACGACCTCCCGGCGCCCTTCTCCTCCCTCGACGACACGCTCCGCCACTTCGCCGCCAAGGGCTTCACCGCCGACGAGACCGTCCTCCTCTTCGGCGCCCACACCGTCGGCGCCGCGCACTGCTCCTCCTTCCGCTACCGCCTCGCCAGGCCGGACGACGGCACCATGGACGAGAGCCTCCGCTGCGACATGGTCGGCGTCTGCGGCCTCGCCGACCAGCCGGCGGCGGCCGACTACGCCATGACCTTCCTCGACCCCGTCACGCCCTTCGCCGTCGACAACGCCTACTACGCGCAGCTCATGAGCAACAGGAGCCTCCTGCAGGTGGACCAGGAGGCCGCCACGCACGCCGCCACGGCGGGCTACGTCGCCTACTACGCGGCCAACCCCGACGCCTTCCTGCAGAGGTTCTCGGAGGTGATGGCCAAGCTCGGGACGGTCGGCGTGCTCGAGGGCGACGCCGGCGAGGTCAGGACAGTCTGCACCAAGTACAACACTAGCTAGTGCTAATATTTTAATTTCTTTAAATATTTCTTTTTTTTTTGACGCGCGCGATCGACAAGTCCGCACAAATGGTCACTACATTAATTAATTGAGAAGTAAAAGAGGAAGATGCACGCTAATCTCCCGTTTCTTTCCTGTCAACTAAATAATTATGAAATTTTTTTAATAAGATTTGGAAGACAGATTAGTATGTAGTAATATATCACTTCACAAATATTTAAATTCAAATTCGACTTCTACAAGTTGTAACAAAAATAACAAATTAAATTTTAACTAGTATAAATATATTCATAGTTATTTTTATTATAATTTATAGAAGTTGAATTTGAACTTATATATTTGTTAGATAATATATTACATATTAATCTATCTTGTCAATTTTTTAGAATTTTTCTTAACAATTTAATTCATATGTAAGAAACGGTTGAAGTCCGCCAGAGTGTTTAAAACAGTACTTCCGTAAGAGACTCAGTTAACTCTTTTGGTTAATTCGTGGTGTGTGTACCACTAATTGTGGACCAGCTGATTAGATTAAACACAAACTAGTTAGGTCAATGATGTAGTTTGTCAAATGTTAATTTCTTGGACTGAGGGTTCAATGGTTTATGCATGATTCTTTCTGTCTCCATGTATGCATGTGTTGCGCTAAAGATGTAATTAATCCTTCCTTATCACACCCCGCCTACCACCGTACGGACATCGTGTGCGGCTCAAAAGAACAGCGAACCATCTCATGTGAAACCGTGATGTCGATACCCATTTCAGGTTACAAATTAAATGCGGGTACCCGCAGTAACAAAATAAATCATTACAATTCTAATATAAAATATACCTTTATGTTTCATATTCGAGTAATCTCTGAAATAGAACCTTCAATCAAAAGCAGTAGCCGTGGAACATTACATAGCTATATAACACCAATCCAAAAGCAATGACTTGGGTCTAGGGACGAAACCTTAATCTTTGCCCTCTTCAACCTGAACTAAAAAAAGAATAAAAACAACAATCAATAAGGGAATAAGTACTTTCGTATTTAGTAGGCTACTGGAAAATATGTAACATACAAGCTGTAAAAGAAGGCTAGGTTTATTTGGCGAATCGTTTATTTCTTAAAACATTTTCTTAAAGCTCTTAGTGTGTATTCTTATATAACATTTAGAAGGAGACTTTACCATCTTAATCTGCCCGCGAGTTTACTTTGCAACAACCAGTGGTGAATCCACTGTTGGGGCTGGTTGGGGCTCCAGTCCCAGCTCTGGCTGACAGGGATTGATCCCAGATATCTATGTCTATGTGTAGTGACTAGTGAGTTCATAGTGCCAACAAAATTAATTACAGCAAAACAACCAACCGATGATGACTATATTTGGCTGGAGATGTTCAGGGTGAAAGAAACGATGTGGATTACTTTTACTTTCGTGTTTTAGTAGCTGTCAGTGTGTAGCCCATGCCTATATATATCTTTCAATCTTTTTCACTCTTCAGTTCCCTTCATTCTTTAATCCACCGTTTTTCTATCCGTGTAGGATTTTCAAATATTGTTGATATAGATTAAAGATATATGATTATTATTTTATATTATGACGATAAATAAAGCCCCACCTATATTTTCATCTAGATTCGTCACTGGCAACAACTCAAGCAGGAAAGACAAGTTTGCCACTCTTGGTGTGTGTGTGTGTGTGGCATTAGATGTGGACCACCTGATTAGATTAAACAGAAATTAGTCAGGTCAATGATGTGGTTTGTCCAATGTTAGTTTCTTGGAGTGAGGGTTGAATGGTTTATGATTCTTCCTGTCTCCATGTATGCATGAGTGCAGTGACGAAGGCAGAACTAAATTTTGGGTGCTAATGGAATGACATAGACTAAATATATGCCAATTTGACTAAATATAAAACCAATCTAAAATTCATACATAAATATATGGTGTGTCTTTATGAAATTAATAGTGATCTTGTATTTATTATCCTTTTCTTTCCTCTAACAATTTTTTTATCTATAGAATTGAAGAGTATGTAGGGGTCCCCTTGTTAAAAAAATCCTGGCAAGGGGGCGCCGGAAAAAAAAACCTCTGTGTCCTTTTTTTTCAAGCTCTCCCTCCCATGGAAAAAAAAAGATTATATTAGAGAGCAGCAAAGGCAAGCGGTCGTTAACGAGAGCCAACTGCCATGTAACGAAAAATGCCCTCTAGCTAGGCCCTCCATAGGGCTTGGGGACATCTAACTCCTTACCACTTTTAAGATGTGTCAATTAATTATTTGCCACTCGTTATCTATGACATATGGGTCCTTATGTGTCTATAACATGTGGGTCCAGTGGTAAATATTTTAGCACCACTCGTGAGAATGACAAATTGTTAATTATTCCGGGCTTGGGACGTTGTAAAAAACATAAAATTATTTTGTACATATTTTAGTAAAAAAATCATATTTTTTTTGGAAGAAGTACGAATTACCCCCTCCCCCGAACTATCGCGGTCGTCTGAATTACCCCCCTGAACCATAAAACCGGACATTCTTCACCCCTAACTATGTAATCCGGACGAATTACCCCCCTCGACCCAATCCACGGGGGTTTTGGTCTACGTGGTGTACACGCGGAGAGAATAGAGAGAGAGAGAAAGAAGTGTATGACATGCGGGTCCCATAATTTTTTAATTAAAAAAAACGCTGATTGGACTGCCACGTGTATGCCACATAGACCAAAACCACCGTGGATTGGGTCGAGGGGGGTAATTCGTCTGGTTTACATAGTTGGGGGTGAAGAATGTCCGGTTTTGTGGTTCAGGGGGGTAATTCAGACGACCGTGATAGTTCGGGGGGGGGGGGGGCGGGGGGTAATTCGTACTTTTTCCTATTTTTTTTGGCTGAACTACTCGGAAGATTGGGCCAGTAAATGGGCCTATAAATCGGGACGTTGAATGGGCCGGCCTAGCTAAGAAGCAAAACTGGGTATAGTATAGTTAGGCATAGCACAAGAGCAGGGGAGAGAGTCAATCGAGCGGATAACGAACAGAACACACACCCACTGTGCTCATGGCTTCCTCTTCCTCCTCCCTTGGCCTTGGCGCCATCTTCCAAAGCGGCTGCCCCCTCCTCCCGCCTCGCCCCGCCGTCCGCCGCGCGCCCACCAGGCGCCGCGCCGTCGCCACCAAGATCTCCTGCATCGGATGGGTATGTAGGCTCTCATCTCGTCGATTTCATTCCCGACTCATCAGTCCACTCATATGTGCTGTGCTGTGCAGGACCCCGAGGGCGTCCTCGGCCCGCCGCAGGGCGGCCACATCGTGCGCCTCGAGTTCCGCCGCCGCCTCGAGAGGGACTCCGACGCCCGCGAGGCCTTCGAGCGCCAGGTCCGCGAGGAGCACGAGCGACGCCGCCAGGAGCGCGAGGTTAATTTCCCATCCGTCTCTTTCTTGCATTCCGTCGAACACGTCGCGGGCCTGACAGTTTCTGTTTCTGACAGGCGCGGGTCATCCCTGACACGGACGCCGGCCTCGTCGAGTTCTTCCTCGACACGGAGGCGCGCGAGATCGAGGTAGAGATCGGCAGGCTCCGCCCCAGGCTCAACCAGCCCTTCTTCGACTACATCCAGCGCGAGATCGCCCAGATCAAGTTCTCAATCACCCGAACAGCGGTAGCTATTCATTGCATCCAAAAATCAATCAACCAACTGATCCTTGCTTCAGCAGCTTATAATAATATAATCCTTGCTTCATTCATGCAGGAAATGGAGGACCGATTGATCGAGTTGGAAGCGATGCAAAAGGTTCTGCTTGAGGGAGTGGGTCAGTCACTTATTCATCTTCTCTCCAATTAATTATTTAACTATATGTGATATGTGTGTTGTTAAACCTACTCGATTACCGTGTATACAAACAAGCTCTAATACACCCCCTTTCATGCAGAGGCCTATGACAAGTTGCAAAATGACCTTGTCAGCGCGAAAGAACGCCTCACAAAGATCCTGCAATCAAGCGACAAAAAATCGACAGTAAGATCTAAGCAAAAGATCATGGGAATTCTCTCTTTTCTTAGCGCAGCTCCTCTTATTCAAATGTGCATTTCTAATTGTGGATTGATGCTACCCAGCTTCTTGAAATGGTTGAACGGAATGAGCTCAACATGTCCATACTAACACTCCTCGATGAAAATATAGCAAGCGCCAAGACCAACAATCAGGTGAACTCTTTAATTTGGTCCTATTAAGAGTACTGAATAAATTACCAAAGTAGCTACACTTCAGAACTTTGATCTTGTGTTTTTGTTTTTCCCCTATTTCATATGACATCTACATTGCAGGAAGAAGCTGTGGCTTTCATGGAGAATGTTCGCTCATCCATCCTGAAATATATTACAGTATGAAATTGGTAGGCATGTGGACTTAGCCCTGTCACATGGTTATCAAAATTAGGTCATGAACCTGTAATTTGCAAGGACATGTCACATATTCAAGGGTCTGATTATGTTTCTCTCTTGTATTTAGTTATTGTGTTCCATATATGCTCATGTCAGTGTCAATAGTTTTTTGGTAAAGAGAAATTGTACAATCATATACTTGTACCACCAACATATACTTGAACCAGTTTCCTGGTTGGACAGCTAGTTTTACCTGTTGCACATCCATTTGGTTTCTTGAATGTGTCCATTCTTCTTTTTTCATAACGACCATGATGATCTCAATCTTGAGAAAATATATCGAATTCTTTACAGTGGAAAAAAGATGTTAGTGCTCTCCTTTTCTAAAATATGGTACCAGTAAGAATGCAACTGTTGTGGCATCACAGAAAGAAAAGCTAGAATGTAAGAGTCAGTCAAACGTTGGTATATGGTAGTTGTGTAATTTGCATACCATTCAGAACCAGTTGACCATCATTGAGGAAATATATTGAATGTAGCAGTGGAAAAAATATGTCAAATTCTTTTCTTTACTTCTCAAATATTCAACCATGAACACAACTGTTATGGCATCACAGAACCTAGAACAGAAAATGTATACCATTCATTTATTGCATTGCAGGTATGCTTGAATATATAGTGCTAAAGTATGACGGTCCTTGAATGGTGGACGGCATTGGCCACTAGCAAGGGACTGTCAAAAAAAGTTTGCACCCTCATCCTACTAACGGCATGGGACATTTGGAAGGAGAGAAACCAAAGTGTGTTCCAACACAAGGAACTTTCGGTGATTGTCCTAGTGGCGAAAATCAAGGAGGCCAAAACTTGCGCCCTAGCAGGAGCAAAATAAGAACTCATCCCTTAGCTTTAATTTTTCTTGTACAGTTCTTTTCACACTTGGACTATAACTTTTACTCGTAATATATTCAATGAAACTGGCACACTCTTAAGTACCGGTTCGTTCAAAAAAAAGAATATATAGTGCTAAGTAGTGATGATTTTTTCTTTCACTGCTGGTCAACTTGCAATTTATATCTAAGCACTCAATATACAATTTGTGATGATGCTTTACGCAATGGGTATGCAGGTTGTGATCTGATATAGTCTCAGAATTTTTAGAGATGAAGCAAATCTATTTTCTAGCTCCTTCTCGAGGACTGCCATTTTATCATCTTTTTTTTTTGAGAAAATGTGTGCTATACTGCAACAGCAGAGGAGATTGTAAGCAATTTATTTACCAGGGTACTGCCGGGTTATTGGTCAAGAGCATGCAGGGAAAGCTTCAATATCGAGTAGGCTAAGCCAAATTTGCTGCAGCTGCTGCTCAATCGGTTGCTGTGTCTCTCTTTGACATGAGAGGAGGGATGAGGAATGGAGCCATGGAGGATGTGTGGTCTGATTATCCCCTTATGTGGTCGTTATGAGATTGTTAACGAAATGAACTTTGGGATACACTTTCAGAAGAAGAAAATGTGTTGATGACAGGCTTGTGCAGCAATGGTGTTTAGATGCGTCAGATTGCTGATGGTATCAGTTGTTCGAAGAAAATGATTCTGTTATCAGTCAAGGTACTGGGATTTAGTTTCCCTGTCCTTTTGTATGGAAATATGGAATGTATGCTGTTCCTACTGTAGCCTTGGGGACCTCCGGATGTTTCATAGTGTTCTTGCGTGAGAAATAAGAAACTGTTGTTTATCAACGGATAAATTTATTGAATGGGAAACAGAATTGCGCTGATTCCTGCCTATTTCAGTGATGAAACCAAACTGTTCCTTTCCTATTCTTCAATGGGCCTTGTCTATTTGAGTAAAATGGAGAAAATGAAGGTTGGGCATTGTTTGATAGTCAAGTTTTGTCCTTTAAACCCAGACGACCAGGAGAAGGAATTGCCAATAGGGTAGTCTTGAATTTTTTTTCTTTTGTTGGTTGTTGTATCTTGTGTGTCTCTGATCAATGTTGGTTCTGTAATGAAGCTGGCAATGCTCCTTTTGTTAAAAAAAAAACCATTTTCTAGAATCATTTTGTCATCAGCTAGAACCACCTCGACTGCAAAAGGAATGTCTACTTTGCCTCCCTCACCTCACGCCCCTGGTTGAATCGCATCCTTCAATCGCAAAACTAGGTATAATCTGTCCTCTAACTCACAAGAGTGTTGTAAATTAACTCCCTCAGCAATATTGGTCGGTGGTTTTCGTTGACGTGGCCCAATAACATGATCAACCGGCTGAGTTAGCACGTGGAGCCCATATGTAAGTCTCCACTTATCTTCCTTCTCACCCATCTCTTCTCTCTTCCCTCCCTTTCATCTTCCTCCTCGAGCTTCCAGCAGCAGCTCAGTCTGCCAAGAGGGTGGCAACGGGCCGCCGGCGACGAGTCGGAGCCTGGGAGGGCGGCGGCGGCTCCTCCTCCCTCCTCTCTCTCTCTCTCTCTCGGGGGGCCATTAGAGGTGGGAGGGTGTTCTACTGCTGTTGCTACCTCTCCAGCGTTGACTCGGGACAAGGAGCGGGCCAACGGTGTCGTGTACCCACGGCTTCAGCACCGGCGATTCCCCCTCATGCACGACCTCCCCAACCGCCTCTGCCAACTCGGGAAAGGGAGCGGGCCGACGGCAGTGGCCGATGGCATCGTGCACCCACGCCGGCTTCAGCGCCGGGTGATTCCCTCTAACGCACGACCTCCCCGACCGCCTCTGCCACCACCGAATCTCTCCTCCTCTATTATGCCGCCAAGGGAAAGCTCGGAGCCTCGGACCCAACGTGGTGGGGTCTAGCCATGCCGGGGTTGGGCCAGGCGGCAGTGGGGTGGTGGGCACTCCCTCTCCTCACGGGCGGTCATCTCCCTGGTGGCTGCTGCTGCTAGCCACCGCCATCGTCGCTACCGCCTTGCCGTGTTGAGAGGAAGGCGGGGGAGAGACGAATTGTGGGGATTTGGGGAAGAACAGAGTCGGAGGCCAGCGAGCCCCTCCCCTACGTGCGTGGCGTCCCCGCGTGCGCCTCGACCAGCAAGCCCCTCCTCACGCGTGCGCAGTGGCCGGCGAGCTCGCGGAGCGCTACGACCGGCAAGCCCCTCCTCCTGCGCGCGCCGCGACCGGCAAGCCCCAGCATCTCGCTCGCTGCCGCCATCCCCTGAGAGAGAGAAAGGGTAAAGAGGGAGGAGAAAGGATAACTGACATGTGAGCCCGAATTTTTTTTATTTCTACTCACTGACATGTGGGCCCTATTTAGGTTTGTATTTATTTTATTGCAATGTAAGTGCCACGTCAATACCATATGGGATGAAGAGCAAGTCAACCCATCACGTAAGTGCTACGTAGGACAAAACCGCCTCTAAAACCGTCGGAGGAGTTGATTTGCAATGGTTTTGGAAGTTGGGGGACTGGTTATATCTGGTTTTGCGGTTCAGCGATACGATTCAAGCATAGGCATGAGTTGAGAGAGGTAAAATAGACTTATTCCACTGCAATATGAAGGGTATGTCGGATTGCACGGGCCATTAGGGCCCATTTCTTTTACGGCCCAGTAGGCTGATTGTAAGGAGCACAAAAAAAATCAGATATAAGAAAAGAAGAAAAAAGAAGGAAAAACTTGGGAGGAGGCGAGGAAGAACCGAAGAAGCAGCAGAGCAGAGATCACCTGCGATTGCGAGGGGAGGAGGCAGCGATGTGGCGGCGGCAAGTGGGTGCCCTTCTTCTCCGGCACCGATCCACGCCTTCCTCCACCCTCCGCCACCATCTCCCCCTCCCCGTCCCCGACCAGGTAACTGTATATCCCCGATCCGTCCCCTCTCACGCATTTCCTCAAACACCTACTCCGCATTGTTCGCTTTCTTTCTTTCTCCTTTGTTCCAGTGCTGGATTCATTCTTTCTTTCTTGTGCGCAGAGCCCACCTCTCGCTTCCAATCTTCTGCTCCGCCTCTTCACTTCTCAATCTGTGAGTGCCCACTCTCTCCATACGTCTTGCAGCTCTGCTGCCCACTGCATGCCAATAGCACCCGCAATTAATCCTTTCTTTCTTTCTTTCTTTACAGGGAGAGGGGGGTGATGGTGCCACCAAGCCCTTCATTGCTTTCGTCTTAGGTACATCTTTTCTCTTTCCTACTCTTTTTTTTTTTTGCCTCCTCTCATGATGCCATGATGATGATGGTCAATGCAACCCAGCCAAATTCGTTCTTGCTAGAGCACATTCAGAATCCTTGTCTGTAGGGCCTGTTTGGCAGGGCTCCAACTCCTAAATTTAACTCCAAGAGCTGGGTCTAGAGTTGAGATGCGGAGCAGCCTTAACCAGATCTTTAGTTTATTTTAGGAGAGCACTCCAACCCGCTCCAATCCATTTTTGGATGGAGCTGGAGCTTTGCTAAACAAGACCTTAGTCCTAGTCAGGCCAATTGATGTTATCAGAAAGAAAGAAATGTTGCCAATTCCTCATCCTCACATCAACATCCTGCTGCATGTAGGGGGTCCCGGGAGTGGGAAAGGTACGCAATGTGTCCGGATCGCTTCTGATTTTGGGTTTGCTCATTTGAGTGCTGGTGACCTTCTACGGAGTGAAATTTCAACTGGCAGTGAGAAAGGGTAATATTGCTTTGTCATCTAGTAGTAATTGTTTCATTATGCACTAGATCCAACATACTAGTGCGCTGGTTTTTACTCAATCAAATGGCCATGCTGCATTTCAGGGAGTTGATCTTAAATATAATAAAAGAAGGGAAGATTGTTCCATCAGAGATTACTGTTGAACTGATTAGAAAAGCTATGGAATCGAGCGATGCTAAAAGGGTTCTTATTGATGGTTTCCCAAGGTGTGAGGAAAACAGGATCGCCTTTGAAAGAATAGTAAGTTCTGTTTCACTATTGCTTTACAGACATCGGGTTTCCAATTAATTCAAATAGTTCAAAGGGATTTACATCCAGGAGTCCCATCAGTTCTTTCCTCCAACCTTTCGGAAGGATGCATATGCAACTCTTGTTCTTTTCATACAAAGCAAATGAAGGAATAAGTATGTGATGCTTCACAATGATGTGTTTTACAGGTCCATTGAAATAGTGGCCAGTCAATGTGAATGCCTTGCATCATCTAGTAATGGTATCATTATTTTTTTCACTTGGTTGCATTGCATGACAACCTAAGAAGACCTAGCACATTAATTGAGATGTGTTAATCATCGCCCATTCATTGATTTGATTTCTATAATGCTACTCAAATAAATGGTTTTTGCATTATTCCTGTTCTCATATGTTGATGAATTACTTTTCTGAAAAATTTCAGACTGGAACAGAACCAGACCTTGTGATTTTCTTTGACTGCCCTGAGGATGAGATGGTTAAACGTTTACTAGGCCGTAACCAGGTTGGCATCAGTACTTCCTATTCTAGCTTCTGGGCTAAATTGCACTAGATATGTAACTGTACTTAACAAACATATAATATTAATGGTATGCTCCATCTTTCCTTCTTTCTCCTGCTGGAATTGATTTGCATACATAGAACATTTTTTTTTAGGATAACGCATGACACTGCTTATTTCCTTCTCACAAATAAGAGTTTCTTCTTTGAATTTAAGAAAAGAAATACTAACGTTGTTTCTTTTCTAAATTAAGGCTCATAAAACACACATAAATCTAAATTACAGGCTAATGATTGCAAATCTGTCAAGTGATGCATTAATGTAATGTTGTTTACTCTAAATTATATTGGAATCCCTGGTTTTTTCTTCTGTTTATCTTTTTTCACATGTATGCCTTTTAGGGACGAGTGGATGATAACATTGAAACAATCAAGAAGCGCCTAAAGGTGTTTGAGAGTCTAAATATTCCTGTTGTTGACTACTACACTTCAAGAGGAAAGGTTCACAAGGTAATCTGTCTGTTTGTTTTGCATGTAGTTTCCCAGATGGTATTTAGTTCTTTTACTTTTTGATTACCCTGCCTTCTTCCCTTTGCTCCAAAATTTGACCTGTAAAGATTCATAATATTGGGCTTTAAATACAATTGTCTGAATTGCCAATATTCAGAAACAAATTATAAATGATGGGATATGCCCATTCTCAGAAATTCTGATAGGATGCATTTTCCTTGTATGTGCACTGATATAGTGGTAAGACTTCGATTTTCTATGATGTGGGTGAAAGATAGTGAGGTTAGTGATTGATTTGAGGATAGTGAGTGATTTTACCTGGTAGATTAGAGCCGTGGCTTATTCCAGTTATTTTCTTCAGAAAGTTATACAAACAAGGATTATCTCTAGAAATTGTTTCCACTCTATATCATTGTTAAGACATGGAGGTAATCAAAGAATACTTTTTGAATGACATGTAGATAAATGCAACCGGAACTGAAGAAGAAATCTTTGGAGCAGTCCACAAGCTGTTTTCCTCCTTAAGGTAAATCGGCTGTTTGACATGTGAAATCTTTGCGACATAATTTTTTAAGGCACCACATATATGGTGGATCTGGGTGTATGCATTGCATTTTACACTGTGCGTGCTCCTCCTGGAGGGACTGCATTCTTAGAGCAGGTTTAATAGTATAGCCAGCAACGGGCTACAGAAACTCCAACTCAGCAAAAAAAAATATTTTCTCACAGTCTATTCTCTCTCATTGAGGGCATTGGGAAGCGTGCAAATGGTGGGAAAAGTTTGCATCTGCAGCATGCATGGACGACGATTGGTCATGATGCTTTTTCTACAGCTGCAGCCCGGCGATAGATTAAGCGCCGGCTACTCTCTCTCTCCTGTTTTCTCACTCTTCCATGTAGG
Organism: Oryza sativa Japonica Group; assembly: GCF_034140825.1. Classification (NCBI taxonomy): domain Eukaryota; kingdom Viridiplantae; phylum Streptophyta; class Magnoliopsida; order Poales; family Poaceae; genus Oryza; species Oryza sativa. Next base: position 367,610 of record NC_089038.1, on the reverse strand, counting down.
ATTTATCTTAGATGAATAGTACTACCGCCTGCTGACTGTAACCTATTATACCTGCTCTTATGCTACCCAATTGCTTATTGGTTATTCTCTAGTACCAAACTGGCTCTGTATGCTTGCCAGTTGCCGTGTACTTAGGATATTTTAATCCTACGAGTCAAACTACTCTCTATATGCCTCCTTGTTTACAGGTCAATAAATTGAGAGATGCTACCAAGTTGTTTTCAAGCAACATTTTGTCATATATTAAAGCTCTCAATTATGTCTAGGCTGATGGGGTGGGGGATGGACCATACAAATTGTTGCTTGTAGGTAGAAAGAGCTCGACTTTTATGATTCTGTGCCTTTTGTGTTGATCCTTTTCAATAAGACATGCTCACAAGCAAAAATGAACAAACCACAAATATCTTCACTCTTTTGGTCCTGATGGCAACATCAGCATAAGAAAAGGACTAGGTGCTACTTTATGTTTTTGTTGACTCATTGAACTTCTGCTTAAAGCTAAATCATTGACTCATGTAATTAATAACAGTAACACTTGCAGGCCCCAACTTCAGAATACAGGGACAATTTGCTATTATAATATAAAGACAAGTTCCAATCATTTGGCAAACATGTACTCCCTCCGTTTCAAAATGTTTGACACCGTTGACTTTTTAGCACATGTTTGACCATTCGTCTTATTCAAAAAAAATTTGTGAAATATGTGAAACTATATGTGTACATGAAAGTATATTTAACAATGAATCAAATGATATGAAAAGAATAAATAATTACTTAAATTTTTTGAATAAGACGAATGGTCAAACACGTACTTAAAAAGTCAGCGATGTCAAATATTTTGAAATGGAGGGAGTAGCACGAATCTCCTATGTAGCTTGCTAAGTTTCAGCAGGGGAAAAAATCATTTTGATGTAAATATTAGCTTGAGCATATCCTGAACCAAAGCCATGAACAACAGAAGTTTGCTCTTTTCTGCAGGTTTTGAGACTTTTGTCTTCCACATAAGCAGGGGCCTTTGGCTGGAAGGACATCTTGTAGGAAGACCCACTTTGTCTAGCATCCAAAAGTTCTCTCTATTTCTCTCGTGTTCTTTTGGAAGCCTCACGTCTTTATTAAAACCATTGTATATATGTTTCACTATTATGAATGCCACCTGGTAATGGCTGGTGCTGACCTTCACGTTATCCTTGTCATGCCACAGCATGAAGAAGCATGAACAATAGTATGCTATTGTTGCACAGTGCTGTAACGCATTTTGGTCACAATAATCCTACAAACCTTTTGCTATTACCTTGGGTAGTCCTATGGTAGGCGAATGTAGTTCATGTATGACCACTATGATGATGACCGATATTAGGAATAATGTTTGTTTGCTTGACGTTTTGGTTGCCCTGTTGCTGGCTGGTACTCCTTCCGTCTCAAAATATAAGAGATTTTAGATAAATGCGAGACATCATAGTACTACGAATCTAAAGAGATGGAGTGTGTACCAGATTCGTAGTACTAGGATATGTCACATCCAACCTAAAATCCCTTGTACTACTCAAGTATTTGGGACAGAGGGAGTAACTAGTACTATTGGTTTGGGAATTCAGAGATGAGAGTCGCCGGAGGCAAGCAGGTACGCTGGCGTTAAGAAATAAAGATTCAGTTTCCTGCCGGTGAAGCGGTCTTGAATGAAAAGTTTCCTGGCCGTCTGGATTATTATTTTTTGGTATAATCTTCTTTCTTGAACTATCTCTGTTGATTCTAGTAGTATATAGTAATATGAACTAGTATGAACTAAGGGGTGGACTTGTAGCAGCTGTGTGCTGCAGGCTGCAGTTAGCCGGCCGGCATATCTTTGTCAGTTAAAGTAATCTTAAACTTTTTTTTTACTTCGATCCACAGTAGTTGATGAGATGATTAATCTGAATGAGCACAGCTCCATTGAAGGGGAGATGAGATGGATAGGTTGAAGAAAGAGACCTTCAGGCCAAATACTCCTACAAAACAACAAAAAGTGACATCATTTGCAGGCAGAGGCAGGCCGGCGCTTGCACGCTAACAAGTGTTCAGTTGATAATTGATGGATGGAATCATGGAATGCCATTTGAGATGTAGCATTCAAGCCATATCTTGACATATATACCTTCTTGGTGAAGAATGCACGCTTTTATTATTCATTTTATTCCTTTTTTTTTTCTACAGACTGATATTCCTATATGAACAAGAAATAACATCGCAGTTAGCACCAAAATTAAACAACGGAAGGATAGAGCCAAATTCAGAATTTCAGGCATTCGTACTCAACACACTAGAGAGTCACTCACTGCCACTCCCTCCGTCCTAGAATATAGCAACCTACGATCGAATGGGTAGGATATGGGTAGGATACGTCCCATTCGATCCTAAGTTGCTATATTCTGGGAAGGAGGGAGTAATTAGAGAGTGGCAACTACCAAGTATAGTATTAGTGATACTCCCTTATTGTAAGTGCAGCCATAATTTTTTGTGCCCAATTTTGATCGTCTGTCTTATTTGAATTTATTTTTTAAAAAAATTAAAAACGTAAGTCACGTATAAAGTATTTTATTCGTGTTTTATCATCTCATAACAATAAAAATACTAATTATAAAAAAAATCAAAATAAGACAGACGATCAAATTTAGGCATATAAACTCATGGTTGCATTTAAAATGAGACGAAGGGAGTATATAATTAAGGTGGATACGCATCTCAGTACCTCCCTAGTCATTTGGACATAAGCCCGATCCCTTCTTTGTTTATTCATTCATTCATTTAAGAAATAAAATGAGGCTTAACTAGCTAGCTACATTTTATCTGATGGATGTCTACCAACTTGCATGTCCATTAAAGAAATTCAAGCTGCATATAAAGTAGTTTAGACTACTTTTTTCATCCTAGTGTAGTTTCTAAGTTTCCATTCCATTTTATCTCGTGTTTGCAGACAACTAACGAAGACAAATATGTATGCATCGTTTTGCTAGCGGGCCGGCTCGGCTCGGAAATGTCAATCCAAATATATAAATAGCTAGCATCAGAAATTGTTTATACATGTGAATGCAGGATTAATCTTAATCAACTACCTAACAACTAGGGTCTCGTGCCGTAATTAGCTAGCTGTCCCTGTACATAGCTGCCTCTCGTCTTCTTATGCAACAAACAAGGAACGACGGATGTGATTTTTCCAGGATGCATTATTGAACAGATCCAAAATTGTAGCCATGAATGTTTGTTAGTATCTCCCTTGCCAGCCCCACTGGTAAGCCTGAAATCTTGTCAGGTATATGGCTTAACGAGATATGCATCTCTTTGTTAATTGGATCTCTAACCCAAAATTACTAACCTATAGATGTTCAATAGGTCTTTTTTTTTCCTCCTTCCAAACATCATGAATGGAGTAGCTACCAATACAAAATCAGAAAAAGTTAACAAATGGCAAATTTATTGGATCATTCGAAATAAAAATGATGAAAAGAATAATCCCTTCATTCTCACGCACTTGCAACGACGTACTATATATTTATCTAAATTGATGTGAAATACTCATTTGGAATTCCTGACCTTGCTCCAAATGTCACACCGTCATCTATCCAAAACAAACGGCCAAAGCTACCCACCCCAAGACAAAACCAAAAAAGCAATCCCATCGTATCAAAATTATCGAGTTCTGCATGTATAAAAATTTAAAAAAAACATTAAAATTATCAAGTCGGTATCGATTTGTTGGATCTTTCTTTGTTGAAAAAAACAAAAGAATCTCACACATAACATAACATAAACCGGTATATAAACCCATGGAGGAGATGATTCCTCACACACTAACTAATCAACAACGATAATAATATCCCATTCCTTCCTTCCAATTTGAGATTAGATTAGCGGAGGAAGGAATGGCCGTGACGGCGGAGGTGGAGTCGTCGCCGGCGGCGACGGGGAAGCTGCGGTACAACTCGCCGCTGGTGCAGGTGTCCCTGATCGGGTTGGTGTGCTTCTGCTGCCCTGGCATGTTCAACGCCCTGACCGGGCTCGGCGGCGGCGGGCAGCTGGACCACTCCACCGCCGACAACGCCAACACCGCCCTCTACTCCTGCTTCGCCGTCTTCGGCGTCCTCGGCGGCGCCGCCCACAACCTCCTCGGCCCGCGCGTCACCCTCCTCGCCGGCGCCCTCACCTACCCGCTCTACGCCGCCTCCTTCCTCTACTACAACCACCACCCCTCCCGCCAGGCCTTCCCCGTCACCGCCGGCGCCCTCCTCGGCGTCGGGGCCGGACTCCTCTGGGCCGCGCAGGGCGCCATCATGACGTCATACCCACCCCCGTCCCGCCGCGGCTCCTACATCTCCCTCTTCTGGTGCCTCTTCAACCTCGGCGGCGTCCTCGGTGGCCTCCTCCCCTTCTCCCTCAACTACCACCGCGCCGCCGACGCCGCCAGCGTCAACGACGCCACCTACATCGCTTTCATGGCGTTCATGCTCCTCGGCGCGGGCCTCGCCCTCCTCCTCCTGCCGGCCTCCAGGATCGTCCGCGACGACGGCAGCCGCGCCACCAGGATGAGCTACTCCTCCGTGTCCACCGAGGGGTGGGAGATCCTCAAGCTGTTCGCCAACTGGAGGATGCTGCTCGTCCTCCCCGCCGCATGGGCCAGCAACTTCTTCTACACCTACCAGTTCAACAACGTCAATGGCCGCCTCTTCACGCTCCGCACCAAGGGCCTCAACAACGTCTTCTACTGGGGCGCCCAGATGCTCGGCTCCGCGGCCATCGGCTACTTCCTCGACTTCGGATTCGGATCCTCCAGCAGGAGGAGGAGGGGCCTGTGCGGGGTCGCCGCCGTCGCCGTGCTCGGCACCGCCATCTGGGCCGGCGGCCTCGCCAACCAGCTCCGCTACGCCGACGGCAATTGGGGGGAGAGGCTCATCGATTTCAAGGATGGGCGGCGGTACGCGGGGCCCTTCCTGCTCTACTTCAGCTACGGATTGCTGGACGCCATGTTCCAGAGCCTCATCTACTGGATCATCGGCGCCCTCGCCAACGACACCCAAATCCTCAGCAGGTTCCCTACCTAACTTCATTCATTTCTAACAACAATTAAGTCACCAACAAATATGATATGGCTGAGTTTTTAATCTCTTTTGTTATTATTATTATTAGTATTACCTCGTACTGATGACTAAGGATTTGTAGAACAGTTCAAACTGTTTGTGGTTTTAGTATGTTATTTAGGATGGTCAATTAACAATCAGATTAAGATTGGAATCGGATAGCAGACCTCCTGCTTTACGGCTCAGAAACACACTCTGCTTGCTGGAATCTGACTCTTTTCCTGTTCAAACATACAGAGCCATAATTAAATAGAAAAAAACAATATGTTTCTCTGATAACTAAAGAACGTGTATTCGATCATCCTGGTCGCAGATTTGCAGTGTTACAATTGATAAAATAGTCCATTTAGTGTTTTCTGAAACGAAACCAGTTTCGCTTCGCTGGTGATTATAGACATATAGAGAAAGCACTGACACTGTACATTGTATAAAGGGGGAAAGAAAAACTAAAGACTCCTCTTGATTTTCGTTTTTGTCGGTGAACTCTTCAAATTTATTGTTCGTTTTCAGTAGTGCCCCTAGCCGGATATGATAATTATTGGTATGTTCCATTTCATCTGGCATCTCAATCATCATGCATTTCGAAAGGGTGTGAGCTTTTCAAGTAAGGCATGTAACTGAAGGCTTGCGAATTTTAGATTCTTTGGGCTATTGACCAACATGAAAGAGACATGCTAAGAAAAGCAATGCGTGTCTCTATCCTCTATATCCCTGTGGTTTGTAAGCTGCCACCTGCAAGCTTGACAACAAAAGCATCATTTGATCTTCTTTTTTCCTGCAGAAATTAGCTGTTTCTTACTGTCTGTAACTTAATTGTACAGCAGATTTACCCTCAGGATTCTAGTATCTTTACATAGCAACCGAAATTCCAACAATAAATTTGAAAGTGTACGAGAGAAAAGGATTCTTATCCAATTAGCATTTCCTTTAAAGTTACTACCATGATTGCTCTGCAAAGTCATCCGTTTCAAAAGTGAATCTTTGAATGTTTGCTGTGTGTGTTAAAAGTTTTGCCAAGTAAAGAGATCCAACTGATGGTTGTAGAAAGATCCATCTTTTAACTTTTAAATATGCATGTCGAGCAGACCAAATCACAAAAATACTTGTCTCAGTTAAATGTGTATTTTGTGTGCAGATATGTTGGATTCTATAAGGGAGTGCAAAGTGCTGGAGCAGCTGTGGCATGGCAAATTGATACCCACAAGACAAGCCTAATTTCGCAATTGATTGTGAATTGGGCGCTTACTACCGTGAGCTACCCCTTGCTTGCACTCTTGGTGTTCTTAGCTGTGAAGGAGGAGGACAGTTCTGTTTCTTCTGTTGAGGATGGCAAAGAGAAAGATAGCAAACTGTCTGCACCAACCAGCTTCCACTGAGGAGATCTGGAGTTTTTTCAGTGTGTTCCTTCCTTTGAAAGTACATTTTAGAAATCAAAGGAGTAGAGTGATTTAGGGGCCATGGTATAGAAAGTAAGTTTCCTCGATGCAATTTTCTTGGTGTTTACGTATGTGTAGCTTATTGTTTCAACTGCTATGAAAGGTAGCTATGGTTTCAGGCTTTCATCTGCGAGATGGTGGGTGGGTTGTTCATTTAACTCTTCATTGTAGGACATGATTATGATCCCCGGTGTAGCTTGGGCAGATAGGAGTTCGAATGCCGATGGGCAGAGCATGACGTTGAAGCGGATATAAGAAACCAAACCTACCATAGAAGAAGAGTAAATGATATAAACGCCAAAAACCAAATTCTTCTTTAATAAGAAAACCTCAAATCTGATGGAGTTCAGTCTGATCAGTATATATATATTTTTAGAACAAAGGGCAAAAGCCCTCCATTTCCATTAAAGAAATGTAGAAATTTAAGGTCTTAAACCCGAGAAGAAAACTCCCCCCAGGGGCTCACATGGAGCAAACAAAGAAGAAAGAAAAAAAACAGGATGAAATGCCTGAAATAACAAACTGTTTTTTACTAGAAACCCCCCTCCACTGCTATATAGAGCAAGCCAAAAAGACCATCGATCACAACACAAGATTTCATTTCGTTCTCCAGATCTTCTTGCTCTATATCAGCTATCCAGTAATCTTCTCTATCCCAGGTGCCATCCAAATTGAGACTTGAAGACTTCACTTGCTATTTGCTTTAGCAATTGAGCTCCCCACTGTAACTTTCTTCGCTTTTCCTCCGAACGCTGTAAAATAGACCAGTCAATCATTAGTGCACAAGCATTATATAAAACATCAGTTGGATTATGTGGTAAAATTTGATCGAAACAAGCTTTGTTTCTAGCTTTCCAAGTGGCCCAAATTACAGCAGCCACACCAACCAACATTAACTGTTTTGTGGTTTTGTCACAAGATCGAATCCAAGAGTTCAGCATGTGTTTCAGGTCTTTGATCTGTTTCATTCCAAAAGCACAAATCACAACGTTCCAGGTGAACCTTACTATTGGACATTCGAAAAATAAATGTTGGATTGTCTCTTTTTGTTCACAGAACTGGCATAAGTTGTTTCCTTTTTTCCACCCCCTTTTTATCAAATTGTCTTTTGTTAGAATACTCTCTTTTAACATCAACCACATGAAAATCCTAACTTTTAAAGGAATCTTGATTTTCCAGATTTTCTTATGTATACCCCCTGTCATGGAGGATGTTTCCTGAAGTTTCAGAGCTCTATAAAAGGATTTAACACTGAACAATCCATTTTTTGTCAGATTCCACACAACCACATCTTTTTTATCATTTAAAGTCAACTGATTGCAAGAAGCCTTAATTCTGTTCCAATCTGCTAGTCTATCTCCTACTAAGTTTCTTCTGAAAGTCATTTCAGTCCAACCTATCTCTTTCACCTTAGCCAAAGTGATATGTGGTTTGTGAGTTATTCTATACAAAAAAGGAAATTGCTCAGCCAGAGGTTTGCCACCTAACCAATTATCTTCCCAAAATAAAGTGTTTTTTCCATCCCCAGGTTTCTTTGTACAGAATTTGAAAAAACTGTTTTTCACATCCATAATCCCTTGCCAGAAATGAGATGCCCCTGGTCTTAATTTAGTAGCAGCCAAGATGTTTTTGAATAGATATTTTTGTCTAATCAGCTGCTGCCACATGCCATCACTAGTCTCAAGATTCCATATCCATTTTCCCAATAAAGCAATATTCATAGCCTCTAAATCTAGAATGCCCAAACCCCCTATTTCTCTAGGGGAGCAAATAGTGTTCCAATTAACTAGATGATACTTTCTAATCCCTTGATCCTCCTGCCATAAAAATCTTCTTCTTAAAAAGTCCATCTTCTCCCTTACCCCTATAGGAACTCTAAAGAAGGATAACATGTATAAAGGAGTGCTACTAAGACAAGCATTGATTAAAGTCACCCTTCCCCCAATCGACTGAAGATTTCCTTGCCAACATCCAACTTTTTTCTTCAGCCTGTTTCCAATCTTTATTCAAAAGTCGTTTTTGATCAATTGGAAAACCCAAATATCTCATGGGAAACCCCCCACTGTTGCAAGTAAAAATTTGGCTGTACAAATCCTGTTTTTGTGTTGCTGCCCCCAGACAGAAAACCTCACTCTTATTAAAATTGATTTTGAGCCCTGATCAGTATATGCGTCGGTTTGATACATAGTTTTATAAATCTGAACAGCAATCACACTGTCTCATCATTATTTTCGCACAAGTTGTTCGTAACATATATCACATCCACACCAAGGATCAAGCCTGGATTCAGCATTAGTTAACTTATTGTGTTTTTGACATTTGATGGACAGAGTCTCCTGCATCAAGCATTCAGCTGTCGCTCGCTAGTAATACATGTAATTCATTTTAGTGAAGGCGATGAGTAGAGATTACACCGTGAATTTGCAGACACCTTGCAAAGTGATGATGGTACAAGTTACAGATTACAAATAGTTAATTACACGACAACAAATGAAACATCACAAAAGCACGACAGACAGGAAGGAGCAATCAAAGTGATCAAACACATAAAGGTGAACAATCAAGAGTGCGAAATTTTGAGCGAATTTTGGTTTGAGCTGTCCTTGTGGTTGTAGGGTTGAGGGACGGGCTTCCTGAACCAGGGGATCCAAACGGAGGTCCTCTTCTGGTACAGCTTGTAGGCCTCTGCTCGGTGCTCCTGCTTCACCATTCGCCGCTCCACCAGCACGGTGACATAGCCAAGGCACAGGCTGTTCACAAGCGGCCCGACCACCATCCATGGCTGCCCGATGTTCCAGGCGAACAGGTACAGCCCCCACCACCACAGCTGCTCCCCGAAGTAGTTGGGATGCCGCGAGTACCGCCACAGCCCGGCCTCCATGGTCAGCACCGTGGGCTCGCCGACCTTCTTCAGCTTCTCGTTGGTGGTCACGAACCTGTGCAGCTGCGTGTCGGCGAAGTGGGCGATGACGATGCCGGCGAGGCATGCCATTGTTGCCACGACGTCCCAGGCGCCCCATGGCTGGGTGGTGGAGTGGATGGCGTACATGGGGAGGCAGATGCCGATGAGGAACACCTGCTGCGAGAGGTAGACGGCGAAGAAGGACATCCACCACCACGCCCTGCCGTACTGCCCCCGCATCTCGGCGAACCTCCAATCCTCCCTCTTGCCCCATTGCCACCCTTCCCTCCTCAGGTAGTTGTGCGTCAGCCTGGCGCTCCACACCCAGGTGAGCGCCACCGCCACCGCCGACCTCGCCGTGTCCGCAACCGCGGCCGGGTGGGCCCGGTAGTAGTGCAGCAGCATCACCGGGATGACGGTCCAGTACAGATCGATGAGCTGCAACAAACAAGGCATTTCGTCAAACAGGTTGCGGGCAAAAGCAACAGAGCAGTGAAGAACACTAAAGTCTAGAGAGGAGGAAAAGAACTGACCCAGTGGTTGGAGAGGAGATTGCCGATGAGCCAGAAGAGGAGGTCAACGTTGAAGAGGAAGAGGAGGTTGGCGACGAGGAGGGGGTGGGCGGCGCACCACGACGACACCGGGGACGGGGTGGTGGTGGGGCGGACGAAAGAGAAGAAGAAGAGGAGGGAAGGGAGAGGGACGAGGATGGCGATGACCATGTTCTTCACGCCGGCGGCCATGGCCTCGATTGGATTGGATCGATGCTTCTGCTTCTTCTTGTTGAGAGTTGAGAGGAGTGTGGAGTGGAGGGGATGACACACAGACTTTTATAGCTCGCTCGGTGTTTCACTCTGGACCTCAGTGAAGTACCTCTGCATTTGCCCCAAATGTAAGAGTTAAAAAGAAAAGAGTGAAAAATACTCTCATTTTATTATCAGCCCCATTGTTTCGTTTATTCGGGAATAAGCTAAACATTATATTTGCAAACGAATAATAATTTGTGAATAAATTTTTTATATATGTGTTCTCAGTGATCTAAAAACAAAGGCTGAAAAATAAACTTCAATGAAAAATAAACCAAAGTCAACTCTAAATTTAAGGTTGAAAATTTAAATTTTTACTGATAAGTATAAGCGAAAAGATGAGACCGTATATATTTTCCTTAAAACTTATTCAAAAAATTGAGTTGTGCTATTGCCATTTCTCTATCTGGGTTTGTTCACTTTATAGCCATTTTTAACCTTTCAAAATTTTGGTAATGTCAAGTCTTGGCAAGGTAACAATCTAAACATAACGTACCAACATAATTCTACTAATTTTTATTAATTTTAGAACCTTATACTCTCACAACTTCTAGCAAGAGATGAAAAGGCTTCAAAACAAACACTACCAAACCTTTACTTTACCTTACCAAAATTTGGTAATGTAATATTTTACCAAAAACTTGGTAAGTTTTTTTTTAAAGAAGTGAACGAGCCCTACTTACTTCAGTACTCCACTGAAGTACTCCTGAATTTGCCCGCTAATTTAAGGTTTAAAAATAAAAGAGATATATATATTTTTTCATTCTCACTATTAAAAAAATATTTTTTTCCTAAAAAAGTTGTTCAGAAAATAGAGCTGCGACTATTGCCGTTTCCTTGTCTGGAAATTATGTATGTTCAAGCTAATTTGTATTACGGAGTACTCCCTCCCTTTCACAATGTAACTCATTCTAACATTTCCCACATTCATATTGATGTTAATACTATGGTGCTATTGAGGCTCTTGTAACCACCCTTTCGCATTAGTAGAACTTTTAGAACAATGGCTGATATCAATATATATCCTAATAGTATAATATTACTGAGTAGAGAGAGGGATCGTCCGTAACATTGGTTTGTACTCCCTCCGTTTCACAATGTAAGTCATTCTAGCATTTCCCACATTCATATTGATGTTAATGAAAATATGAATGTGGGAAATGCTAGAATGACTTATATTGTGAAACGGAGGGAGTACAAACCAATGTTACGGACGATCCCTCTCTCTACTCAGTAATATTATACTATTAGGATATATATTGATATCAGCCATTGTTCTAAAAGTTCTACTAATGCGAAAGGGTGGTTACAAGAGCCTCAGTAGCACCATAGATTCTGGGTTCGACTCTCCATGGGAGCGAATTTTCCAGGATTTAACAACTTTGTGCTTTCAGTGGTAGGCGACGTATCCGTCGACAGCGAGACGCCTGTGATTAGCGAGACGCCTGTAGTGTTTTCGTCAATCTCCAGGATGGATTTGCCGGACCAGTCTTCAAAGATACTTATAGGGATAGGGTTTACGTGTGTGCGTTCATAGGGACCGGTGAGTGCGCATGCGTTATGAGTATCTGCGTTGTACTGTGTATTCTTAAAAAAATAGTTCTACAACTAATAGTTAGTAGTATTCTCTGCTATTATCATCAGGATACATCATATCAACCATTGTTTTAAAAATTTTACTACTAATAGTCGATGCGGTAGTATAAATATATCAGTTATCCTGTCAGTATAGAACATTGTAAAACACTTCAATATTACCTTTGCCAAAGTCCAGGTGCTACTCCATATTAGGTGTTAAAAGATAACCTCAAATCATTAGGGACTTAAGCAGAAAATAATCAAGGCAGGGAGGTACAAGATGATGATTAAGATAGCTAGGATGCAATGTGGGTCTAATGATGGGTTTTAGTGCGACCACACTGACAGACTGAACTCTCAAGGTTGCAGGTGCAAGTATCTTGTTGCAATCTTGATTATGCACTTCCTCCGTCCATTCCATTTTAAATACAGCCATGGTTTTTCACATTCAACTTTGGCCGTTAATCTTATTTGAAAAATTTTTGAAAAAAGTTTTAAAACATAAGTCACGAGTAAATTACATTCATGTTTTATCATCTCATAACAACAAAAATACTAATTATAATTTTTTTTAAATAAGACGGATGGTAAAAGTTGGACGCAGAAACTTATGTTCCCACTTAAAATGGGACGGATGGAGTAATTTTTTTAAACAATTACGCACTTAATTAGGGAAGCTTTTGCTTACCTGAGTGTATTGAACTCTGAATTAAATGAAGCATATATATGCATTCTGAGAGTAGTGCGCACCTATGCTTACACACACACACACACACAACACAACACAACACAAGCTGCAGCCTACAGCTAGCTGGTCCCTATGTTATTTCTGAATGATATATGAAATGATGAAAAGGTTACTTTGCGTCTTCGTTTTACTACTTTTAATTACTCCCAGCTTAGTTGGCCTATCCCCTAATATATATGATACTGTAATTATTAATTAGGCAACATGAAAAGATAGATGCATCTCGTAGCATTGCTGTAAGATTTGACACTCAAGTTTTGCCGAATCTGAATCGCCGCCGCGCATGAACAACTTTTAGGTTCATCTTTGTCCTTTAATCATGTGCAGCTATAGATTAGTTGCATCCTTAATTTGGTCCCTTGCAGATTAACAACACCCAAACTTTATCTTTCAGGCCGTAATTAAACTGAGGACTGAAATTAAATACATTTGTCCAACACCAATTAATGGATGATGATTGATCTTGACGGCCCGATCGTGCGATATATATAGCCCATCAAGTCACGCGCCGGCTAACTTCATGATGCTCTCACCATGTTGGATATTGCTTTGGATGATTCTAAATTGCCATGCCGTGTTGCTTTTGAATAAAATTATATATACTTCTCAAGGGAATTAATAATTGAAACCATAAAGCTTATTTGGGATTCGACAAAAACTAATTTAGACTGGCCTGGCTGGGCTAAGTAAAGCCGCACATATATTGAGGATATTCTTCTAGCCCAACTTTTGTACTCCCTCCGTCTCATAATACAAGGGTTTTGAATTTTTGTTTGTATTGTTTGACCACTCGTCTTATTCAAAAAATTTGTGCAAATATAAAAAACGAAAAGTTGTGCTTAAAGTACTTTGGATAATAAAGTAAGTCAAATAATAATAATAATTTTAAAATTTTTTGAATAAGACGAGTGGTCAAACAATACAAGTAAAAAACTTAAAATCTCTTATATTATGGGACGGAAGAAGTATATGTAAATTCCATCCATGGTATTTATGAGGACAAGACACAAGCCATGGGCACTTGCAATGGATGATGGGACGGATTATGCACTATTATTTTATATGGATAAATTAAATATTATTTAGTGTAAAACAGGCTGCAGCTTATACAGAATAAACTATCGAAATAATGCCGATGTAGGGTTTTTTTTTAATTAAATCGTATTTTTAAAAACGTGGCAAAAATAATTTGCACGCAATTTGGTCCGTACAATCTAAAAGTCATATCACTATCAAGCCCTTTGGATATTCACTTACGTGTATACGATGAGGGAACATGCAACAAATAGTTCCTTGGGTGCAATAATATCGGTAATTTCAATAAAACTAGTGTTTCGTACAATATAAATAATAGGGGATTACTAAAATTTGCACAAACTTTAGTCAAATTATTCGATTGTGCCCCTCTTCTCTTCCAAGAAGCACCTGTAAAGCCTCTAGCGAGGATCTTTTTTGGGAGGGGATTGGGTCAGGGGCATGTACGTAAAACTCTAACTTTAAAATCCACATTAGAGCAAATTTAATAGTTGGGTTAGGTGTTACAATGTAAGAGAATAATTTCCCCAGGCTTAGCTTAGAGGGATATCTAGGGAGGTAGTGTGCAGTGGATGTGTGGTGATGCCGTTGAAGCCGTGGGCGAGGTTGCAAGAGATCGAGTGGTTCTGAATCTAGGCGTTTATTAGAGCCATCGATCAGGGATTTCACTTATGATGAAGGAGAAAGAGGGCAATGGGGTTGATGCAGTGACTGCACGTTAGCAACCGCACACAACATGGAGCGTCCATTTTTATGATCAACGGTCTAGATCTATGTAACCATGAACAGTGCGCTCGATCCAGACCGTCCGATATGTATCCGACGATGAAACTGCTACTGCTTAGGTTGCAAATCCAGACATGTATGTGCAAATTTTGATTATTTTTTTAAATCAGTCAATTAATTAGGCCGTGTCTAAGTAACAGTAGCACATATATAAGCAAACTTTGGTCTCATTGGAAACAGGATACTACACAATCTCTCATCACCTGATAAAATTAGGCTATGATAAACTGTCGTTCTGTCATCTGTACTCTGCCATTTCATTTGTCAGTGCATATTCTAAGGCTGAGTTCTTTTGAGGGATGAGGAACCGTTCCTTTCAGCACGTAAAACGAATGAAACAGACCATGGTAGATTAGCGCATGATTAATTATATTAGCTACAATTTTTTTTTTAAAAATAGGTTAATATGTTTTTAAAAGCATCTTTCTAAAACACTTTTTTATTAATTTTTTTTAATAATTCATGAAGTATGTGAGTGGAAAATGAGAGAACAAATGTAGGGAAAGGGGAGAAAAAACACACTAGGCCTACGTGGACCTATTTGGTCCGGCCCAATAATGGGCTTAACAAGCTAGGCCGGGCCCGGTATAGCAATATTTGGCTCAGATTTTTATCCTCCACAGGCTGACCCAACGTCTGGTCTAAGTCGAATTAATAAAATAAGACCGTCTTGGTCTAAGTAGAAGTAATTAACAAGTTGAGCCGGTGAGATGGAGCAATGCTCATAGGAGGAACTTAGTTGCATGTGCTGAGAGATTCCAAGAGTGTATGCTAAGAAACGAAATTTTCTGATGTTGGATATGTTTGCATTGGTTAATTAATTTGTTGTGAGTAGAAACTAGCTAGCTAGCTAGAAAGGTTAGAGGAGACGTGGGACTTGATGGATTATCTAGCTTAATGCGCGCTTCAAACGGCCGTTCGGTAGTGCAATGGATCATGATAATAATCTCATATGGTGCAGTAATCTATATTGCAAACAATAATATTATTACATTCCAAAATATGAAGAAATTAGGACAGATATATATGAGACATGACAATTAATTGGGAAATACTAATTTTATCAAGCTGTGATCCGATCTGTAAAACAAGTTTTCATTTTAAAAACAGGTTAAAAATAAGCGCAATTAACACAACGCGCACAACGATAACGTCGATAACCACAGACGTACTGAATCTACGTTCGGGGAAATATGATACGACAATTAGATTTATAATGAGTTATATTGGAGAAGAGAAGGCCATAGACCTCAATGATTTTTCACCATGCTAATTCTTTATGAGCCAGAATTGGCTGGACAACCTGGGCCTCATCCCAATGAAAAGGGGCTAATGGATCTTTTACATTTTACCTTTTTTTTTTCAAAACTTATTTTATAAATAGACATACGAAAAAACTTACTATGGAATGAATTCCTTTTCTTGTCACCAAGAGCCCAAGATCATTGGCGCCAAGGTTCAATGTCTCGGTGTAAATGATACGGGCTCCGACACCCTCATAAATTGGTAGCTAAGTCGCTAACGTGAAGAGAGTCCGTGCCAAAAAGAATGGCGCCGATGACCAATTTATGAAATAAATTTTCTAAAAAGAGCGAAAATGTAAATATTTTTCTTATAAATAGGTCCTTAGTGCTAGCCTCTTTAGCATTAAGGACCTATTTGTAAGAAATATTTCTCCATTTTGACCTTTTTCATAACATTTATTTTACAGATATGTCTTCATTGCCAGTCTCTTTGGTATATCAGACCCCTCTACATCTCTGCTACTACGGGAGCAAAGGTGTCAACGCCAACATCGTTGGTGCCAAGATGTTGGACCTCTGCGGTATGGACTTTGGCACCTAGAAAATGGTCCATTACTAAAATAAATTTATCAAGGGTTCTAGTTGTAATTTTTTAAAAGGACCAAAATGTAAAAAATCTAGGCTAAGTGAGTCCCACCCTGTATCTTTGATAAAAAAATAGGGACTAGCCATGACGTCATATTTTCAGAAAACAATAAAATCATTTTATATTATAAATTACCTACATTTACCCTATAAATTTAATATTTACATTGTAAATTTCGTAATGTACATTATATAAGTGAATAATTAAAATTAAATGATTACATACTTGGAAGAGGTAGCAAGAGAGAGAGAGAAACATACTTACATATAAGTTAAAAATATCCATCACAAAGATAAAAATATGACTAAAATCAAGTAAAAAATGTGGCACCATATTTTTAAGGAAACGAAAAATGTATGTTCGTTTGGTATTTGAGACAAATCAACAAACATTATAGTTAATTAACATTTTTACATTGGAGTAAACAAGATTTTATTGGAAGAAAACACATACAAACCAACTTACATATATAGAAGCAACATGTATAAATATAGATCACAACTACAACAACCAGAACAAATACATATGACTACCAAATCTTGTAAATTAATTAAGAAACTTAACAAAGGAAGCCGAAGCCACGTGCACAACATACATATATATCGAGCTGTTGATCATGCGATGGGATGTATATATCGATTAATTTCTGATGTAGATTGATGATGCAGGTGATCATGATCGATCACCTGATCATCACTTTAATCCATATATCGATAGATATACATATGTATAGATGGTGTTGATGACCTGCAGATGGATGAGATGATAGATGAGTTGCAGGCTTATTCGTCCCGGACGTCGTCGTCGTAGTCGCGGATCTCGTCGACGTGCTCGACGATGACGACGTGGACGCCGGGGTCCTTGACGGCGCAGCTGCCGGCGACGAGCACCGAGTTGTTCAGAGCCTGGTAGTTGCTGTTGGTGTAGGCACTCACCACGCTCTCCTCCTCCTCGTCGTCGTCCTCGTCGCCGCCGGCCTCCACCACGACGAGGTCCTCCACGTCGCCGGCCACCTCCATGGTGGCGCCGTTGTTCTCCCCGGCCAGCGTGATGATGCTTGTCCCCGCCGGCTCCTTGGCCTCGTCGGCGCCGGCGAGGTGATCGTTGAGCTTGGAGAGGATGCTGCTCACCTCGGAGGCCACGTTGACGGTGTCGTTGGAGGAATTAGCCGCCATGATCGATTAAACTGCACTGAAGCTAGTATAGCTTAATTGCTAATGAAACAATAAGAAGTAATTATCAAACTCGATGGATAGCACAAATGCATCGATCATGGTTAGTTCGTATATTTATACTAGAGAGAGAGAGGCATGGGAATAGAAGAGGTTTGAAGTGATGATGTGATTCTATTATTCGAGACTTTGGCTCCAGGGTTTGGGCAAAGGATCGCATCTCTCCTTTTCTACTACCTTATTAATTTTCTTCTCTCTTTTCTTTCCTTGCGTTGGGGGGTTTGTGCTAGCTCATCACTAAAATATATACTAATTCACTACTACTTCAGCTTCAGAGTTCTGCATGACAACAACATACATTTGCTTAATTACCCTAAAAAAGACACACATTTGTTATATTATATCTTAATCAGGCAGCTAAGCCAGCTGATCTCTCACTGACAAATTAAAGTGATCATACAATATATTTAGCCAGAATGGCACCAATGGGCTAATGAGTAAAAGAAGTACCTTCTCACCATATGGCTGATTCGTCGGTCGATCAACCTGTTTGCACCCTTTTCTTTTGGGAACTGACAAATTAAAGCATGACTTCATCTCAAAGCAAAGGATTGATTATTTGATCACAGGCTAGCTAGTCCTTTATTGATCATGTGAACCCAGCTTGCTTACTTTTCTCATTATAGATAACACGGGCTGATCCAAATTAAACTTAATTGCCTCACTGAACATGGGCTGAGTATATGCTTATCTAGCTATGCGCTGCACGATTTTGTTTAACAAGGAAGGTGGCCCGCGTGTATGCGCGGGCACTTATATTATTGAAAGGTAAGATTATTATTTGTTCAGAAATTTTGTCTAATAGATTTAGGGCAAACTTTAATAATGTAATTTTATAATAATTTAAGGATTCTATTTTTCTTAAGGTATCTTAGAAAACCATTCACAAACTTTTGAGTAGGAGATGGATTAAGTACTTACAACTTTTGAATCATGTTTTTTTTCTCGAGTAAATAAGAAACTATTGCTAGTTAATTATCATACAATCCATCTATATACGTACGTGTAGTATGGCCGCAAATGAAAAATGCGAGTGCAAGATACTCAAAATTCTTTAGATTAAATCGTCGCATGAAGGTGCATGATATAGTAATAAAGGGAGGGAAGCAGATGCATGGGAAAAAAAGAAGAAAGAGAAAAATGAAAAAAAGGGAGGGGAGGCGTAGGTACCCGTGCACGTAGGTGCGTACCTATGCCGAGGTGGGACCTCGTAGTATTTAGTTTGTTCTAAGATCAATTTAATCTAACGGTTTGTAATATTGGACCTACCGATTTAAGTGAAAATCAAGTAATAGATATTTTGATTTTTTTTCTTAGAATTTCTAATATTTGCCCGAATTTATTAGAACACCATGTGGCACCTTGAGAACATTTTAAGGAATTTTAAATGACTAATTAGAATATTAACTGCGCAATATATATGTATGGGACATATGGTAATATTTGTTCCAACTTCGTCCATGTTTATATACTTGTAGAGAGAAATTAATTTTGTGGCTAGCAAGCCATTAGATGTCTAATTAATAGCAATTAATTTTGACACCTATTTACAATTGTTCAGAGTAACTCTTACATATTCATCTTACGACTTCGATGATCCGTTGATCACCAGTTTACTGATCACCATGACTCGCATGAAAAAAAATATGTAGCACCTAAGGTTTAGAATAGCTGAAATTGATGAATTATATAATTTATGTGATAGCTATTTGAGGGTATAAACGAATGAATTCACTTCTAAAACGTTAGAATGTTGTTTAAAGAAGACACCATTTAGAAACTTAGAAAGCGTGCAAACAAAAATCCAAAATATGGAATCGGGAAAAAAAAAGAGATCGAGGGCCTTAAACTCCCTTTATCACCCTTGTCGTAGTAAGAGTTCTATTGATATTAGCCAATATTGCGCTCACATCTATTATATACTAAAAGTCCATTAAACTTCCTACAAACGCTCTCAAGCCGCCACGTGAGATTCTACAAACGCTCTCATGATGCCATGTGGCGCTCTAATAAATTAAAGAAAATATAAGAAATTCTGGAAAAAATATCTAGCCATTGATTTATGCGCAAACATATGGAGCCATTATTTTTAGCCATTAGATTAGATTTGTTAAAATCTCTCTCCTAAAAACCGGCTAATGTACTTCCTATGTGCAACAGATGTGAAAAAATGGAAAGAAAAAGTCCGTCCCCATACGAATCTACGGTCCATTATTCATTTGTTAATGGGTATATACGGCGGCGAGACTGTCACGAACCAACGAGTCGGATCGGAATTATCTCCTGTGAACAAAAAGCAACCACCAAAACACAGATTAAGTCTAGCACCCCGTGCTAATTGAATCGCCTATTGTCTACCAGCAGTCCAGCACAATTAGTGTACGTTTGATCAGTTGGATAGTTGAGAAGAGTATTAGAATGATGGAAAAGGCTATACATACTAACTTTTTATTACTAAATTCTTACTAACAGTGATGTGTCATGCTATGAGTGCATTTAGGTTTTCCATAACTTCTATCTATCTAAATCAAACGGTTAAGATGATTGTTAGTAAAGATTTAATAAGAAAAAAAAAGTATGTGTAGCAGTGCTCATATTGACATATCTAAATATCTCGAATAAATGATAGATATATACTAAATGTTTAATTACCGTATAATTTTGATTAATTGTATATATAACATAATCGTTTAAAGGAATCTTTCATATATTCTGTATTTTACAAGACAACTACGTAGGACCCGGCCGTCTGGTAGTTTTCTCTATCCTTCCACCTCTAAGTTTTTTTTCAAACTGTGCATATGTACAACACTCCTATGATTTTCTCTATCCTTCCACCTCTAAGTTTTTTTTCAAACTGTGCATATGTACCAAACACTCCTACGATTCTCTCTATCCTTCCACCTCTAAGTTTTTTTTTTCAAACTGTGCATATGTACCAAACACTCCTACGAGGCCGTGAAGAAGCCATGCCACGGCGGCGCCTCACACTATCCATTGCTCCGCTTTCTTACCGTCAGTCTATCTATTTATTATATACTAAAAGTCAATTAAACATACTATGAACGCTCCTAAACCGCCATGTAGCACTCTATAAACGCTCTTAGACCGTCACATGATATAAAACATACAAACCCTCTATTTTTATTTAAATCGGTAAACCCGTTATTTTGGACCATTAGATTGGATCTTTTAAAAATCCACCACTCCTAATCTTCTTCTGTGTACGTACCAGGGTGTATACAACGACAGAAAAAAAAACCCTCCCTCCTAATCTACTGCACGTGCAGGTATGACACAATTATGTGTGTGTGAACTTCTCTTTTTGAATAATTTTTATGCGCGAGAAGTTTTGTAGGAGTTGGTCTCAGCAAGATGGACAAGCCTAGCTACCTTCTGAATATCTGATGTACGACGCACAATCCATACATTAATTTGTACACCAATGGAAAAGCATCCATCCATAAGTCCATACGTGTATGTACGACGACAAGAAAAATACGTGCAAACTGTTCGCCGGATAAAAGCCGAAAAAAATGCGTACATACGTAGGACACGCCATTCTCCCAAAATTAACATACTCCTACATAATACCTACATATGTAAGATCGGGCAAAAAATCAATTCTCCCCTCTCGATACTCAGATTAAATGTTGTTATGTTCGTATGCTTATGATCTGTCCGCCTAAACTTACATACGTAGTACAAGCTATTCGCTGAAAAAAACATACATGCTTTACCTAGGGATGTAATATTACACGGGAAAAATTAAAAAAGAACTTCAGATATAATACAAGAAAGAAATATCGAAACCCACTAACCCTTGTGTTAGTGAGAGATTGTTACTCGAGCGAATATTTTTTTCACATGGTTCTTAGTAGTGTTACCCGGTCTCACATGTTAGGGAGACATTCATGTTTAATTTTAATTGTACTACCCTATTAATTGGTAGGAATGGTTTAAGAATATCTATGCATAGATGTGGACATAAGACAGAGAATTATGTGTGAAGTGTTCGTGATTATTTTATTGTATTACTGATGTGTTAGGCTCTTTTTATGGTACTAATACAATTCCATTTAATTCCATTTATGAAAAGAGACTCAACTTTCAAGACAATAATAATCTGTAGTGGTGATATGTGAGTTTATATAAAAGCATGAACTAAGTGATTTTTGTTTGAAATTTGAGAGTATCAAAGTCTATGATCTATTTCACGGCATAAGTATTTTTCTTTCATTTTAGTTACCACTATAAGATAATTTACCATCTCTTATGGTGAATTTCTAATACGAATATGGTGAGATAATACTTATTTTAGTGTTCTCTTTATCATTAAAAAATAAAATGCCCGCGCATCAGCGCGGGCTTCCTTCCTTGTTTATAACATAATGATTCCTTTCACTTGTACGAACAAATATTACAAAATCCAAATACGACATAACACAGATACATTATAATTATTATGTAATCAACTCTCGGTTTCAACTTAAACAGAGCTAATTAGTGTTGAGAAAAACACAACCCATGGTGCTTAATTATTCTCTCGCTGCATCATACCTTTAATTTTCTTTTCATGTTATTAACAAAATTAATCATCTCCATATATGATTTGATATGTGGCAAAGCGGTAGCGCTACAGCGGTTGTGATCAACTTAGATGTCTCAGACACTACGCTTCGTCACGCATGCGAAAGGCCAAGGTGCAGACGTGCATTGTGCGGCGGGCAAAAAGAAAATTTCGGACGCTTTATTTATTAGCAAACAATAGATCCAATGATTATAATAATATGTCCACCAGTTCTAGTGTAAGTGTAAATTAGTTTATATAGATTTTAAATTGTTAATATAATGGATACACAATATAATGGTGTAGACCTTATTTTGAAACAGTGCATTACTTGAGAATTATAGAATAATAGACCAATGTAATAAAAAATAGATCCGATGATTTATATAATGGGGCCATTAGCTTAAGTGCACGTATAAATTAGTTAATATAAATATTGTTTATTTGATAGGTACACGATATAATTGTGTAAAATTTATTTTAAAATAGTGCATTATTTGAAAATAATAGTACAAAGTAAAGAGTACACCGGTTTAAATTATATGATGGTAGACCCTTTATTTGTAAAATAATGATTATTTAAAAAATATATCCATTATATATAAATGGAAAAAAGAAGAAAAAGGAAAAAAAAGGAAGGGGGAGGAAGTGTACGTACCATGTACGTACTATATACTCCACCTGCCAATGCGCGGGAGGAGGATAGGTGGGACCATGGTATTTAGTTTGTTTTAAAATCAATTTTATCTAACGGTGTATAATATTGGACCCACCAATTTAAGTGAAAATCAAAGGGATAGATGTTTTGCTTTTTTCTTAGAATTTCTAGGATTTTCTCTATTTTACTATAGCGCCACGTGGCGGCTTAAGAGCGTTTGTAGGAAGTTTTATGGACTTTTAGTACATAATAGATAATAGATTTAACTCTCTTTTCCGGCCCAAACTAAATATACACATCATTCAAACTTTGTTAAGTTCAAAGATCAGAGTCAGGCCGTTATGTATATATACATCCACTAGGCTTTCCGCATCAAATTTTTTTTATGATAAAAAGGAAATGGATTTTGTGCAAGGAAACTTTTTGTCTCAAAGATAATCCACTAATATTCTGGCCATTGTACTTGGGGGATACACAAGAATCTTTATTTGTTACTCCCTCCATCACTAAATATTTGACGTCGTTGACTTTTTTAAATATGTTTAACAGTTCGTATTATTCAAAAAATTTAAGTAATTATTAATTCTTTTGCTATCATTTGATTCATTGTTAAATATACTACTACTACTCAAGTTTTTAAATAATATTCACAAAAGTTTTTGAATAAGACGAAAGTGATCAAACATTTTTAAAAAAGTCAATGACGTTAAATATTTAGGGACGGAGGAAGTATTATATAATATATGGTGCCACGACATATATGTAGTAGTCAGTAGCCTATGCGATGCATGAGCTTTTTTCATATACATTTACATTTAGTAAAAATTGATTGAGAATTTGCATATTTATGTCATGGTTTGTATGTAGTAACTTCGCAAGAAATTAATATGAGCAATTTATGAAATTTACTATTAAAATATTTTATTTTGGACAGCCTAAAAAATACCACTCAAAGTGTTTGAGCTCTGAAATTAAACAAAAACTATCTTTAATAAGAAAATATTTATGCGTTTTCCTAGTTTAGGTTACACCATAAGAACACATTTATTGCATTTGTTGATTTTAATGCATATATACATCATCCCTACATTTGTTCTTGCATGTTTGTGAAAGGATTTTGTTGGAGCTAATTCTTAAACTTGATATTAGCGTATGCATAATCACCAAGTTTTGCTTATGTGGAATTCGGTGGTAATATTGACCGGTGTACGATGCAGCAATAAGTGTCATTTGATGTTGCATTGGTATCGTAAATATATGTTGCAGGGGGCATCTTAGATTGATCACCATACCGATACCGATGATAGTGTCAATGATAGCGACCCTAGAATCTTCACCTGCAGCTGTGGTTATGGAAATTTTTTTTTGAAAGGACGTGGTGATGGAATTCGCCCTTTGGTCGCCTTCAACGGACCAATTAGTGTTCTTAGAGTTTTGGATTTGCCAGGCCATATATCAGTCACCACCTATGAAATTCGGTAGCGTTTTCTTATATACATGAGTTGACAAGATCGGGGGTGAATGAAAATGGTGCGTTTGATCATGAGGAACATGCGAGAGAGTCATACTCACTCCTCGATGTTATGAGCACATGAGGTTGGGGTGGGACCATGCCCTGTGTCTCTCTCTGGCATGGTGGCAAGGAGATCAACAATAGTTTTGTAACACAATAATGAATAAATGTTTTCATTTTTGTTACTAAAATTTAAGTTCATTTATGGTGCTCCATATATACTACCCTATACTAGTGGATTATATTACTGTTGAAATGGTTTATATTAGCTCTGTATTAGTGAAATTCACACTTGTGGTATGGATAGTATACACAAGTACTATATGAGTATATTATAGAGCTATTATAGAAAAATGCAGTGACAATATTGTAATTTGTTAGATACTCCTTCACCTTTGAACAAATATTAATCTTAGTCTCATATCTCTAAAAGATTCGTGAAAATGTATTATTCCTACATGATATTGACCAAAGTTTTTAAAAGAATATCATATCGATCCCTAGGATTTTAACGATACTAGTACTTGGGAGAGTAGTAGATGAGACTTGGCAGATTTTCTTATAAGCTAAACCCAATGATCTAAAATAATGGGTTCACCGTTTTAAATGAAAATTGAAGGTTAGATATTTTACTATTTTCTCATATATAATTCTCTAATTTACTATAATGTCATGTGGCGGCCTAGGAGTGCTCTATAGGATGTTTCATTGACTTTTGATATATAATAACAAAGGCATAGATTGTGTTTGAGAAATTTATATATATGAAATATCAACTAGATTACATCTATCATGCTTCAAAAGTTTTAATTCTCCACATATTTTCTTCATCGACATTTCTTAAATATTTTTTCTAACCAATTTGTTGGCTTGAACTATATCATATTTAATTTATCCATACAACAAATTAACCATGATATTCTTCATTATTTAGGGAAAAAAGTAAGTAGAGTTGGTTTATTCAAAATGCATGTTTAACAAACTAATTTTAAACCATTATTGTTAAAAAAATGTTTTTTTACCATCAAGCTAACCTCCTTTTAATTGGTCTATTGTCAATTATCATTATTTTGAAAGTTGACCGTTTATTTCAAGATGAAACTTTAACTATAGCACCAAAATAAAACCTAATGCATCATTAATACACTAAAAACAATATCTTCACTACTACCTAAGTCTAAGTGTTACTTATTTTCAAATCTATGTATAAATTCTTCATAAATACCATCTCTATGCATATTTTTACTTAGTAAAATATGGGTAATATGTATCTTGAATTAATTATGGAATAAAAATCATAATCACTTAGCTATCTAATTGTTATTATCATTATAAAAAAAATATGAGAAGAAGCAATTAAACATGAGAGGAGAGGAGAGGAGGTAATAGAGAGGAGAGAGGTAATACCGTAAAAGTCAGTTGTAAGGGGGGCGGATAGTTAGAAGAAGAGGTGCGTGTTGTTTAAATTTTCTATCTAACTAATAATAGTAAAATACAACACAAAAATGAGGCATCTTCAGCAATTTATATAGGTGTGTACGTGATGAGTAGTGAGATTTTTTCTGTTTTGATTTGTTAAATAAAATTAATGGTATATAATAATGGACCAATCATTTTTAAGTGAAAAATCGATGCCTCGATGCTCTAATTTATTAGAACGTCACATAAAGCGTTGGTACGAGTGCCATGTGGGGACTTGGAGCGTTTATAAGATATTTAATGGGCTTTTAGTATATAATAGATAAATAAATTTGTTATATACATCTCAGGATCTAAGCAAATATTAGTCTTAGTCTTATATATTAAAAAATTGTACAAATATCTTACCCATAAATATATATCGTATCGATTAGTAATTAAAAACATCATATAGTTCCTTAATCGACAATTATAATATACTAGTTCTACCCACACAATAAAATAAAATAGGCTTCGTCGAGCTAGCGTGGAAAAGGCTGAGATACCAGTATATATCCTGGTCCGCTGGCTCCTAAAGAAAATGCAGTTAAGATCCCAGCATATATCCTGTCCCGTTGGCTTTAAAGAAAAATCTACCATGAGTGAGAGAAATCCTAGGTTGCTCAGAAACTAATTCAGTTATGTTGAGAAGGTGGTTTTCTGGCCCATCACACTCGAAACCCTAGCGAAATCGCTCCACTAACCTAACCGATAGAAGTTTACGCGAAATCGTTGACTCGAACTATTTTCATGTGAATAGTGATATTGATTTCCAGACTTGTTGATTTCTATTTTCACGTGAATAGTGATATTGATTTCCAGACTTGTTGATTTCTAAATTAACTATTAAGTATTTTAGCATCCATATAATCTGTAGAGTGTAATTTGATTAAGATCTTCTAATTTAATGTACTAGATATGTTAGATTATGAATATCCTTTCTTTATATATGTATATGATATTTCTTATTTTAGTAACATAAGTTATTGTTGTTTATCGCCGATTTATTCTGTGATGTACATTGATGTGTAGTTGTGTATCTTATAAATATTTTTGCTATATAGTAGTATAGGGAAGAAACATTATAACAATCAAGCTGCAGCTGCGTGGTTGAGAAATTGAGAGGAGTCGTCATCCTAGAGACCTTGTGCTAGCTAATAAGGTTAGACCATGACCATTCGTATTTATTTGTACTATAGGTAGGGAATTCCTGCCTAACCTACTTCTCTTTCACCACTAGTGTCGTTGGCAATAGGCACAACCAAACGTGAGGCCTGGGTTGTTTATATATCTTGCTGCTGCTACTGTTGTTCAGTGCTGTTACTGTACATATGTCGCCGATCGATCGATCGGGAAGGGAAATTAAAGGACACAACGTGTATTGTCTAGAGAAGAGAGGAGTTTAGCTAAATTTATAAGCCAAACATAATTAAGCCGTTCAGAATGATGTCTGGAATATGGATAATTAACAGTTATTGTAACACTTGTATATCTGAAGATGAAGATTAATTTCTGGAGGATGCATGGTTTACAATTTCAGCAAGCCAAGAGCAGAGCATCTCAAGAGTTTTATACTAATACAAGATTTCAAGCAGATATACATGTCTGACATACTTTGTACACCAGGACACATTTTATACTAGTATATACTATACTAAGACTGATTCTTTCACACAAGCTCCAAAAAAAATAAAAAGAACTGAAAAAATATAGTATAAAATTGACATGCATCCATGCATCGATCCTGAGCAAAAAAATCAACTCCATGCCTACTTATTAACTTAACTTCCTAGTTTGAAATAAATTTATACAGTTTGCAAGGCCTCCAACCTTCCTTTCAGGTAACGATCGATGAGTATTATACAGGTGGGTTCTCAACGTCGGCGACGGCAGCTGAAGAAGCAGCTGGTTGTGCAGGTGGTGGCTGTTGTTGCCTGCGACCATGACGACGACGACGATGACGGGTTTGAGCCGGCGGCGCCGCCGCCGCCCTCGCCGCCCTCCACCGTATAATCTCCACGATGATGGAGTTGCCGGTCATCCCTACGCCGAACCCGGCAAACGTGGCCAGGATGATTGATATCACCGCTTGCAAATGGAGCTGCATATATATAATTCACAAGTTAATTGCAATCTAATTGCATGCAGTTAACTGTCACTGTACTAGACAAGTTAATTATTGTGATGCTGATTCTTACATATCTGTAGAAGAGATGGGTGAAGAAGACGACGAACAGAAACTGAATTGTCGCATAGATCCACACGTATCTCCTTGCCACTACACTCACAAACGTGCACAGAATACAGTTAATTAGTTAAGTTGTTCTGAATTATTGACTTAAGTAACTTTCACGCGTGATGATGCAACAGTAATAAGTGTCGTCATACGTACCCATGCTTGTTGTGGTGAGGGATGAGAAGAGGCCAAGGATACATGAGAAGGGCAGCGATATTGCCAGCGCTGCAATACCATCACGGGCAACCTGCAGATATATATAATATGCATGTCACACACATGTAACATTAGGGAATTGATTAATTAATTAGGAAAGAAATCAGAACACATTTATATTTTAATTTGTTATCTAGTACACTTGTATATAGTGTTATCAACGAGAGAGAGACACGTACCAGCAGCTGTTCCAAGAAGCAGAAGTAGGCGAGGATGCTGACGATCACAAGGATTGGCGCTCCCTGCCACATCCTGATCATCCAGCAACAAGATGACAAATTAATTAACATCAGCTGTTGTTCATGCATCAGACAGTTTTACTAGGTGTTAATATTCCATTGGCACACATCATTCTAGTTCCAGCAAAAGGTGTTTTTGTCTTAATTTGTCACCCTAATAATATACTACTAGAAAAATCCCATGCACAACTAATGGCCTTGTCCTTGTGATCAAATTAAGTAGTTAACCAAACCAAACCAACTGTATGACAAATACTACAAAGCTCTGGCAAGCAACAGCAGGATCAATGGAATGAATTGTTAATACTAGTAATAAGTTAATTAATTACCTGAGGCGATCGTATCTTGATGCGTTGGCAGGGTTGGTCTGAAGCTCAGGCTGCTGCATGCTCTGAACACGAACAAGGGTGACAGGGAGGTTCTGAACATCTTCCTTGCAGACCTCGCATGTCCTGGTACCTTTCATGGTGAACCACTTCATGGCGCAGTGCTTGTGAGCTAGAGCGAGCTCGCCCTTGCATGAACACTCCAGCTTCAGAGTGTCACTCCCTTCTGACAGCTCAACCATGCAGATCCTGCATACTGCCTCTTCCTCTGCTATGTCCTCTCCATCTTCATCACCTATACACAAATTGATCGACTCACATCGTTAGCACCATATATATATATAGAAAATGGTAATTTTACTATCGTTGAGAATGTACTCATCTTAAACCGAGATGAGGTACGTACTAAAAATTTACTAGAATGATGTGTGGTACCTAGAGGACTGTAAAATTTCTCTATACAACCAGCAAACCATATTTATCTGGGGTGAAACTATATTATATATAACTGATATTGGACGGTACACACCTGGTTCAGATGGGACTATATCTGGGATGACATTGCTGCTTGTCACGGGGACTGATGGTGTCGAAGGAACTACGCGGTAGACACCGCCGAGTGAATTCATTCTCTTGAAGCTCTTTCCATTATTCAATTTCTTCATGTTCATGGGAAGCGACTGTGACCGGTACATGTGACCTGCTTTATCCTGCACCACAGGTACAAAATCGGTCAGACAAAATAAACATAATATACTAGCTCTTGATCATACAGAATTTGCCAAGCTGAGTTTGGTTATATATGCTTACAACAGCATGAGTAGTCGAAGTTTTATCGGCTTGTTCCTGCGAGACATCGGTCACCGGGAGCGACGATGTCCTCGAAATTCTGGCGTTGAAGAACTTGACTGACGACTTGAAGCTTCCCACTGGCAAGAGGCTCTTGACAGTCTGCCTCAGCATGAAGGATGACGATCGTTGCGGCTTTGGGGCAACGCTGGTGCTTCTGCTGGAACATGAACCTGCAGGTGTGCTCGCTTTGGTGCTCAAAATCGAAGTGGTCGGTGTGGGTGTGATATCTGCAGCAGCTTGTGTCGGTGCAGGTGACATGCTTGCTGCAGCTGGTGGTATGTCGATTGAGAGATGTGGGTGGTGATCAGAAGCAGGGTCACCTTGCAATGGAACAGTTGTAGCAGTACTAGTCCCCTACGAAATTGATTAAGGAGCATAAGAAAGATTCAGTTAATGAAGGTAGCACACATGCAGGTAAGTGATAATCAAAAGATGATGGTACATTAATTTCATTCAGCAGAGAGGGTAGGGTAGGGTATGAGGAGGAATCAATCTCAAACTGGTGAAGGGCAAACAATCCCGAAATCATGGACAATTTGTAGCTAAAAGAATTATTTAGAAAAATCACGGTCATGGATGGCTGATTGCAGAGTGGCACTTGTGAAGTTGCAGCACCGATTGATTAGCACAAATCCGTAAGAAGAGAAACAAGAAACCAGGAAGTAGCATCCATGCAACTATGCAAGCTAGACGAAAGAAAGAAAGAAAGGAGTTGCAGAGAGAGAGAGAGAGAGAGAGAGAGAGAGAGAGAGAGATGAAGAAGGGTATGTGTGTGTACCTGCAGGTGCAGCTGCTGATCCATGGCGGGCGGCAGATTATTGTTTGAGTTGTTGTTGTTGATCCTAGCTAGCTTGTTTGTAGTCTGGAGTGCAAAATGAAGAGCTAGCAGCGGTGACAAGAGGTAGGCCACAATAAATAAGGAGGGGCGATTTCAGCTGCAGGGGAGACTAGAACTGTGGTTGGGTGGGAGTGGCGGTGGAAATGGAATGGAAACTAGAGTAGCACGAGAGTACACAAGGCCGTAACTACGAATTCTAGGCCTCGGTGCGAAACACAATTTAACGCTAATATAAATAGGAAAGACAAAAAAAATTAGCAGTAGAGCTTTATCTCAGTTAGAAGAAGATTTTAAATAAATGTTACAAAAATACCATGTTATGATGTAGTAATTTATTTTTATTAGATAGAAAAATGGAATCTTTAATGCCTATAACGCACATTCATGTCATCGTCATGAGTTATAGCTATTTGAGTTGGCCATGAGTGCCATCCAACACTTATCAAAGCTAAAAAAACAAGCCCTTTCTAACCAAATAAACAAATGAGTAAGAGTGAAACTTTATAAAAATGGAATGAGAGGCCTTTAAATATATCGGAACGCATTGGTGTAGATTAGAATATAAAAAAATTTGGGGCACCTAATTTTGGGGCCTGTTCGATCACTCATTTCACACGCCCTCATTGACGGTCTTGATGTAAAGTCGGAGGTATATAGGTCACTGACAAACAAGACTCACTGTCACGGGTTTACATGTTAGTGGCCCGCATCACTATAACGTATGTTAGAGCAAGTTTAATAGTATAGCCCACTACTAGCTCCAATTCATCTATAGCCGATCTAATAGCTAATTCATACAATAGTTGCTTACTATACTATTAATATATAGTCCCACCTATCATATACACATTGCGTTTTGGAGTCTGTGCTGCAGCTGGCTAGCTACAGATCTGTAGCCTACTACTCTTCTCTCTAATCTTTTATCTCAATTAAATATGTTTATAACTGGCTAATAGTCACCTACTCCAAGTGATAGACTGATAGTGATGATGAGAGACGGAAGTGGAGACGACACGCAGAGACGAGGAGACGAAACGATGACATAGAGACAGGGGGAGGTGGTGGGGAAGGAAGACAATGAGCCATTTGAGCCTCCTTCCTTCCCTCCTTAATCAAAAGACAAGAGAGAGGCAGACAGCGACACCCCCTCCCCATTACTTGTTTTTTTTTCTTTTTCTTTTTCTAACAAGAACACATCTGCATAAATATCAGATACGCATATTTCCGTTCAAGCTGATCGCTCATCAATCACCCTGCACTGCAGCTCTGCAGCTCCCATCTCTCCCCCTTTATAATATTTTCAGATGTTCTATTCTATCAAATATTAATAGTTTCTACCACTTCGGCAGCAGATAACATTGCAGCCGCCAAAGTTTCCCCAATTTGGGTACATGCATGTGGCCAAATTAAAGGGATTAGATGATTGGAGCGAGAATTAATATATGAAAAAATAAACTTCACTTTCCAAATATTAATTGTTACAAAAAAGATCATTTGAGAGATTTTCAAATAATAAGCTCTTTATCCCACACCTCTTCATTAGCTCACTTTTTTATCCTCCTTATTAGTCTATTTTATTTCCTCGAACTATTTCGCCAGAGACCTTAACCACCTAAATTATTTTTCGACTCATTTTGCACCATAAGCAATAAAAAATAGTTTACTTCGCTCCTAACAGTATTTGTTTATCGTTTCTCTCTTTATAAGTTTTACTTTGCGATTAAAGTTTGGTAGGATGAAAGATGCATCAAGTCACGACATTTTTTGTCATCATTGTTCATATATGTTGGAAGAACATAGGCTGATTTAAACATCATGATCCAATAAAATAGTTTGGAAAAGTAAAATTAATGGACTTCTTTTCTCATTTCAAACTCAGTGTCGCTTTTATATATATTAATTACTATAGCCGTTGAGCGTCGGCAAAATCATAAATTTGCTTTGGGGTCAACTTCTTCGATTCCCTTTACAAAGTTTGAGAACGATGCTAACAACAAAGCACACGCATATATACAAAAGTACGCGTTTTACTGTTGTCGAGACTAGAAACAGTAGGTAGGTAGCGAAAAGGAATACTGAAACGTCGACTTGCGTTGTGTAACCTATACGCATCATTCATACCCACAGTAGATTAGTAAGGACAGACTACGACATGTCCAAATGCATGATAGGACCAACATTCGACACATCTTCTGTATTGCTACGACAAATTTGCATGCCACCAGAAATTCTTTCTACGCGGCGTGTCACGTCTTCGATCTGTATTGATACGACAATTTTGCTTCAAAAATTCTTTCTACGGCGCGTCATGTTTCACTTTTGGCCTAGCGAATTATAGAGAATTTTAGCCGATTTGATTATTCTTTTTCCTTTTAAAACATGGTACATATGGAGGCACTCATATAAATACGCGCACACACCCTCGCCTGTAGCTATGAACGCGGGCACACACCCTACGGTTACGAGCACCTCCGAAGACTGGACTGATATATATATATATATATATATATATATATATATATATATATATATATATATATATATATATATATATATATATATATATATATATATATATATATATATATATATATATATATATATATATATATATATATTGAGATTTACGAAGCCACCATATCGTGTTGTCGATGGGTACGTTTGCTTATCACTGAAAGAAAATTAACCTATTTGATTATTTTTTTTCTATCATAAACTTTTTAAGCCTGAACTCTATTGTTTTTCTTCATGATATATTATCAAAATTTAACATCACATGAGAGGTCCTTTTAAATATGAATCTAGCTGATGTTATTATATATGCATGATACTAAACATACAATATGCTTTAGTTCAATTATTAGTAAGAATTTTCTTATTTTCATATATTGATTTTCCTAAAGCTAAGGGTATTTTTAACTTGGTACATGCACCTCGATTATTTTAAATGATTGAGAAACCTGACTATATATGCTCAGTCATGGCAAGAATCAAGCATTGATTGACACATGCCAAGCTTAAATGTGTAGCTGCTCGAAGAAAAAGAAAAACTTTAGTGGCTGGCTGCTCCTACGAATCAAACAAGTTCTTCTGAGTTCATCCATTCCATATCCCCTGTTTTAATAAGAGAACAGCTCTTCGTATTACACGTGTCGAATTCGGGAGCCACATGTGCAGAGTCTTGATTTGTTATATGTCAAAGCCACATGGACACAATTAAGAGCTAGGTCAAAGGTTTTTAAAACTTTGACACGTGAGCATGTATGCCTTTGTACTTTATATTAGGGTTAATTATGGTTAAGAAGTATGCATTCTCGTGTGTTTATGGGCACTGATGATGACACGTAGGATTGTGATGTGCTGGCAATGATCTCTAGCGATTGTGTGACATAGGAGTCGTCAAGTATTTTAGGGTTTAGTCGGCACAAACTATTGGTATATGAGCTTGGTCAATCGAATCGATCATTCTCACAGCCACATGATTTCAATCAACACAGGGAATTAATTCTCTGGTCATATTCTGTCCGACTAATTTGTTCATACTACGTGAAAACGAACTTCACAAACAACAAAATTCAATGAAATCAGCAGCCCTTTTTGAAAGAACAATTTACTGTATGGTCTCATGTAGCTGCCCAGTGCATTTATTTATCGACGATTAATCTACCAAGCTACAATTTTTAAACCTGATAGGTGGAAGATGTACAAATTAATCTATGAGTATTTTTTTTATCAGAGAGGAAGATGTACAAATTAATCTATGAGTATTTTTTTTATCAGACTCTGTTCTATGTGTAGATTTGTTCAAATAGTAGTATAGTACTTTAATAGTAATTATAATAATAATGACGATGATGCACTCTATTCTATAGCATATATATATGCTAGTATATTAAAATGAGCAACTAAAATTTATTAGATTATTGAAACGGATTACTTATTCTACGTTTCGAAAAATATGTTTTCATAAAAAAATATTTTCTTTTACTGTATTGTTTAGAACACTCGTTTTAAGCTATTTGCTAACTTTATTTTTCAAAATATTTAATTTATCCATATAATCAAGTAGATAATCTACCGACGCAAATCTGAAGGTCGATCTACAAGTTGCTATTTGCAGTTGATGGGCAAAGGTATGGGTTTGCTGTAGTGAATGCACACAGAATCCGTAGCCGTTTTGTTGAATTCAGTAGTTGTTAGGTCAAGAAATTATTAAGTACTCCACTGTAGTAGGAATAGAGGTGTTGTCTAGGGTCAAAGTGTGCTTTTAAATGCTAATAATCCATTGGGCACATGTAGTGTCCACTCCACCCAGAAAATGAGCAAATGCTGCTGGTTGGTTTGGTTGCCCCTCTCTCTCAAACTCAATAAAGGAGAGAGAGGTCTCTCTCTCTCTGCCTTTGCCATCCATCAAACTCAATAAAGGAGAGAGAGAGAGAGGGCATGGATATATGGAATGGAAGAAGGATTGCTCCCATCTCAACTCAACTTGATCAGATAGATATGATTCTGGACTACTTGAGCTACTGCACCTCCACTTTTTATTATGCGTTGCCGCACCACCATTCCTCTCTTCCTTTTCTTTTCTTGTCTTTTCTTTTCTTTTCTTCTTTGGATGAGATAGCTATTGCTAATGCCATTGCCATTGCTTTCTTGTCTAGCGGGCACCACAAGAAATTGACTCCATCTCCATGCATTTAGATATTTATTAGTCTATGTTAGGCCATCCTTTACCAGATGCAGCCAATGAGTAGCAAGGAACTGAACCTCTTTTTTTCCCCCTATTGACAATATTACAATCTGAGCACAAATATTAGTACTACCAGCACTGTTGTTTGCCATGGATGGGGCAAACACTGGATCCTGTACCAAAGTACGGTTTTTCCCTGACAAGATTGCCAATACATCAAAGCTCTAGTTATGACAGATGCGGGTCACTCTCTTCTTCTTAAATGAAAACAGCAACTCCCTGTCCTCTTTTGGGGTTTACCTAAAAATAAGACAGATGCATGTCACATGTTAAGTTTCAGCTTCCAGTGTGCCTGCTTTGTGGTTGTGGTCCTTTTTGAGTGCAATTCATTTAACATGAAAAATTGATGTTCCAGGCCAGCAGCAACAATCAATTGTCATGGCTTCTGGGTCTTGTAATGCATCATACAACATGATGAAAATTTCAACAAAGATCAAAAATCTCTAGAAAGAATTCGATGAGCCGGCTACTTGTTCACCTCTCGAAAAGCATAACCATCTCACAATGCGAGGTGTGGGGGAACAAATCAACAGCCATGGCTCTCTTGGGAACAAATGGCTCAGAGTTGGGCATCGACTTTGTACGCTGCCTCGCGAGGCCAGCGCTGCTCATGGTTCGCCATCCCCGGTTTCCTTTGTTCTTTTCCTGTTTCTCAGATGATGGGGTACACAGCTCAATCGCATTGGCAACTAGACTATCTGGATTGCAGGAAATGTACCTGGTAAAAACAAATAAGAGGAAAATCAGTTTCAGAGCAGTAACACAGCAAGACATGCTGTTTTTATTTGCCAATACTCTTGAGAGAATGCTGCCCTCATCTTTCAGGAACAGGACCACTTATTGCCAGTACTGTAAATTAAATTGCAACTGGCCAGCATCGATGCAAAAGATGTCTAACTTTCTCTACTAGCTTTAAGAGAACAAACGGTGTTTCTTACAATTTCGACCATCACTAAGATTTCATTTTGTATAATAGACCAGTGTAGCAGAAATCAGGTACACAAGATACTTACACTAGACGTCGAATTCGTGGATGAGTCCTCAATGCCTTGATCACCTATCAAATTCAGTGTGTAAGCTTGATCCTCCATGGGAGTCGATAGTTCAATTAAAATACTCAACACCATACATAAGAAAGAAAGGTATAGGACACATACAATGAATCAATATATTTGGAATTGACCAGAAATGCATTTATTGGCAGCACATGTATGTGTATGGATAGGTTCATATGCATATGGGATACAAATCTAGTTTCATTGTAAGTGACAAAAATGTGGTTTAATGCTTCACAGTATGCAGACAGTGAAAAGTCACAGGAAGCTCATTATATTTACATTATCTGTTAGTTGCATGTTGTCTTGATTTTCTCTAGATTCTTCATTTCTTCACTTTAGTGATATCTCTATTGAAGATCAAAATCATGCGAAGTGGGAATGGATTGGCTGTTTAACTAGTAAAAAAATGGACCAGAAAAGGATCTAGGCCAGTTTAGGTCATGGTTCTTCCATTGCCTGCTTTGAACCATGTTATACCTACTCAGGCATATATGCTCAACTTTAACCAGTAGGAATCAGTAAAAGTTAGGTATAAATCTCACACAAAAAACACAAAACCACTAATTTTATTGCATAATTAAAGAACATATACATAAAATCCATAGTTTTGGTTAAATTTATTAGGATATGTAGATTAGAATAATGGACAATAAAAATAAAGGATATCAATTTTGTGGGCATGTTTTGAAGTTTGCATGGAAGCATTTGGAATATAAAGGGGCAAACAATTGTAACAAGAATGGACTAAGATATTGAAATTTACTCACAGTAGGGTGAAGCCCAACACGAGGAGGATCCACAATAGCAACAATGTCTTCGAACTGACATGCAGTAGCTGCAGTCACATCATTGTTAGAAATGGAAGAACCATCATCAGATGTCTTTCTGTCCTCCAAACAGTCCGATACTTTCAGGTCAACAGACTCATTGATCAATGATGCTTCCCCATGAATATCTTCTCCAGCAACCTCATTGTATTCATCATGGCTGCCTTCCAACCCATTGCCAACCCTATCATTGGAATTCCCCTTTATCTCATCTATGGCAGAAGAGGAAGAATCAGCTGGTGCATCCCCGAGCTGCTGGCTTTCGCCATTGTCATTTTTCTGCATTGAGCTGTCCAAATTTTCGCCACTATTCTTAGAACTGTCAATAACTTCCTCATCTTTCACAGTACCACTTACTGCACCTTCAGAAACAGGAATGTCCTGCTGCGGTGAACCAAGATATTCAGTGAGAAGAGACCCCATCACATCTTCGGCCTGTTTAATCCCAAGATGTAAAATTCAGATGAGCCTGATGTGGTGAGTATATAAAGTAGGACATAAGAAAAACTGAATAGGATTGACACCATGGTGGCTACAGTGAGTCAGTGACAATAGAATGATAGAAACTTCTAGGAATACAAGGGCATAAGCCTCACCTTCCCACAGACAAAGCGACAATTTGATACACCGTTAATGAGCGCATTTCTCTCAGCATCAGAAACTGCTGATTCATTCATTTCGATTCCAACAACCTGCACATTTGACAAGGAATTCGCTAAATCATTCATTGACTTCTCTACCATGACATTTCCAAAATTCTACATAAGTTAATAAAGAGCCCAGCTGTGGCTGAGCATTATACGGGTAATAAGAAGTATCATGCACTATCACATGAAATGAATGGAGGAAATCACCATTCCAACACGGTGTGCCAAGGTCAGTCCAATTGTTCCTGTTCCACAACATACGTCAAAAAGTAATGTGCCCGAATTGAGGTTGGCCCAATCACCAGCAAGGGTATACAATCTTTCTGCAGCGAGAGTATTGACCTGTGTAATAGTGAGTCATTACCAAATTGAACCGTGATAGCCAATGGACAAAGCTGTCTGCAGTTTTAGCTAACCTGAAAAAATGCTGTTGGTGATATGGAGAACCACAGATTACCGATGTGGTCATGGATTCTTGTTTTATCCACTGTACCTTCTGATTGATCTACTTTTGGCACCAATAGTGGGATCAATGGACAATCAGCTGGTGCAGCATTTGAAATTCCTTTGTGATCCTGCATGAGCAGTAAAAGATTCCGTAGTTGCAAATATACCATTATAAATTACATAAAGTTTGGTTCAAGTGGTAACATATTCTACCAGTGATCGGATGAACCCAGATAAATGCACTTTCTGAACTCCTATCAACCATGTTTTATACATTTTTAGTACAATGGTAACTCCTAGATATTAGTGGGTAGCATATTGAGTTACAGGACAGCAAGACATCTACAGTATAAAGTAATAAAACTTATAAGAGTGGTCAGTTTAGACAAGCTGAAATGTTGAGGCAATGGAGGAAACTATAAATAGAAGTCTTACTTCCAGACAAAGAACTCAAACTTACTTGCACTACTATAGTTGTTAGAGGTAATGGAGGTGAGCATGTTGCTGCTCCTTGTTGCAGGGCAACGGTCAACTTGTCAAATTCATCTTTCATTACTGCATCATCAACACCTGTGGAGCAAACCTGAACATAGGAAGTCAGACAATACTGCCAGTAGGAACATGTATTGCACTGATGTGATCTACAGGACTCGTAGTATACAATGCATTTTGATTCTTGATGTTACAATCCTTCTGTTCCCTTGTCACGCACCTTTGAACCAGTACTTATTATAGTATTATGTTTTTCAAAACTACTAAAAATATATTTTTCATGACAGATGTCACAGATCTACTAATGTCATTTTGACATGAGAAGTCTTAATGTATTAATTTTTTATATTCTCCACCAAAAGTTTATGAGGTTTGATAGAGCACATTCTAAAGCACCATCTATTTGAGAATGAGGTACT
Source organism: Oryza sativa Japonica Group (assembly GCF_034140825.1). NCBI lineage: Eukaryota > Viridiplantae > Streptophyta > Magnoliopsida > Poales > Poaceae > Oryza > Oryza sativa. The sequence goes on along the minus strand of NC_089038.1, from coordinate 328,543 downwards.
ACCTGAACAATAAGCATGACTTCTGATATTTGGTTTTCTGCATTCTGTGCAACAGCTTGAGCTTGACATCTTCCCTCCCGAACCTATACAGCAGCCATAGTCTGAGAAATTATTATCCCAGAACTAAAATAGTTCAAATAAAGTGTATAATATACCAACAGGAAATGAACATATAAGCACCCACTGAAAGAGTTGAAAAGCTTTGAGAGATCATACTGTGAATTGACGCCAAAATCCACAATTATCAACTCTGTTCCACACAGGCAAGCTTGATGACTGCAGAAAGTCTTGGAACATCAGAGCATATTTGCAGGAAATTTCTGAGACATTTGGGCAGTCCACAGGTTCCTCAACAGCAGTCACACCTTCCCTGGATTTTGTTTTGTCAATCATTAGTGCTGAGCACGAACAACAAACAGAAAACAAATAGGGAAACCAACCTAAAATTTCCAAGCATAAATCCAACCGTCTTTTTTCCCTCCAAAGAAAATCCCACAGAGAATTCACACTTGTTACGGTATCCATTAATCACTGGGGACTCCAGAATGCCTTCAAGCTTGCAAGGAAGACCACCTGCATGATTTAAAATATAATCATGACAAACTAAAGAGGAAAATGGAATAAATGAAATGTACAAATGCTTGGACAGAAGGTATTAAACTCCTAATCAAATACATATACTCATTCCCCTATAAGTGAGGAGCATAGCACTTTCATTTAACTAGAACTTGCATTATGAAATTTTACTAACTTTAAGTCTTTAACTAAAAACCTGCCATATATAATACTAGTTTTAACTGTTATTAGGGTGGAAATTATAAGAAAATTTATGCATTTGGATCATCCAAATCCCCACTACAATTTTGGCACTTTTCCTATTAGCCACCAGAAGAATAAATAGTACATAAAATTATCGTGTTCTACCCAAACAATCTTATCACAGAACATGTGTTTAGAGCCACAATTACTAAGCATATCTTAGTTATATCAAACACAACATAATGAGAGTAGGAGGCTACCAATTTCTTTGGATTTAAAAACCCAATCTGGAAGGGGAATGCCAGTAGGGCAAGCTTTCCTAGCATTGCGAGTCTGCGGAAGTAGATAACAAGAAAAGTTACTAATGATTCAAGCAAACAAAAAGGTAGAAGAAGATTATGGTTTTGATCTTACAAGCCTCTTCAGTATCTGCGCAACAGAATTCTTTTTGTGCTCTAGCTGATCATTATAAGACATGTGGGCAAGGGGAGTAACTGCATCGCGGACACTTTTTTTATTTGATATTGCTGCTTCAGGTGCAGATGTCTCCCCAGGAGGAACATCAACACTAGTACCATTTTCTGTTGTCACTCCATTGTCAGATACAGGCTTTTCTGTGTGCAGCTTTTGATGAGATCTACGATTGGCATCTGCTATCTTTATTTCCTTTCCACCAGATTGGTTCTCTGTAAGTACCTACTCAAGTTAATATGCAAGAGTCATTGTCACTTCCCAGTTGCTCAAACACGTTCCAATATGAACATACCAATAATTACCTCGATAGCATTCTTCAGCTGTTCAATATTTTCAAAAGTTACAAAACCAACAGTCATTCCCTTCTTCTTCTTCGCTGTTGCATACGAGATTCCCTGCATCACCATCAATGAAGTTACAGCATTTAGGTTGGCATAATCTAACATGATTTAAAGCTGCAAACTGCATCCTTCTTTCTAGGAATGAAAATATGTTCCCTCTGTCTTGCAAGTGACTATTTCCTTGGAAAGTGTCATTTCACATTCGTCTACTGAGAAAATAAAAAATGAAGCTATCCAAATATTTATAGTTTTTGCACTCTCTACTACTTTAGTGCTGAAAAAGAGCCAAACGATTGAGCAGATTCCATATGTCATTTGATTGGTTTATACAATCCCACTTTATTTTAAATCTAGTAGACTACCACTGCTTGGTCTATGTGCATAATGGGCATGAAAGCCTTGGACAAAAAATAGTAAAATGGAAGGAGTATTACACAAGATAAGCATGCAATTCTAAGTTTTTTTAAAAAGCCAAAATTGGGAGTTTACTTTTTCAATATTTTTACAAACCAGATAAACATGATATCTGCATGGTTATTATCATCACCTCTTTGTCCCTTAATCCATTACTTCTAAATGTGCTTCATACAGGTACTGAAGATGATTTCTTTCCTAGCACTAGGGATACTGTAAGTACTGTTATATATTTATAAAAGACTAGCCAAACTAATCAAGTGTATTTGTACAAAAGAAATGAAACAAGTACAGATTTCAGAAGCCTCAAAATAAATATGCATACCACACAACTTAAAATTACGAAAAAAACTCCTTTCCATTGTGAAATATCTGTAAACTAAACCGATTCTCTTTTAGTATTGACCATGTCAGACCTTGATAAAGATTTCTCAAAATTAATTATCATAACCCTAAAAATTATAGTCCTAGTTTCTGAATTATTTTCGAACATCGCACATTTTTCAATAACTCAAGGTTGAACCAAGCAGTAGTATTTCAGCATTAGTGCAAGAAAAGTTGAATTTATATCTGGGAGAGCAAGATGAAGCTTTGAGACAAGCTTCCAATATTTGACCATGCTTCTATTTGTCCACAATATCAACAAGAGTTGAGGGACGTAATGCAAAAGAATTCCATCGTTCATGTATACTTACTACAAGTACAAGCATGCATTAATTGGAGTATGCTGAATGGAATAATTTGGTTCATGCTATCATCTAACCAGCTACTCGGATTCGAATTTTAGGTAGAATCACTGGTATACAGGAATTATTGGGATGACTTGTATTAAGGTATTTATGACTGGATCAATGATTCCAGTATTACTCAAAATCTCAAACAGTGTACTTCCATGTGTCATGTGTTCATGACATAATCTATTAACAAACATCAAGGTTTGACTTTTTTTTTAAAAAATGCAATTCATCCATTCAAGTTTCTATGAATCAAAATGACACAACATTACGAGATGACCAATATACCATGGCATACCTTCATTTTAATGTCATCATAGCCACATCCACATGTTGCAAAACAGATAAACTTATTATAATCTCACCAATTTGAAAAGTTACTTGTTCAATGTATTTGAGATGCTCTTATCTTACAATAATATAATGGTGCGACGGTATAGTAATCTATTTCAACCTATACAAAAATACCAGACTAAGCTAAGGTGATGAAAAGTTACTTTCTTGCTTGTCAAAGGACTTTTGGACCAAGCTAACTCAAGTGATATCAGCTGTAAGGACTTGAATCATGTGTTGATCAATAGTTTCGATTCTAGAGCTTATCAACTAAACTCATTCTGAACCAATATCTGTTGGTGCAAAACAGGAAGATATAATCGAAAGAGTGTGAGAATTTTGTACTAGTTGGAGTAGACAGTGGTAAAACAAGAAAGAACGATGAAAAAACTAGTAGTAGAGCAGGAGGAAGAATGGAGGAGTAGTTAGTTCTTGCCTTGTCTTGGAGGAAAGTCTTGAGCCTGTCGTTGGCCCATCCCCTCGGGAGGCCGACGAGGCACTTGTCCAGGGCCTTGTCGTCAATGGTGACCACCTCTTCCTCCACCTCGTCGGCGGCGACCTTGCGGAGCTTCTTGGCGCGGTCGGAGGTGGGGTCCCAGGTGCCGTCGGGGCGCGGGCGGAGCTCCTCCTCGGAGTGCGCGTAGCGGCAGGAGTCGCCGTGGCTGCAGCCGTCGGCGGAGGAGGCGGCGCGGCGGCGGAAGAAGGAGCAGAGGCTGGTCTTCCACATGGGGTGCTGGGCACCGCCGGTGTTGTTGGCGGCGGCAAGTACAGCGGAGGAGGATGCATCGTCCTCCCTCTTGCGCTTCTCCCCAGCGACGTCGGACTCCATAGGTGATGGCGGCGAGGGCGCCTTGTTGTCCTCCATCTCCATCTCCATGGGTGGCGGCGGCGGCGGCGGCGGCGGAGGGGCAACGAAACCGAAGCAAAGCCGCGTGTTCGTGTGGTTTCAGGGCTTTCAGCGGAACAAAACTAACTAAATGGGCTTTCGGCCCATTTATTTATCGGTCTTCACCTTACTTTACTTTCGGCCTTTTTTTTTGCCAGCCTCTTTCTTCTTCATCCAATATTCAAATATTTGTAGAGCTGGTTACATAAATATATTTTGAGACTAAGCGAGTACAAGTGAAGTACTATTGAAACAGTACATACACTATGTAACAGTGTTATTCAAACAATTTTTCAATATGTAGAGAGTATGTAATACAGGTGTTTTATAGAATATCTTAAATGTAAATATATCAACGCATCTTTCTGATCTTAAAATCAATTTTCATAAGAGCGAACTATTCTATTTTGGTCATACCAAAATACATCTGAAGAACAATTTTACCATATATTTGGATGTCGTGTAAGAAATTTTTCTGATAAATATCTCAGTATTCTAATGATTTTAGTAAGCTAAGCAATAAGGATTAGAAAATAATTGAGAAAAGAATAGAAAAATAGTTAAGTAGTTGAAAATGTAAGAATATGTTAGTGGGTGGAAGCTTAGTTCTGATGAATTCTATCTTACCAAGTTATTAAAACTAAAATTTGTTATCAAGTTGTCAAATAGATTGTGATTATCGGGTGTTTTACATGGGGCGGTACTCCTTCTCTGCCGCCTTGTGAGGAATTACGGCTGAAAGTTTTTTGAATCTTGAATCAAAAATTTTGTAATTCTATATTGAAAGTTCGACCAATTAGTAGAAAGTTTTTTATTTTTTATTTTTTAGTTGGAAGTTTCAGTTCTTGGATAAAAAAATTTCCTAATGCGAAAAGGCCTGTAGCCTGGTGGTTACAAGAGCCTCAGTAGCACCTGAGGTCTTGGGTTCGACTCCCTATGGGAGCGAATTTTCTAGGATTTAACGGCGTTGTGCTTTCAGTGGTAGGCGACGTACCCGTCGACAGCGAGGCGCCTGTGGTGACTTCGTCAATCTCTCCAGGATTTGATTTGCCGACCCAGTCTTCGAAGATGTTCATAGGGGTAGGGTTTGCCTGTGGTGACTTCGTCAATCTCTCCAGGATTTGATTTGCCGGCTCAGTCTTCGAAGATGCTCATAGGGGTAGGGTTTGCCTCTCCAAGATTTGATTTGCCGGCCCAGTCTTCGAAGATGCTCATAGGGGTAGGGTTTGCCTGTGGTGACTTCGTCAATCTCTCTAGGGTAGGGTTTGCCTGTGGTGACTTCATCAATCTCTCCAGGATTTGATTTGCCGGCCGCCTGTGGTGACTTTGTCAATCTCTCCAGGATTTGATTTGCCGGCCCAGTCTTCGAAGATGCTCATAGGGGTAGGGTTTGCCTGTGGTGACTTCGTCAATCTCTCTAGGGTAGGGTTTGCCTGTGGTGACTTCATCAATCTCTCCAGGATTTGATTTGCCGGCCGCCTGTGGTGACTTTGTCAATCTCTCCAGGATTTGATTTGCCGGCCCAGTCTTCGAAGATGTTCATAGGGGTAGGGTTTGCGTGCGTGTGTTCATAGGGGTGAGTACGCGTGCGTTGTGAGTGTCTGTGTCGTACTGTGTAATTCTAAAAAAAAAATTCCTAATTCTATATGGAAAGTCTGACCACAAGTTGAAAGTTTTTGAACTACTTTCAGTTGGAAGTTTTAGATTTGAATTAAAAGCTTTTAGATTTTATATTGAAAGTTTTTGAAATCTTAGGTAGAAAGAGGTTGTTTTAAAATTCAGATGGTTGAGTGTGTGACTTGGTCTCCTAGCGCGCGCACGTGTGCATTAGGAGTCTCCAAACCACATGTATATACATATATATATATATATATATATATATATATATATATATATGTATATATATATATGTATATATATATATGTATGTATGTATGTATGTATGTATGTATGTATATATGTACATACATATATATACATACATATATGTATGTATATATATACATACATATATCTATATATATGTATATACATACATATACATACATATACGTATATACATATACATATACATATACGTATACATATGTACATATACATATACATAATATATGTACATGTATACATACATACATACATATATATATATATATATATATATATATATATATATATATATATATATATATATATATATATATATATATATATATATATATATATATATATATATATATATATATATATATATATATATATATATATATATATATATATATATATATATATATATATATATATGAGCCATTTGCAGTACGATGTTCGATTTATAGGGGGTAATTTATATTTTTATTACACAAGTAAAAACAATTTCAAACCATTTGCATGGCATCGGAATTACTCTTTGCCATATATACTTATTGAAATACATAATAAATATAAAACCAAATTAACATGATTTTGAAGAACTACTTGCTGAACTCAAGAGCCCAATAGTTAGCGAAAATATAGGTTGCTTGAAATACACCGGTGTAGCCACATTCCACGGCTAGCTTAGCAAACTCTGGTTCCGTCCTCTCCTTTCCTCCCCAGTGATTGTTGAGCATGATCATGTCCATCCGGAATGGGTTTTGTGCTGTTGGGACCGGCTCTGGAATCGCTGGGAGAAGTATCTCAACAGCAATCACCTTCCCGTTGTGTGTGAGTGCTTGGTGGCACTTCTTGAGGATCTTGATGCAGTCCTCATCGTTATGTAGGTGGAGCATCGACTGCATGCACATATATTCAAGCCACGTTAGTTGGTTATTTATCGACTCGTTTCACAATATAAGTTATTCTAGCATTTTTCACATTCATATTGAAGTTATATTTAGATTCATTAACATCAATATGAATGTGGAAAATATTAGAATGACTTGAGGTATTATATGTTAAACTGACCATAATTAGTTTCTTTAAAATATAATGCATATATACTTTTCAGGGTTGGTACGGTGTTAGCCGGACTCACTCCTTTGTCTTAAACCCAACCTACTTTAAAGTAAAGTAATGAACTAAGTTTCGCACCTTTGCTCTTCCAAAATGAAACATAGTTCATTTTATGAAAGAATGGACCAACAAATAGTATAACATGTTTGACCGTTCATCTTATTTAAAAAGTTTTAAGTAATTATTAATTCTTTTCTATCATTTGATTTATTGTTAAATATACTAATACTACTCAAGTTTTTGAATATATTCATAAAAGTTTTTAAATAATATAAACGGCCAAACATGTTTAAAAAATTTAACGGCGTCAATTATTTAGGGACGAAGGAAGTATATATTATACCTATGGATCGGCTTGTGCTATCGATAATTTCTTTTTAAATTTTAAGATAATGGAATAGTGTTTTACACATCTTGTGTCAGTGCACATAGATTTTTATGAACGTAAGATAAATAGTAATTAATATGGGGACCATGCTATCTTATAGTTAACATTTAAATACTCAATAAAAGGGGAAATGGATGTTACGTCTAGTTATTCATCTTACCTTCAAGAAAATTGCATCTCCATTAGGTACGCTCTCAAACATATTTCCAGCTATATGTTTGACACCTACATGAAAAGAAAAAGTCAAACATAGAGTACAGAATTTGTATCGCAGGGTTGTCCGTGCTTTTATTTGTATTTCTCATCTAAATGAGCTCATATTTTTACCGGAAATACGAAATAGTATACCATTATACTCCCTCCGTATTTTAATGTATGACGCCGTTGACTTTTTAACCAACGTTTGACCATTCATCTTATTTAAATTTTTTATACAAATACAAAAATACTTATGTCATGCTTAAAGAACATTTGATGATAAATCAAGTCACAATAAAATAAATGATAATTACATAAATTTTTTAAATAAGACGAAAGGTCAAACGTTTGTTAAAAAGTCAACGGCGTCATACATTAAAATACGGAGAGAGTACTATAATAAAATAACCGACGTCATGATGATGTTAACATTGATTATAATATATATAAGAGTTTGATATATATAGATATCATGTCTGGTAGCACAAGTAATACCGTGCCGATGTTAATACACATAAGCTATTATGTTGGAACGGTATAGTGTCTTTTTGTTTTTAAACTAGATAAAACCTCGGGCTACTGAAAAATTAAAGTGAGAAAAGAGATGATAAAAATATTAATTTCAATACCCGGAAGAGATGGAGCCTGAGCAATGACATGAGGCAGGTCGAAGTTAACGCCGGTGATGTTCTTGTACCTCGAAGTGATCATCTCCAGGGTGGCGCCGGTGCCCCCGCCGACGTCGACGAGCACGCTGACGCCGTCGAACCCCTGGAATCGCTCGAGCAGCTTGCCGATCACCACCGTCGACTGCTGCACCATGGCCTGGTTGAAGAGCGTGTTCAGCCGGCGGTTCGTCCCCATGTACTCGAACATGGGCATCCCGCGAGCCTTCTCGAACGCCACCTGCCCGTCGCCGCCGGCCACCGCCGCCGGCAACTGATTCCAGGTGCTCAGGTAGTCGTCGTCGAGGAGGAACATGGCCAGCGGTGCCAGAGACCTTTCGCCGGCAAACCACCTGCACACCGGCGCTGGCGTGTACCGCCGGACAGCTGCTTCGCCTCCAGTGTCTGTCGGGGCGCACTTGACGACATCCAACGACGCGAGGAGCCTCAGCATGCGGTCCACCGACGACGCCGCCTCGGCCGGCAGTTGCGCGGCCGCGGCCAGCTCGTCGGCGGTGAGTGCGTGGCCGCCGCCGGTGAGTGCGTCGAGGAGGCCAAGCTTGATCGTCGCCTTGAGTGTCATGGGAACGACAAAGGTGAAGATTAGCTCCAAGGCACGGATGCATGTCGTCTCATCGTCGTCGCCATCAGCCGCCGGAGTCATTTTGTCCATGCTTAACTCTTCACGATAGCTAGCTAGCTATATAGAAGCCTGGATGCAAGGAAATTTATGGCAATTTTTACAACAGATTTACACCAAATAAAATTTTTTAAAAATTGGATATGTCCAACATTTAATTTCGGGACAATAGAAAGAGCTTGCAGTGGATAGGATCATAGGAGGAAGAGGTTCATTTTGCTGGAACGTATTTTGAACTTAAGAATTTTATAATATTTTCTTTTAGATAAAACTTCAATTCCCCTTACAATCTTTCAAAACCCCCCGAACGAACCCTTATATTTCGGTGTCCATTCAATAAACAGTGACAACTTGCATTGCTAGCTCTCCCTCCCCACTCTGCTCGATTGGGCCATCCGAACGAAAGAAGAAAAAAATAATAATAATACCTTAGTGGCCTATACACGGTGCTTAAGCTCACAAAATGTGACATCTTTGATCAAATTAGAATATGAAAAAGTTTGAATTACTCCATAAATATTGCGGTCGTCTGAATTACTCCCTAAACTTTAATACCGGATATTTGACACCCCAAATTCTTAAATCCTGAAGAATTTTCCAACTAACTCAATGCGGAGTGATTTTTAGCCTATGTGGCATACGCATGGCAGCCCAGTTAGAAAACAAAAAAAAATCAGTGGAGTCCAGTTGTCAGTACATCTTCCTTTCCTCTCCTTCCTAGCGGCTCGACCCTAGTAAGCAACGACGTTGAGGTGCGCTCTTCACCAGGTTCAGCAGGCAATGCGGACATTGGCCATGTGGGCCTCAGCCACTACTGCACCCCCCTCCTCCAAATCAACTGCAGGAGGCGATGCGGACTCCGACAAGGCGGGGCCTCAGCCACCGCTGCCCCTCTTCCCCTGAATTGACCTTGGGAGACGATGTAGACTCCAACCATAGTCGAGGGGACCATGGTGTAGCTGGTGGCTCGGGCGTAGGAGGTGATGATAGCAGTGCCGGTCGGAAGAGGTGGAGAGGCCTGGCGAGCAGCACCGACGGAGAAGATGACGGCAGAAATCCGCCCTCCTTGTCACCTACCAAGCCAGATCCACCCTTCTTCCACCATCGCCACCTCTCTCGGTCAGGGCACTATGATGTGGGCAGCGAGATAGGCGGCAAAAAGGTGTGCGACATCAGTTCCGCATTAATTTGCCGCCACGAGTCACCTCCACTAGCACCGCCACCGCGCGTTGCCCCCAAATCTTTTGCTTGCCTTAACTAGCTCTGCTGCCACCCTTGATGCACTGGAGATTGAGAGAGAGGGGGGAAAGGGCGAAGAGGAGGGGAGAAGAAGAGGGATTGGACTGACAGTGGGTCTCACCATGTTTTATTTGTTTTGGCTAATAAGTTGGCCCTATGTTTTTTATTTATTTTGGTTGACTAGACTTCGACGTGTGTGTCCACGTAGGGCCAAAACCGTCCTGGATCGACATAAACAGTAACTAGTCTGGTTTGTAAATTTCAAGGTTAAAAATGTCCGGTATTGGAGTTTAGGGGTAATTCGGACGATCGCAATAGTATGGGGGTTATTTTGACGATCGCAATAGTATGGGGTGATTTGGATTTTTTCCATTAGAATATGACTTATGTAGTCTACAAAATACTATGTGTACTTGGTTAAGATCACCTTACTGGTAAACAAGAGGAGAACCAACTTATAAGATCTTATCCATCCAATCATATAAGTCTTGGGTTAACTTTTTACATGAAATAAAAACAAAAGTTTATAGTTATGACCACCTTACTACTGTAACAAGAGAAGAACCGACCTATAAGACTTTGTCCATCTAACTATCCTACTCCTGGATTAACTTTTTTACACGAAACAAAAACAAAACTATAAGTAGCGTGCTATATGTAAATAACCGCGCTCGTCGGATAGACTGGACTATACGCTTATGACTAGGGTTTGAAATTTCGGTTCGAAATTTCTAAAATTTTGGTAATTTCGCTCCCCACCGGCAAGCTCAATATCACCCGAAATTTTCTGTTTTTTGCAATTTTTGTGAATTTGGTCAAATTTTGTTCAAATTAATTCAAAATCAGTCAAAACTTCAAATAATTTTGGCCAAAAAATTTCTGAAATTACCGAAGAAGTAAGGACCATTACACAGAAGTAGCTCCGGCAGTCACATATATAGGCCGGATACCGCCGTTGAGAAGAGCACCGTACGTGAAATATCCCTTAAATTAGCCTGATTTATGAAGTGATGTTTTGATAGGCGAAGTGCCAAAGGCATCTACAAAGTCATGACAAAAGCATATCGGTATAGTGGATTTTTGTTGTGGACGTAGCCGATACTGCCGGCACTTTTCTGCAGAGCCATTAATTAAGTAGATATGACTTTTGGCATAATTGCTCTACAGAAATGTACTAGGAATCACTCAAACATTATATGATATTTTTTAAGTTTACCTCTCTAAAACATATATTATAAATAATATTAAATGAAAAATTGTAAATCTCATCAGCACTATATATACAACTTTGTACAGTGCATATCTCCATCCGGGGTCAGTTGCCAAACTCAAAAATTGTTTTTCTTAAAAATAGATATGAAAGCTTGTACAGGTATTTAGGTTCCTAATGATCTTAAATTAAAAAAAACCTTAAAACTATGAAGTTATATATCCTATCGAGAGCCATATGAATTTCATGTACAATTTCCACTAGAGTTACGATTTTTTTCGAGTTAATTATTGACGTAAAATTTGTCGTTCATATAAAAACCTAAGAGATTTGCTTCGCTATAGTGCAGGTCCTATCAATCGGGTTCAGAACGTACCAGTTAATTTAATCCTATAACTAACAAGATAGAACCAAAGAAATTAGATCGTTGGGCCAATCAGCCACACGGCTAATATAGTATCGTGTGCCCAGCTGATACTGATAGAATTTCTGATCAATGACTATAACAGGTGGAATTTAGATGCAAAAATGAATCAAAAGGAAACATCAGTGGATACTTGGATGTAATATAATTGTGAATCACGTAACTTTACTAAAACCAATCTAGATAGATCGGACAAAATCAAGACACTATAAGATTTTAAAAATAAAATAGTATTTAAACAATTATATGATCTTTAAATATAGGCCGATGTGCTAAATTGCTTGAAACTTATCATTAACTCCTATAAAAAAATAACTACTAGCGCACGGCTACGACAAGAAGAAGTACAATCAATAGCAATCTTCAAATATTTTCAAATATTGATCACTATCTTTGATAGATCGGACCTAGAAGTCAATAAAAGCAACAACCGGATGATTATATAAGTCTGGTAAGTAGCAGATTAATTGATGATAAGTAGGTAACTCATCGGCTAAAACTCTAATAAAATGATGAACATAACCTATCAGATTGATCAAGTTGATTTAATCGATATATAATAAGCTTGATTAATCTAAACGATCCGTTAGGTGATGCATAGAGGGATTGATATACTAAATCCATCTACTCCTTCCGTCCCATAATATAAGGAATTTTGATATTTTACTTATACTGTTTGATCATTTGTCTTATTTAAAATTTTTTGAAATTATTACTTATTTTTTTTGACTTACTTTATTATCCAAAATACTTTAAGCATAACTTTTCGTTTTTTTATATTTGCACAAATTTTTTTTGAATAAGACGAGTGGTCAAACATGCAACAAAATATCAAAATCCCTTATACTAAGGGACGGAGAGAGTAGATAGCAAAGCAATCTAATAAAGAGTCGATATATCGGATAGGCAACGCTAGTAAGAGCTTAACTAGTATATTGGACTTATTTGAGAAATTACTAATTCCACCAATACAAGCGAGATTAACAAATCTTATTTTTTCGCTGAAAATCAAAACCGTTGCAACCTAAACTCGAAAACAAGAACTCGTCGAAATTGGAACTAGGGTAGAAATGTGCCGAAAAGTGATTATTGAATTGTTGTTAGATTACAAGGTCCTAGAGCACATATATTTATACTCTCGGGTTGATACAAGTCCAACTCAAATAGGACTTGATCGGTCACCTTATAGAAAAAGGAAATTAACTGAGACCGATTTATACATGACTCGATTGGCTCAGGACTCTATCTATAGAAAAGAAGAATAAAAACAAACCTTCCCTACTATGGAAGCTGATACAAAAATACCTCTAAACATACCAACTTATTCCAATACATTTTCCAACCGAATCTACTGTAATCATAGCGTTAAATCCTCCTTGACTCGATCTTAACTAACAACAATTGCGAAATTTCAATGTTAATATTAATATTACTCCAATTTTTAAGCATAGTTATTTAAGCAAACCATCTGTGAAGATCAATTTTTACATACAATTCTTTTAGTAACCTCTTTAAAAGTAATGATTTTGATAGATGGTTCTTTAAAAAACCACCGCTATTTTCAAATAAGATTTATCATGAATCCACGTGTAATATTATGTTCTCATCGAAAGGAAAACCTAGAACCTATATAGATGATTTTTGTACTAGTGAGAGGTATATCTCAGTTGGCTGGTTGCATGGTCGTTGCACAGCGGAGAAACACAGAAACATGCGCAAGTTAGTATAGCAGCCACATGCTATTTGGTAGTACAGCCACTTTGGTCTCCCCACGCGTGTGACCGGACCTTTGGACTTGTTCGGTGGCCAATGTAAATAGATTGATATCACCTCGCCCCACTGCTGCAATAGCGGCTAATTGGTAGCGGCAGGCGGCCGCAGTCCGCCAATAGCGACTTATGAATCAATAAATAAATTTTGTACTCCATATAATTATATACTTTGTTTGATGACTTACCCTGCAATGATCATCATATTGTTGTTTCTCACATTATTGTATCATCTATCTTTCTGTTGTCATCCCGAGAAAAGCCACTTTTTAGTTAGCATCACTTCAATTACGCCAAACTTAGTCCTAAAGTGTCTTACTCTCGACTCAATGTGCGGAACAGTAGTAAGGCTAGAACTTGACAACTTCTTAGCAAGTACATTCTCTAGAACTTGCAGTATCCATTTTTGAAATCTCCTTCTGATTTCCAGCTTGGATCTAAAGCGAACTTGAACAATCAAAGTTCGTCCAAATCCTCTTGTTCTTGCCTCTCCCACGCGCAATGCTTGAGCTTCCAAGATGCTCCATAACTGCAATATTAGAAATTCAACAGAAAACTAACATCAGTAAGCATCCATAATTTATTTCCATAATCTTTTGTCGATTTCCTTATCGCATACAGAGCTTTACCGTACATACGAAGATATCCCTACATTCCATGACTCGTAGGATAGAGGGTATGCATTATCCATAACCATGACACTTATCAACTTATTCCAATACATTTTCCAACCGAATCTACTATAATCATAGCGTTAAATCCTCCCTTGACTCGGTCTTAACTAATAACAGTTGCCAAATTTCATCGTTAATATTAATATTGCTCCAATTTTTAAGCATAGTTATTTAAGCAAACCATCTGTGAAGACAGAATTTTTACGTACAATCCTTTTAGAAACTGTTTTTAAAAATAATGATTTTGATAGACGGTTCTTTAAAAAATTCTTTACTAATGGTAGTATTTCAGTTGGCTGGTTGCATGGTCGTTGCACAGCGGAGAAACACAGAAACATGCGCAAGTTAGTATAGCAGCCACATACTATTTGGTAGTGCAGCCACTTTGGTCTCCCCACGCGTGTGAGCTGTCATTGGACTTATTTAGTGGCCAATGTACGTATATAGATTCTGCAATTGGTAGCGGCAGGCGGCAGCAAGCGACCGCGCTATGGCCGCTATTTTGCCCGTGTTCGGCGGCATGGTACACCCGTTGTTACCCAGCCAGCGCAGCCGCTGTTGCTCACATGCACACAAATCACTGTATATAGGCAGGCTGACTGCGCTGCAGCTACTACTAGCTATTGCCTTGGTTACATAAAAAACACCAATCCAAATTCATTTGCAGTACTAAGATATATCGCATTTCGTAATAGGTTTATTTTTTATGGACAGACAGAGTAAACAACTAACCTAATTATTTAAATTATGCTTTATAATTGTGGTAAGAAAAAGCTTGGTCTCGCGTCGCCCTCCACCACGGGCGGCTCGGGAGGCGACAAGCGCCTCCACCACCGCCCGAGCGGCCGCCGACAAAGCCGCATGGCCGCAAGAATGGTGACGGCGGGGCTTCGTCCACCTCATGCTTGGGCCAAGCGAGCTGTTCGGGGTGGCGCGTTGGTGGTGGTGCCGGCAGTGGCGGAGCCTAGGCCATGGCAGGCAGCCAGGACATGCTTGCTAGGGAGCGAGGCTGGCCGAATTAACGTTGGTGTCGAGGCTGGCACACGGGAAGAGATGGTGCAGGCGTGGCAGGCCGGCGCGTGGATGGCGACGGTAACCGGAGGTGGAGGCAGGGAGGGAGGAGACCGACTATGGAGTACGGGCTAGATCTAGAGCCAGGCAATGGTGGAGGCAGGAGAGGAGGGGCCGACATGTGGTGGGGTCGCTGTAGCGACGATGGCAGTGGTAGGGCGGCAGTTCCGGCGGCCTTTTGGTAGGAGGTTCTCATGGCCGGCGGGGGTGGAGGCTTGCATGGCGCGAGAAGGCATGGCCAGTGACACGGAGGCCAACGCAGCTGAAGCATCTAGGCCCCCGTTATTAATTTTGGTAATTAATGACAAGCACTAATTGTAGACTAACCGTTGCTATTGAGATAATATTTTAAGATTAGGTCCATGTCATGTGTGCGCATGGATGACTATCGATGTATTAAAATTGACGGCACAAAGCAAAGAGAAAGAAGACGGTAAAACTAGTGCTTTAATTTAGAATTGATCGATGTGTAGGGCGATTAAATTTGCTAGTTTATTTTCTAGTTTCGCCGTACTATTAAGAGGGGTAATGACCTAGCAAAGAGATGATTAAATTGCTACATTAGGTCATTGCATTTTCACTTGTGCTCACTTTTTCATCACACACACAAAAACTCACCTTTGCTTTCACTGAGCTCGGCCTGACCAGGGGCGGTCAGACCGGCCACATAGTGGCGGTCTGACCGGCATGCCCTGGCCGGTCTGACCGGCCTCACAACGGCGGTCTGACCGGCCCGTAAGGCCGGTCTGACCGGCGGCACATGCCCGGACAGACCGGCCCCCTGGAGGCCGGGATGCTGCTACTTGGGATGGCCGATACAGAGCCGACGGAGCCGTATTCGGTCAGACCGAGCCGAGGCCGATCTGACCGCCCACTCAACGCCGGTCTGACCGGCCAGGCAGATGGGGCCCTCTGACAGCACTACAACGGCTAGTTTTCTAGCCGTTGCAGAGTAGCACGGTCTGACCGGCCATATACCTCCGGTCAGACCGGCAGAGCACAAAGTTGGGGGATTTCGCCCCCAATAGCTAGTTTTGGTGGATGGGAGTATAAATACTCCCCCACCAACAGCAAGGGGACTCTTTTGGCACCCAATTCAATTGCATACACCCCTTTCATCTCTCTGACACCCACTTGAGTTTTGTGTTCATCCATCTAGTGTGTTAGAGGTTTGATCTAGCCATAAATCAAGTGCATTTGCTTCCATTGTAGAGCTAGTGTGGCACTTGATTGATCATCTCCATGCCGGGTCATTGCTTGTTACTCTTGGAGGTTGCCGCCTCCTAGACGGCTTGTGGAGGAGTTGCCCGGTGACCTCTCCGAGAAGATTGTGGAGGAGGCCCGGCGCTGGTTTGTGAGTGGTTTGGAGTTCACCACCTTCGGAGTGAAGGAAGAACTACCCTAGTGATCGAGGCTTGGGTAGTCCTCTCCGTGGGCCGGCTCCCGCCTTGCCCACCCCTTGACGAAGGGGGCGTGCGGTGGCTTCGTGGTTGAGCGGTGGAGTTGGGCTCGCCTCAACGAGGAGTAGGAAACCGGCGAGTTTCCGAACCTCGGTGAAAAATCTCTTGTCTCCTTGTCCATTTGATTGTTGCATTTACATTTGTGCAATTTACATTTCTAGAGACAAACTTGAAATCTTATCACCCTAGGATTGCTAAGCATCGACATAGGAGTGTGATTTACTTTCCTAGAGATATAATTGAGCCACTATCACCCTAGGTTTGCAAAACATAACTTAGTTGCTTAGTTAGAGTTGACCCTCACCAAGCCTAGCAACTTAGGTTAGTTTTGATTAGGTGTCATTTAGTTTTTAAATCACCTATTCACCCTCCTCTAGTCGACATCTCGATCCTACAAGTGGTATCAGAGCTTGGTCTCTCTTGATTGGGCTTCACCGCCTAGAGAGAAGATGTCGAACGAGGTGAACCATGTAGGGAAGGCTCCCATGTTTAATGGAACAAACTACTCCACTTGAAAAATTAAAATGTCTACTCACCTCAAAGCTATGAGCTTCCATATTTGGAGTATTGTGGATGTAGGCTTTGCTATCACCGGCACGCTCTTGATGGAGATTGATCACCGCAACCTCCAACTCAATGCCCAAGCTATGAATGCTTTGTTCAACTCTTTGAGCCAAGAGGAGTTCGATAGAGTGAGCAACCTTGAGACTGCATATGAGATTTGGAACAAGTTGGCGGAGATCCATGAGGGCATAAGCGAGTACAAGGATGCCAAGCTTCATTTCCTCAAGATCCAATATGAGACATTCTCCATGTTGCCTCATGAGAGTGTGAATGACATGTATGGGAGGCTCAATGTCATTGTAAATGATCTCAAGGGACTTGGGGCAAACTATACCGATCTTGAGGTTGCCCAAAAGATGCTTAGGGCTCTACCAGAGAAGTATGAGACCCTTGTCACCATGCTCATCAACTCTGACATGTCAAGGATGACACCCGCAAGCCTCTTGGGGAAGATCAACACCAATGACATGTACAAGTTGAAGAAGAAGGAGATGGAGGAAGTCTCACATTCCAAGAAGTGCATTGTTCTACAAGCCGAAGTTAAAGACAAGGGCAAGGGCAAGGTGAATGAAGCCAATGAGGACTTGGAGGAAGAGATTGCCCTTCTTGCTAGAAGGTTCAATGATCTCTTGTGAAGGAGAAAGGAGAGAGGAAGGGACTCCAACTCCAATAGGAGAAGAAATAGAAGACCCAACAAGACTCTTCCCAACTTGAGGTGCTTTGAGTGTGGTGAGAAGGGACACTTTGCTTCCAAGTGCCCTTCCAAGGATGATGATGGAGACAAGTCATCCAAGAAGAAGAGTGGAGGCTACAAGCTCATGAAGAAGCTCAAGAAGGAAGGCAAGAATATTGAGGCCTTTATCGGGGAATGGGACTCAAATGAGGAGAGCTCCGCCTCATCCGGGTCCGAAGAAGAAGGTGGTGATGATGCAAGCTCCAAGAAGAAGAAGATGGCCGTTGTTGCCATCAAGGAGGCTCCATCACTCTTCGCTCCACTTTGTCTCATGGCAAAGGACTCCTCTAAGGTAGCATTTCTTAGTGATAGTGAGAGTGATGATGATTGTGATGATGTTTCCTATGATGAGCTTGTGAGTATGTTTAAGGAGCTCTATGCTTATAGTGAGAAGGAGATTGTCAAGTTCAAGGCCCGAAAGAAGGATCATGCTTCTTTGGAGGTCTTGTATGAGGAGCTAAAGACCTCTCATGAGAGACTCACCATTTCTCATGAGAAGCTTAAGGAAGCTCATGACAACCTCCTTTCCACTACTCAACATGGAGTTCTCATTGATGTTGGCATATCTTGTGATTTGCTTGATGATAGTGCTATTTGCCATATTGCTCATGTTGTATCATCTAGCATTTCTACCTCTTGTGATGATCTTGTGGATATGCCTAGCTCTAGCTCTAGCACTTGTGTTTCTATTTGTGATGCCTCACTTGTTGTTGAGAACAATGAGCTTAAGGAGCAAGTGGTTAAGCTCAACAAGAGTTTGGAGATGTGCTTCAAGGGTAAGAACACTCTTGACAAGATTTTGAGTGAGCAACGGTGCATCCTTAACAAGGAGTGACTTGGATTCATTTCAAAGAAGGGTAAGAAAGCTTCTCACCGTGCTACTCGTTTTGTCAAGAGTAATGGTAAGTATTGCTCCAAGTGTCGTGAGGTTGGGCATTTGGTAAGCCTTCCAAGACTTGCATGTTTGATTCTCATTATATGCTTAGGAAGGCTCATGATGGTAGCATTATTGCTAGATATGTGGGTTCCCCTATACTCCGTGGTAAAAAGAATGACATTTGGGTGCCCAAAGCTTTGGTCTCTAACCTCCAAGGACCCAAACAAGTTTGGGTATCTAAAAGAGCTTGATCTTCTTTTTTAGGTGAACTACCGCACCGGTGGGAGCCATTGTGTGCTTGATAGTGGATGCACTCAACACATGACTGGTGATAGGGCTATGTTCACCATATTTGAAGTAGGAGGGAAAGAACAAGAGAAAGTGACATTTGGAGACAATAGCAAAGGAAAGGTAATTGGGTTAGGTAAAATTGCTATCACTAATGATTTGTCAATTGATAATGTCTCTCTTGTTAAATCTCTAAATTTTAATTTGCTTTCGGTTGCTCAAATTTGTGATCTTGGCTTGTCATGTGCTTTCTTCCCGCAAGAAGTTATTGTTTCTAGCCTTCTTGACAAGTCTTGTGTGTTCAAAGGTTTTAGATATGGAAATCTTTATTTGGTTGATTTCAATTCTAGTGAAGCAAATTTGAAAACTTGTTTAGTTGCAAAAACTTCAATGGGTTGGCTTTGGCATAGGAGGCTAGCCCATGTTTGCGTGAATCAATTGAGCAAACTTTCAAAACGTGATCTAGTTGTGGGCTTGAAAGATGTGAAGTTTGAGAAAGATAAGCTTTGTAGTGCTTGTCAAGCTGGCAAGCAAGTTGCATGTTCTCATCCTACTAAGAGTATCATGTCCACATCTAGACCATTGGAGCTCTTGCATATGGATTTGTTTGGCCCAACAACCTATAAGAGCATTGGTGGTAATAGTCATTGTCTTGTCATTGTTGATGATTATTCTCGCTATACTTGGGTGTTCTTTTTGCATGACAAGTCTATTGTTGCCGAGCTTTTCAAAAAGTTTGCAAAAAGGGCCCAAAATGAATTTAATTGCACTCTTGTGAAAATTAGAAGTGACAATGGTTCCGAGTTTAAGAATACCAATATCGAGGACTATTGTGATGATCTTGGCATTAAACACGAACTTTCCGCTACCTACTAACCTCAACAAAATGGTGTAGTGGAGAGGAAAAATCGTACATTGATTGAGATGGCAATGACTATGCTTGATGAATATGGTGTTTCTGATTCCTTTTGGGCGGAAGCCATAAACACCGCTTGCCATGCAACCAATTGGCTTTATTTGCATCGTCTCATGAAAAAGACTTTCTATGAGCGAATTATTGGGAGGAAGCCAAATGTTGCCTATTTTCGAGTTTTTGGTTGCAAGTGTTATATTTATCAAAAGGGTGTTAGACTAACCAAATTTGAAAGTCGTTGTGATGAAGGGTTTCTTCTAGGTTATGCCTCAAATAGCAAGGCATACCGGGTCTACAACAAGAACAAAGGTATTGTGGAAGAAACCGCCGATGTTCAATTTGATGAGACTAATGGCTCCCAAGAGGGGCACAAGAATCTGGATGATGTAGGTGATGAAGGCTTGATGAGAGCTATGAAGAACATGTCAATTGGAGATGTCAAGCCTACTGAAGTGGAAGACAAGCCATCCACCTCCACTCAAGATGAGCCATCTACTTCCGCTACGCCAAGTCAAGCTCAAGTTGAAGTGGAGGAGGAGAAGGCACAAGATCCACCTATGCCACCAAGGATACACACCGCTCTTTCCAAGGATCACCCAATTGACCAAGTGTTGAGTGACATTAGTAAGGGTGTTCAAACTCGATCTCGTGTCGCTTCAATTTGTGAACATTACTCGTTTGTTTCTTGTCTTGAGCCAAAACATGTAGATGAAGCTCTTTGTGATCCGGATTGGATGAATGCTATGCATGAAGAGCTCAACAACTTTGCAAGAAATAATGTGTGGACTTTGGTTGAAAGACTTAGAGACCACAATGTCATAGGGACAAAGTGGGTCTTTAGGAACAAACAAGATGAGAACGGGTTGGTGGTGAGAAACAAGGCAAGGTTGGTGGCACAAGGTTTCACACAAGTTGAAGGTTTGGACTTCGGTGAAACTTTTGCCCCCGTGGCAAGACTTGAGGCTATTCGCATCCTTCTTGCATTTGCATTATGCTTTGATATAAAACTATTTCAAATGGATGTGAAAAGTGCTTTTCTAAATGGTGAAATTGCCGAACTTGTCTTTGTTGAACAACCTCCCGGTTTTGAAGATCCTAAAAATCCTAACCATGTTTATAAACTCTCAAAAGCTCTTTATGGTTTAAAACAAGCTCCTAGGGCTTGGTATGAAAGATTGAGAGATTTTCTTTTGTCAAAGGATTTCAAAATTGGAAAAGTTGACACCACCCTTTTCACAAAAATCATTGGTGATGATTTCTTTGTGTGTCAAATTTATGTTGATGATTTCATTTTCGGTTCTACTAATAAGGTATTTTGCAAGGGATTTGGTGATATGATGTCTAGGGAATTTGAGATGTCCATGATTGAAGAATTGAGCTTCTTCCTTGGACTTCAAATCAAGCAACTCAAGGATGGGACGTTCGTGAGCCAAACCAAGTACATCAAGGATCTACTCAAGAGGTTTGGCTTGGAGGATGCGAAGCCCATCAAGACACCTATGGCAACCAACGGGCATCTCGACCTTGATGAGGGAGGTAAACCGGTAGATTTAAAGCTTTATCGTTCTATGATTGGTAGCTTGCTTTACCTTACTGCATCTAGGCCGGATATCATGTTTAGTGTTTGCATGTGTGCACGGTTTCAAGCCGCTCCTAAGGAGTGTCACTTAGTGGCCGTGAAAAGGATTCTAAGATATTTAAAGCATTCCTCTACTATTGGCTTGTGGTACTTAAAAGGTGCTAAGTTTAAACTTGTTGGCTATTCCGATTCGGATTATGCCGGTTGCAAAGTGGATAGAAAGAGCACATTCGGTAGTTGCCAAATGCTTGGTAGATCCCTTGTGTCATGGTCATCCAAGAAACAAAACTCCGTAGCCCTCTACCGCCGAGGCGGAATATGTTTCGGCGGGTAGTTGTTATGCCCAATTGCTTTGGATGAAACAAACATTGTTGGACTATGGCATATCCTTCACCAAAACCCCACTCCTATGTGACAATGATAGTGCCATAAAGATAGCCAATAACTCGGTCCAACATTCTAGAACCAAGCATATTGACATACGCCATCACTTCCTAAGAGACCATGTTGCCAAGTGTGACATAGTCATTAGCCACATAAGAACCGAGGATCAACTAGCCGACATATTTACCAAGGCTCTTGATGAAACCCGCTTTTGCAAGTTGAGGAATGAGTTAAATATCATAGACTTCTCTAATGTGGCTTGAGATGGTGCACCATGGTTGCTTCTTTTTGCCTTTTTGCATATTTGCTCCTTTTGCTCTTATGCTTTGGATTTGTTGCCACTAAATTCTTCATTGCGAAAATGGAGCATGTCACATTAAGGGGGAGTTTTGCACTCTTGCATGTGCTCTACTTCCCTTTATATGTGAGCAAATCAACTAGTGGTGCTAGTAGTATTTTCAAAATGCCCAAGTCAACATAAGTCAAAACTTTTGTAAAATCAATGTAATTTGAAAACTATCTCTTGGAAAATGTTTCAAAAGGTTTCCTATATGTTTTCCAAGCCTCACATTGCAAGGAAAATGATTTTTAAATGAAAATGCCCTTTTGGCCCTCTTTTGAAGAAACTATATTCTTATTTTTGGCCAAAATGAGATTTTCCTCCAAAATGAGATTGAGAGAGAATTTGAGAAAAGTTTCAAAACAAAGTTGGTAAAGAGGAGGATTTGAAATGTTTTTGGTATTCAAATCATATTCAAAAACCAAATATTTCAAAAGTTATTTGAAAAACAATTTAGCCCAAAAACCCCTATATACCATAAAAGGTCACCTCCTAGCACTTAAGTGAGTTTTGTTGCAAATCATTATAATTTTTAAATATTATGGGTGGTTAGCAATATTTATACTCACACATTTCAAAAATTGCTTTAAAAAATCAAATTTCTTGTTGAATTTTATTGTGTGGGGTTGCCGGCTTGTGCAAGGGCTGTGCACAGCCGGCAGGGGGCCTGGCGGTCTGACCGGCGCTATATGCGCGGTCTGACTGGCCAGGTGCGGTGGTCTGACCGGCCACATAGGGCCGGTCTGACCGGCTGAGGTGGGCCTAGGCAGTTTTGCCCCTTTTTCTTCTCCATCCCGCACCTACCCTCTCCTATCTCATCCCCATTCATCCCCAACTCGAAAAACTCTCTCTCTCTCTCTCTCACCTCCCCTTAAACCCTAACTCTTTCCTCCACCAAATCCCCTCGGTTTGACCGTGGATTTCTCTCCGGTTACACCGTAAGTGATTCTCCTCCGCTTCCTCTCTCTATTCCATGTATCAGTTCGTGTTTTTGTTGAGTTTTTGATCCATGGCATGGAACCCTAGGTGAAGCACGAGGTGTTCTTCGATTTGCACCAATAGAGGGTAGTTTCTTGGTGTGATTCAACTCCTCCAACCGGTAAATCACTCTTCCTCTTGTGCATTCTCTCAAATCGATCTATTTCACCCTAGGGCTATGGGTAGTTGTTCCAATCTTGATGAAATAGGTCCAATCCTTTGATGTTCTAGTTCCAATCTTGTGCAATCTTGATGTAGCAAATATTTTTAGAGTCATTTGTATGTGATGGTAAAAGGGATTTTCTTGTGCACTTGTCAGAGGTGGTCTGATCGAGCTCGGTCAGCGGTCGACGGTCTGACCGAGCTCGGCCGACGGTCTGACCGACATGTGGACGGCGGTCTGACCGGCCGTTATCCACCGGTCTGACCGGCCGCTGGACTTCGGTCTGACCGCCCCTGACATGCAGTGTGCAGTTTCCTTTTCGCCTAAACATAGTGTCTTCTAAAAGTTATTGCTAATATCCCATATCCTTTGCTCTTTGACAGCAAATGCCTCCCCGCACTCGTCATAGTCGTCGTGAGCCCACGCCCGATCCCGTGAGTGAGGAGTCAAGCGGAGATGAGTACGCTCAAAGTGATGAAGAGGTTGAGGCCAATGTTGAGGGGGCTAGTGAGGAGGAAAGTGGAGATGATGTCAGTGGAAGTGGAGAGGATGAGGATGAAGGAAGTGATGATATGCACATTGATCCCTCCATCCAGTTTGTTGTGAACATGAGGAATCCATCGCAGTATACCATTTTGAGGCACCATGATCAGTTTTTGAGGCCTCGGGACACCCGGAATCCCCGTTTTCACACCGCTTTCCAAAAGAGTGTGTATGAGCAAGTTTATGCAGGGAAAGCTTTTGCAGAGCATAAGTGGATTTCTTGGAGAGACATCAATGAGACTCCAGAGTTTGAGGGCTTGCAGGATCTCTTCAAGACTGTTGGCATTGACGGATTGTGACTCTCAAACAAGACTACAATGAAGATTTAATCCGACAGTTCTATGCTACAGTGTGGGTGGCTGGAGACTATAGTGAGATGAAGTGGATGTCCGACACCCTTCAGTGTTCTATCTCTAGGAGGCAATTCTGGCGGCTCCTCAGTATTCGCTTGGACTTTGGAGATGACTTGCATGAGGAGCACACTCACAATCCGCTCTCCATAGACTACGTCTCTCAGTTTTACGAAGACGGAGTGTGGTACACACATGGGAAGGTTGCCGGCTTGAGGACCATCCCCTGTGTGGTTAACAGGATTGTGAGAGTTACCATCCTCCCTCGCCTTGGTAACAATGATGACATTAGGGGGGTGGCTTGGCACGTCATCGATGCCATCATTCAGGGCCATCAATTCGACATTGTGTCTCTTATGATGCAAGAGATTGCCATCTCTAAGGCTACATTCACTCAGGGAATCTATTATGCCCCTTACATCATGAGGTTGATTCAAGACAAGCTTGGGGCTGTTGGGCAAAATTTAAAGAAGCACAAGCAGTACAAGCCCCGCCTTCAGCTTGGAGCTCCCCGTGCTCCTAGGGCGGCACCCTCCTCTCATCCTGGAGCTAGCTCAAGCTCAGCACCTCCTCCTCCTCATGGGTATGATCCAAATGCTTTTTTCTATCCTCAGTATGCCTACTTTGGAATGCAACCAAACGAATACTTTAACCCGGTACTTGGGGCTATTAATACCCTAAGTGAAAGCATTCAACGCTTGTCCACCGGGCATGAAGCTTTGCATGAGAATGTTCGTGGATTGCGCACAGATGTTGGAGACTTGAATGCTTCTGTGGGGAGATTGCACACTAGAGTGGGTACATTGGATTCTCGAGTCCAAATGTTGGAGAGCTCCCAAGCATTTGTGTATCATCGTCGTCGTGATGCTCCTCATCCTTCCACTTCGGCGCGTCCTCCTCCTCTACAAGAGTGAAGACCTTTTTGGTGCTTGATGCCAAAAGGGGGAGAAAAGTGTGTTTTATGTCTTGTGGGTTGGGACTAGTGGTAGTGAGGTTAGTCACCTCATATTTAATAAGTTAAGGAGGTTTGGGCTATATTTTGTATGGGTATGGGCTATTACTCTATATTGTGTGTTCTTTGTCGTTTTGTTAAACTCTATGTCATTTGGACCCCTCGTGGTCTTGTAATAGCCTATGTTTATTTGTGAGCCCTTTTAGGATGATTTGTGACTTATGTGTTTTGGATGGTTAAGTGATGTGAACTTGTGCGATGATGGATGGTGTATGTGATATTAATATATGTGACCATCTTATGCCTATGGATTGAAGTTCACATTGATATATTGCTAATGTGTTTTGTGCTTGTTGGAATGTGATATTGAAATGTGCATTGGCTCCATATTTATTGTCTATGATTGATATGCACATGTTTAGGGGGAGCTTTTGATTTCCATTGCAATATATGTCCATGTGTTCTATGTTTGATTATATATATATATATATATTTGTGGTGTTTGACATCAATTACCAAAAAGGGGGAGATTGAAGCATCTAGGCCCCCGTTGTTAATTTTAGTAATTAATGACAAGCGCTAATTGTGGACTAACCATTGCTATTGAGATAATATTTTAAGATTAGGTCCACGTCATGTGTGCGTATGGATGACTATCGATGGATTAAAATTGACGGCGCAAAGCAAAGAGAAAGAAAACGGTAAAACTAGTGCTGTAATTTAGAATTGATCGAGGTGTAGGGCGATCAAATTTGCTAGTTTATTTGCTAGTTTCGCCGTACTATTAAGAGGGGTAATGACCTATCAAAGAGATGATTAAATTGCCACATTAAGTCATTGCATTTTCACTTGTGCTCACTTTTTCATCACACACACAAAAACTCACCTTTGCTTTCACTGAGCTCGGCCTGACCAGGGGCGGTCAGACCGGCCACATAGTGGCGGTCTGACCGGCGTGCCCTGGCCGGTCTGACCGGCGGCACATGCTCGGTCAGACCGGTCCCCTGGACGCCGGGATGGTGCTACTCAGGGTGACCGATACAGAGCCGACGGAGCCGTATTCGGTCAGACCGAGCCGAGGCCGGTCTGACCGCCCACTCAACGCCGGTCTGACCGGCCAGGCCGATGGGGCCTTCTGACAGCACTACAACGGCTTGTTTTCTAGCTATTGCAGAGTAGCACGGTCTGACCGGCCACATACCTCCGGTCAGACCGGCAGAGCACAAAGTTGGGGGATTTCGCCCCCAATGGCTAGTTTTGGTGGGTGGGAATATAAATACTCCCCCACCAGCAGCAAGGGGACTCTCTTGGCACCCAATTCAATTGCATACACCCCTTGCACCTCTCTCACACCCCCTTGAGCTTTGTGTTCATCCATCTAGTGTGTTAGAGGTTTGATCTAGCCAAGAGTCAAGTGTAATTGCTTCCATTGTAGAGCCAGTGTGGCACTTGATTGATCATCTCCACGCCGGGTCATTGCTTGTTACTGTTGGAGGTTGCCGCCTCCTAGACGGCTTGTGGAGGAGTTGCCCGGTGACCTCTCCGAGAAGATTGTGGAGGAGGCCCGGCGCCGGTTTGTGAGTGGTTTGGAGTTCACCACCTTCGGAGTGAAGGAAGAACTACCCTAGTGATCGAGGCTTGGGTAGTCCTCTCTGTGGGCGGGCTCCCGCCTTGCCCATCCCTTGACGAAGGGGGCGTGCGGTGGCTTCGTGGTTGAGCGGTGGAGTTGGGCTCGCCTCAACGGGGAGTAGGAAACCGGCGAGTTTCCGAACCTCGGTGATAAATCTCTTGTCTCCTTGTCTCATTTGATTGTCGCATTTACATTTGTGTAATTTACATTTCTAGAGACAAACTTGAGATCATATCACCCTAGGATTGCTAAACATTGACATAGGAGTGTGATTTACTTTCCTAGAGATATAATTGAGCCACTATCACCCTATGTTTGCAAAACATAACTTAGTTGCTTAGTTAGAGTTGACCCTCACCAAGCCTAGCAACTTAGGTTAGTTTTGATTAGGTGTCATTTAGTTTTTGGCAAAATTGGTTATATAGCATCGAAAGTTCACGTTTTTGGTTTTATAGCACCGAAAGTTACCGGTTCACTTTAATAGCACCCATAGTTCACCATGTTCCCATTTTTAACACTTCCATCAATTCTCGATCGTTTTCCGTCCGTCTTGATCCAGCCACACACGCGATATGACGTTTCTACCCCTCACAAGTACAAGTGTAATGCATGTCAAAGAGGGGTTGAAATGTCATATCATGTGTGTGGCTGGATCATTAACGATCAAGACGGACAGAAAAATTGACGGAAGTGCTAAAAATGGGAACAGGGTGAACTTTGGATGCTATTAAAGTGAACCGGTAACTTTCGGTGCTATAAAACCAAAAACGTGAACTTTCGATGCTATATAACC
This sequence comes from Oryza sativa Japonica Group, assembly GCF_034140825.1. Classification (NCBI taxonomy): domain Eukaryota; kingdom Viridiplantae; phylum Streptophyta; class Magnoliopsida; order Poales; family Poaceae; genus Oryza; species Oryza sativa. The sequence continues at coordinate 300,789 of NC_089038.1, read as the reverse complement.
AATTTTTTCTTAGTTTTTAAATCGCCTATTCACCCTCCCTCTAGTCGACATCTCGATCCTACAGTAGCGCGGGGTGACCAACGTGCAAGTCACGGCTGGCGGTGTGAAGACCGGCACAACGTGTGGAGGCGGCTGGCAACGGCAGTAGGCTATCGCGGCGCGTGGAGGCGAGCCCAATTTAGAGGCGTGGTCGACGACAAAGCTCGTAGTGGCATAGCCGGCGGTAGCGGGAGGCCATTGTGGTGCGTAGAGCTGTTGGCGGCATTGACGCGGAGTACAGCCGGCGGGGGGCGTTGATGCAGCAGTGTGCACGTGCCGACAGAGGTTGGCAGGTGGTAGAGCTTTGGAGCTTTGGCTGTCGATCGGTAGGGGGCGGACAACGGGTGTAAACCTAGCTTGGGATTGGTCGGGCCGGCAACGACGGCCACTTTGGGCGTCGCTTTCCCTCCTGAGAGTGTTGTTGAGTCGTCCTCTTCCTCTGGTGGGGCTGCCGGGTCAAAACCCTGTCTTGGTTCTCCCTAAGATCTTGGCGGATGGCGGCGGTGCTCATCGTCGCCGTTCTCACTGGAGTCGTCATATTGGAAGCCCCCTTGCCAAATCTTCTCTCAAGCAGTTGGTGCAGGCTCATTCATCCTCTTGCGGCGGCACACAAGCTTTTGCAAGTTGGCCACATCGGCGGGCCTTAGTAGGGGAGTGGTTCCATCTTCTCTCTTACCCTCTACCCCTCAATCCCAAAATCGTGGATAGAATTGAGTTGGTGGCTGGTTATTAGGGCTTATGTTTCGGCGGTCTTGGTTGTAGATTCCTTGTTAGTCTAGTGGCGACCGCTCACACTTAACGGCGGCTGTGTGTAGACGTTGTCAGTGCGTGGTGGTGGTGGTGGAATTGTTTTTCATTCCTGGCTATTGTTTTTCAGGTCAATAGTCTTGTATTTTTTTTAATGAATCATTGCGTTGTCTGGTGCTGATCGTAAAAAAAAACTGGGCTTTATATTATTTATATATTCTAGGAACTAGGCAACTAGCTACGGTTCAAATGCCAAGGTTAAACCGTTGTTGATGTGAAAAACACACACTGGCCTGGAAGATCTGCTTAACTTCAGTGCAGGTCCAAAATCTTGCTTCTAGGTTCGTGAGCGTGCTAGTTGATTTGATCCTGGAATCAACAAGAAAGAAAGACAAGAAAACCATGGTTAAATCCATAAACGACAGCCGATCGGCTAGTTGCCGATGACATATCATTTATCTTCGAGCCGATGTCATATTGGAATCAATCGGCAGTTGTGAATAAATAAGATAGAACTAAATCTACTCGATAGGCTATAGATATTAACGACATATAATTGTTCCTTCGATGTATATTTAAACTAAGTGATTGGGATAGATCGATCGCCATGTCGAGACAGTATAAATCACTTAAGTCGAAGTATACATTAAAGTACTGATTATATAGACGTTTATAGCATAGTCGATCAAATAGATCTAGCATGTATCGGCTAATACTCTGATACCACTCTATATTAAGATATTAAAACAAGCAGAATATATCAAACAAGAAGTCTAACATTCCGTAGATACACGATATAATCTAAATTAATAATGAAACATGACCCTATAGGTCACTCCCTAACAGTAAGAACCAGCCGATAACAACTTATATAGCGCAACTAATAAAGATTACAACGTATATATGATAACTTGACGGATTACATAAACAAGATTAGAGTGTCATAAAGTTGGAAGCACTAATCCCGAGAACGCAAGCCGCCATGACAAGTTTACCTCTAGTTGAAGATCGAATCGATGCAGCTCAACCCAAAAGCAAGAACTCGTCGAAATAGAATGAAAGTAAAAAAGGTGGCGATGCGCCGAGAGTGTATTGAACTGTTGTTGTTTCTTACATTGGGTTCGGGCCATATTTATACCCGAGATACAAAATATCTCCTCGCCGGATACGACTCTTATCCCTAACAAACTCTAAGATACCATAAGTCTTTGCGGCAGACTTTTGCCCAAACATATCTCTAAGGAAATAATACAAAATATCCTAATTAATATATACAATTGCCTTTCCGCGAGCTTTATCTCTATTGTGGCAATCCTTGTGAAGCACGTTGATCGACTCTAGAAACAGCCTTGAAGCCATTACCGTCAGAATCGGCTGCACCACCTCTATCGGCTGTATCGGCTGTCTTCTGTCCGATCCATCTCAGCCGATGCAGACTCCAGCCGATGCCTTCACAGCCGATGCATACTCTGTTCTTCGAATCCATCTCTTTTCTGAATCCGCTTCGTTTCCAATGTCGAACTTGGTTCATATTTTACCAAATTTGGTCGTGAACACATGCCCCCCAAGTCCGCTATATTTGTAATGTTGCGGATTTGCTCAATTTCCCTTTCCGAGCTGAACTAGGGTTTCTAAAACCGATTCCGTTTTGGCCGTTACCGTGCTCCCCTTTTAAATAGTAACCACCGCTCTTCTCGTTTCACGGCGTCACTTCCGTTTAAACCGCTCTTAGCCAAAACTTTCCCCAATCCTCCGCCTCGAGCTCTCCGGCGACACCTTCAAGATTTCCGGCAATCCAAGGGCGACCCTCCGCGACACCAATCCTCTCCGTCGGCAATGTTGAACTCCGCCAGTCCACCGAGCGCATCATCCGCCGAATATGTTGAGGTAAGTGCCCATCGGCTAAACTCCCTTCTTATTGCGCAAGATTGGTTCTTTTCCCGCTCAATCCTCGATTTTTCTTCTTCTGTAGCATCTCACTCACCAAGTTGCGATCCCTAGCATAACTGATGAGTTCCAGTTTTTCCTTGGCCCAATCGGCAATCTAGACCCCACAAAGTTTATCAATGGAGAAACCAACCGAATTCCTTTTAGATTTGCCAATCCAGATCTAAGCTCCTGGAAAAATACCTTCAAATCTTGGCCATCGGCTGAAAAGAGTTGGCCTGCCTGGTATAAGAGGATGTCGGCTAGCAAATCAACTCACTGGGAAGAAATCGGCATATCCCAAGCCTTGGCCTTAACTGTAGCAGACATGGCGAGAGATGAATCTATGATAGCAGCTGCTACTTACTTCTGGTCCACGGCCATGAACACCTTCCTCTTCTCCCAAGGAGCGATGACCCCAACTCTCTTAGATGTCATCATGATCACTGACCTAGATGTCACCTCATCGGCTAACCTGCCTAGCTTGGATACCCAACTCACCCATGAGTTCAAAACCAGGAGCATAGGTGGTTGGTTAGGCTATGTTGTGAAGAACATGGGAACCGGGCCAATTTCTCCAAGGGAACATGCAGCCTTTCCTTATGATGTGGCTTGAAAAATTCCTGTTCTGCGGTCCAAGCTGTGGTCCTACTGCAAACTGGCAACGTGTAGCTGAGAATTTGGTAGAAAAGAAGCATTTCCCTCTTGGAAAGTATCTGCTAGGCTACCTATATCAAACTCTCAATGCTGCAATAAACAAGATAGTCTCTGGAAAATCAATTGGCACAGGGGGTCCATGGTGGTTACTTCAAATCTGGTTGAACCTGCACACCAGGATGGTTGCCGATCGACCAGCGCTAGCCGATGCAAATTTTCCAAGGTTTGAGCCGATCATCAGAGATGATGGAGAAAGGAGTACTACACGCCGATGTATGTCCTTCGAAGAAGCAGCATCGGTCAGTACCGCATCCAAGTTATCGGCTGAGCTCTTCAAAGAATGGTTCAACAACTTTTATGATGGGTTCGTGTTGACAGAAAACACGAGGCCTGGGAGATCTGCTTAACTCCAGTGCAGGTCCAAAACTCGCCTTCGGATGTATGAGCGTGCCAGTTGATTTGATCTTGTAATCAACAAGAAATAAAGACAAAAGAACCGTAGTTAAACCTATAAATGATAGCCGATCGGCCAGGTGCCGATGACATATCATTTATCTTTGAGCCGATGTCATTTGTGCATCGATCGGCAATCGTGAATAAATAAGGAAGAAAAACTAAATCTACTCGATCGGCTGTAGATGTTAACGATATATACTCCTTATACCGATATATACTTAAATCAAGTGATTGGGATATATCGGTCGCCATGCCGAGACAGTATAAATCACATAGACCGAAATATATATTAATAATAGGACTATATAAGTTTACAGCATAACCGATCAGATAGATCTAGCATGTATCGGCTAATACTCCGATACTACTCTATATCAGGACATTAAAACAGGTATAGAATATCAAGCAAAAGCCTAACACATTCAAATACACCAATATCTTGGCATAAAGGGCATATTTAACATATCAGTGAAGCAAATAGAGATAATTATAGTTAAATCAGATACGACCGGCTGAAACTCCGATGCTATTCTAATCGGCAACTAGGTGGCAGGCTAGAGATCAATATTCTAAGCACGACTTAATAGGTCAAACTCAATTGATGCAGCATTAAGTATGAAAAGAAGAACAATATCTAGATAATCAAGCCGCTAGAAGATTCATAGAATGGTAGATATCTTATATAATCTGGATCAACGTAAAGATCTAACCTAATCGGCTGTCTTCTGCACACAGATGTTGGCCGATGGTGTATTAGATAACAATATTGCTGAAGATTATATAAGATATATGATAACTTGATGAATTATACAATAAGATTAGAGTGTCATGAAGATGTAAGCACTAATCCTAAGAGCACGATCCGTCATAACGAATTTTACCTGTTGTTGAAGATCGAAACCGATGCAGCTCAACCCGAAAGTAAGAATTCGTCGAAATAAAAGCAAAAGGTGGCGATGCGCCTGAATTGTATTGAATGTGTCTTCTTTCTTTTACATAGGGCTCGGGGTCTATTTATACCCGAGAAATACAAGATATGTCCATATTGGACACGACTCTTATCTCTAACAAACTCTAAAATATCACAAGTCTTTGCGGCAGACTTTTGCCTAAACATATCTCTAAGGAAGTTACATAAAATATCCTAATTAATAGATACAATTGCCTTCTCAGGACTCTATCCATGCGTGGCAATCATCTTGAAGCACATCAACTCGAACCCAATGTTGCACACGGGTCGTATTGTCGGAACCGGCTATATCAGCTTATCTAGTTCAACTCAATCTCAGCCGATCCTAGCTGTAGCCGATCAGGACTCCAGCCGATTCCTGCTCTGTTCCAAAACTCGATCTCCGCCTCCAACTCTTCGTTGATCAAATCCCCTTTCCTGATACACATGGTACCAAATTTGATTGTTAACACATGCCCCCCAAGTCCGGGTATTCGATAATGTTCCGGATTTGCCGCAAGCCGACTCCGAGAAGGTTTCGCACTTTACCGTTTTCCGACCGTTACCTCCTTGCTTTAAATATTAACCATCACCCCCGAAAAAACTTCACACCGTGACTTCCGTTTTCACCGCTCAAACAAACTCAATCCCCCTTCTTCTCCGGCGATTTCCCCGACGCAAAGGCGACTCCCAGGCTATTCCCCTCTCGACGAGATCCCCACCCGCGGCCATGTCTTCTTCCGCCAGCCCATCGGGTGCATCATCGGCCGAATACGCTGATGGTAAGTTCTCATCGGCTAAATCCCCTTCCTTAGCAGCAGATCGATCTTCTCTTATCTCATATCGCTTTCCTTATTTCGGTTGCTTTGAATTTATAGCATCTTTCTCACCAAGTCGCAATTCCCAGTCTGACGTATGAAAATCACTACTTTCTCGGCCCAATCGGCAATCCTGATCCCACCGAGTTTATTGTTGGTGAAACCAATAGAATCCCCTTTAGATTAACCAACCCAGATCTAGGTCACTGGAAGAATACTTTCAAGTCTTGGCCATCTCTGGAAAAAGTTCCACCAGAAAAGAGCTGGACCACATGGTTCAAACGTGTATCAGCCAGCAAGAGGGCTCACTGGGATGAAATTGGAATCGGCCAAGCACTTGACCTTACTATAGCAAACTCAGCCAAAGATGAACCCCTGATGGCAGCCACTTCTTACTTCTGGTCAAAACTACTAATGCCTTTCTGTTCAATCAAGGGCCGATGACTCCAATCCTCATAGATATCAGTATGATCACAGGTTTGGATGTCACCTCATCGGCCAACCCTATGAGTTTGAACACAAAGAACCAATATGACTTCAAAACCAAAAGCATACGAGGTTGGTCAGGCTATGTAGCAGCATACATGGGCCATGGTTCGGTCACCCCTCGAGAACATGTGGCTTTTCTATTAATGTGGCTAGAAAAATTTCTTTTCTGTGGATCAAGTTGCGGCCCCACAACCAACTGGCAATTTCTGGCTGAAGCTTTAGAAACAAAGAGACAATTCCCCTTGGGCAAAATTCTCCTCGGCTATCTATACCAGATGTGGCTAAGATAGTAGTCGGTTCAGTAGTTGGAGCAGGTGGACCCTGGTGGCTGCTACAAACCTGGTTAAACCTGATAGTCATGAAGGTTGTCAATCGGCCATCCGTATCAGAAGCTGAGTTCCCAAGACTAGAGCCGATTGTAGGGGATGATGAAGAAGAGCGTACTCATCGGAGATGCACATCATACGGCAAATACGCTTCTACACCAACTGATGCCGGAGCAAAACTATCGGCTGAACTGCTCAAGGACTGGTTTTGTAGCTTCTATGAAGGCTTTCAAAAAGATGCTAGAGTCTGGTTCCTTTATGAAGACTCTGCACAACTTGAACACCCAGTGGACTTCAAATTCGAAGACATCAATCATGAAGTATACCAATCATCCAGGGAAATCTTCTCGGCTGCAATCAGCCCATGCATCCTTCCTGTTGGCATTCATCAAGGAAGAAACATCCAAACTTCTTATGAATTCTATCATCCAATGAGCTCAGCTAGACAACTCGGAATGGGCCAACTCCCGATCAGCTTATTCTTTGCTGACAAGATCCAATGCCGAGGAGGGATTTTGTCAACCCTGATGATGGATCGGCTGCTTAGCCTTCAAGGACCCCCTCTGGGCAGTATTGACAACATAGAACTGGCAACATTCAGGAGCAAAAGCTTCGACAGGTGGTGGGGTGAATGGAAACTGCATTTATTCCACCAACCAGCTTCAATGTACATGACAGACCTCTTTCCCGATATTGTCCCTCAAGTAAGTCTTCAACTTTGCTCAATTTTAGTTAAATAACTGTTTGGCCAATTGATCTTAACTAATCATCCTTTTGATTTGCAAACAACAGAATCTTCCTCTCCTCATCGCAGCAACAGTGGCAAAGACATCCAATATGCCCCAAGTTTAATTCCTAACGGAGGTGGGCTATCTCCTCCAGTTATCGGTTATGATGCCCCCAAGACCTCAGCTCTTCTTCAAGGGCTTACCAGAGAACCAGCTGATGCCGGTAAGAAAAGAAAAACCAGATCATCGGCTGTAGACATCTTAGCCCCGGCTCCAAACAAGAAGATCAAAAAGAAAGCTAAACCAGCTGATGACCTGCCTGCCCTAGATCCATCCATTGAACAAGCTCTGGATGAAGAGGAAATCGGAGAAGATGTTGATCAAGCCGTAGCCGAGGTAAGTGATATTGAAAGAACACCATCGGCTTCACCTAAGCAGGCCCCTCCAACTCCTTCTGCTCTGGTTCACTTCTCAAGGGTAAGTGCCTCTCTTTAATCCCTTTCGCGATTATTTTATCTTATGGCCGATCATTCCCAAGTCTTATAATTGTAGAAAAAGAAGACTGCGGTGAAGAAGAAATCGGCCGCAACAACATCTAAACCAGCTCCACCAGTAAGATAGTTTTAACTTTCATTAGTTAATTTTTAGCCGATTCTATTAAACACTCGCTTTCTTTTCAGCCTTCACCTCCTCCTTCTCCTTCTGCTCAACAATCGTCAAGTGACCAGACCCCTTCAGCTGCAGGAAGTCATCATGTTGAAAAAGAAGAACAACCAGCCGCTCCTGCTATCCCAGTAAGTTTCTTCTAACAAACATTCAGATTGGCTACAATTATTTAACCTCTAATCGTTTCTAAATTGTCACCACAGGTCCTAGCCGATCTTTTCTCTTTTGACATCAAAGACTATCTCGACGAAGGAGAAGAAGATGTCACAAGCAAAGCATTGGCTCCTTTATCTGATGATGTCAGGAAAACTCTAAGAAGTATCTTGGATCGGCTAGAAGCATCATCGCTAGATAGCTTGGTAGTCGACTGTGGTCCAATCAGGGCTCGGCTGCATGAAATCCAAGCTTTAATCCCAGATGAATTAGCTGATGTCCTTACTCCAGCTGTTTACCTTGAGCAGCACCAATACAAGCTAGAGAAAGCCAAATTAAGACTGGCCGAACGGTGAGAACGTAAGGACATTGAGGCCACTATCCAAGCCAACCGTCAACTTGTGCATGAAGAAAAATCCAAGCTCGATCAATTATCTGAAAGTCCAATCAAATCTAACATTGATCGGCTTGAAGCTCGCAAGATTGATCTCTTAGCACAACTTGAAGAATGCAATGCTGAGCTGGATATGGAACGCAAGAAGCTAGTCGATCTCCCCCAGTCCATTGAAGAGCAGAAAGCTAGGCTCAAATCGGCTATTAAGCATGTTGCTGAACTGACCAAGTCCTTAAAAGTTATTCCTGGAACCGATGCGCAAGATGCTCAAGCCATAGAGGAAGTAGAGCAGATTAGGCAGCAAGCTATATCGGCTATCCAGCAATACTTATCGTAGTAATCTTACTGTAATAGGACATTAGGTAGCAAGCTATATCGGCTATCCAGCAATACTTATCGCAGTAATCTTACTATAATAGGACTTAGAGCTTCTGCAATCGGCTTAACATTCTGATACTTCATCCCTTAACATCCTTCTGTGCCGATTAATATGACTGTGAGATTTGCTCAAAAAAAAATTTTGCACTATATTTACTGCATTGTAACAGATATATGCCCCCCTAGTTTTACAATGTCAACAGCAGTGATAAAACTATAAAACAACTAAGGGTGATATAACAATATCGGCCATTGTCAATCGGCAAACCTCAGCCGATTACATTATAAAACAACTAAGGGCGATATAACAATATCGGCCATTGTCAATCGGCAAACCTCAACCGATTATAGCATAAAACAACTAAGGGCGATATAACAATATCGGCTATTGTCAATCGGCAAACCTCAGCCGATTATAGTATAAAACAACTAAGGGCGATATAACAATATCGGCCATCACAAGGCGATGTACGCACATCGGCGACATTAGTAGCCGATCACGAGTTGATCCATACACTCGGGTAATATTTCTTCAAGTATTTACCATTAAGAGCTCGGCCATAAACTTCACCATCAAGCCCTTGCAACATATATGCTCCCTTAGAAACAACCTTATGAATCTGGAACGGTCCTTCCCAATTCGGCGACCACTTGCCGAATTTATTATCACGAGTACCAATCGGCAAAATCAACTTCCACACAAGTTCTCTTTCCGAAAAAACCTTAGGCACAACTTTATTATTATAATGTCGAGCAACACGTTCCTTATCCTTAGTAACCTTCGCAAGGGCTCGCAATTGGGACTGAACCAAATCCTCCCTCTCATCGGCCATAAGATTGTAATACTCATCGGCTGTCAAATCATTTTGCAACTCCGTTCGTCGAGAGCCGATTCTAACTTCCCATGGCAACACAGCCTCATGTCCATAAACAAGTTTGTAAGGAGTAACTTGGATGATCCATGACAAGCCATCCTATAAGACCACAATGCTTCGGCCAATCGCGTATGCCATTGCCGAGGATAATCGGAAATCTTCCGCTTGATCAACTTAATCAAACTCTTATTAGACGCCTCGGCTTGCCCATTAGCTTGTGCATAATAAGGTGAAGAATTCAACAACTTGATACCCATGCTATCAGCAAACTAAACAAACTCATCGGACACGAATACTGAACCTTGATCCGTAGTAATAGTTTGAGGAAGGCCAAATCGATAGATTATATGTTCTTGCACAAACTGAATAGCATCCCCCGAATCAACTTTCTTCAAAGGAATCGCTTCTACCCATTTGGTAAAATAATCGGTCGCCACCGATATAAATTTATGTCCTCGACTTGATGATGGGTTTATCATGTCGATCATATCAATTCCCCAACCTCTAAACGGCCATGGTTTAATTATAGGATTCATAGCCGACGCCGGTGCTCGCTGAATTGCTCCAAACTTCTGACAATCTTGACAACCCTTATAATATCGGAAACAATCCTCCAACATCGTCGGCCAAAAGTATCCTGCACGTCGAAGCAACCACTTCATCTTGTGAGCCGATTGATGAGTACCACAAATCCCCTCATGAACTTCACCAATTGCAACTTTAGCTTGATCGTCGCTCAAGCACTTAAGTAATACCCCATCAATCGTCCGATAATAGAGCTCATCACCCAGCAACGTATACTTCAATGCCTTATATCGCAATTTTCTGGAAGCCGATTGAGATGGATTGCTCAAATACAGCACATCATACCTCCAGTCATCGGCTGACATTGCCGCAATTTCAACCTTAACATCTTTGACCATCGGCTTATACTCCGACGCCCCTTGAGCCAAATCATTAGCTTCAAGATTTTGTTCTCGAGATACATACTTCAAAGTAACCAGCCGAAATTCTTTCATTAATTCCAGGCACTTCTCATTATAAACCACCAATGTATCACTCTTGCATTCATATTCGCCTGTCAATTGGCTGATTACTAACAAAGAATCTCCCATGATTTCAATGGTATCGGCTTCAACTTCTTTGAGTAATTGCAACCCCTTAAGCACTGCCTCATATTCAGCTTGATTATTAGTCTCATATGATTTAATAGTATAAGCAAACTCAAAACATGCCCCCCTAGGGGAAATTATAACTAAGCCGATGCCACAACCATGAGTGCATACCGATCCGTCAAAGAATAAAGTCCATGGTACTATCTCAACCGAGCCGACTGAATCATCACGATGTTCCACAATAAAATCGGCTATAGCTTGTCCCTTAATCGCCTTTGGTGATTCATACCGAAGATCAAACTCAGACAAAGAAAATATCCACTTTCCAATTCGTCCCTTTAATATTGGAGCCGACAGCATATATCTGACTACATCGGCTTTGCATATAACAGTGCACTCATTAGATAATAGATAATGCCTCAACCTCGTACACGAAAAATAAAGGCACAAGCATAACTTTTCCATAGGGGAATATCGAGTCTCAGCATATAAGAGCCGTCGACTAAGATAAAACACAACTCACTCCTTCCCTTCCAATTCTTGAATCAGAACTGAGCTGATTGACTTCTCACCAGCTGATAAATACAACCTAAATGGTACTCCTTTGTAACATCCCGGCCTAGGGCTTAATAGGATTAATAGAATACTCATATTAACAAGTTGCAACTTCTTTTCCGGAAGCCAATCTCCAGAGAACTCCAGGGTTAAGCGTGCTTGGCCTGGAGCAATTTGGGATGGGTGACCGACCGGGAAATTCTTCCCGGGTGCACACGAGTGAGGACAAAGTGTGCACATAAGACATGTGTTGGTCTGTGAGGGCAGTCTATGACCTATGAAAGCTATCGGATGTAAGTGGGCCCGGCCTGGGGAAAGGCGGAACGTTACATCCTTTCTGTGGGGGAATCAAAACAGTTCAGAGAACTGAGATATTCCTTGATATTATCCAAAACTTTTTGTTGCTCTGCCCCCCAAGTGAATTGTTGATCGGCTTTCAACCGCAATAAGGGTGTAAAAGGTTCCAACCTTCCAGAAAAATTAGAGATAAACCTCCTAACAAAATTTATCTTGCCGATCATTTCTTGTAGCTCGGTTTTATTTTCCGGGGGCTTAATTTTTTGGATTGCATTAACGCTCCTTTGGGTTACCTCAATCCCTCTTTCATGAACGAGAAATCCCAAGAACTGGCCAGCCGATACACCAAAAGCACATTTTGTCGGATTCATCTTCAAGCCATACTTCCTGGTTCTCTCAAAAACTTTTCTTAGATCAGCTATGTGATCATCAACTTCTTTGGATTTAACAACCACATCGTCAATATAAACTTCAACCAACGAGCCGATCAAATCGTGATATATATAGTTCATGGCCCTTTGATATGTTGCCCCAGCACTCTTTAAGCCAAAAGTCATGACAACCCACTCAAATAAGCCGATTGCACCAGGACATCTAAAAGCCGTCTTATGTATATCTTCCTCAGCCATAAAGATCTGATTATAACCTGCGTTCCCATCCATGAAACTCAAAATCTTATTCCCTGATGCAGCATCGACAAGGTGATCGGCTACTGGCATTGGATATTCGTCCTTCGGTGTCGCTTTATTCAAATCTTGAAAATCAATACATACCCTGACCTTGCCATTCTTTTTAATAACCGGAACTATGCTAGAAACCCACTCTGCGTATCGGCAAGGATGAATAAAACCAGCATCATACAATCGCTTAATCTCAGCCTTAACAGGTTCGAGCATATCGGCTTTACATCTCCTCGGAAGTTGCTGATGTGGTCTAACCCTTGGTTTTATAGGTAGCCGATGTTCGACGATCGATCGGCTGAGTCCAGGCATTTCATAATACTCCCAAGCGAGGCAATCTCTAAACTCTTTTAGGAGCTCTATCAGCTTGGCTCTAAACTCTAAAGACAAATGTTTACTAATGAATGTCGGTCTTGGCCGATCACCTGGACCTATATCTATCTCTTCCAAATCATCGGCCGACATAAAACCTTGACCTTGCTTGTCATCGAGATCATCTATTGTATCCTTAGCGTAGACATCTGAACCCTCCACAACGCCCTCAAAGTAATAGCTTGGGTTCTCCATCTTCGATTGGTTGTATATCAGAATCGGACACTTTTAGAAAATCTCCATCCCAGACTTTTCCAGATAAACAATCAAGGCCATCCATCTCCCAAAGGGCTAAATCAGCATTGGCAACATTAACTGACCTGTCGGCTAGCACAACCTTATCTTGTCACCTTGCCACTGAATCAAGCACTGATGCATAGTTGAAGGTATGCAACAATTAGCATGAATCCAATCTCTTCCAAGCAACAAACTGTATGACCCCTTACCATCGATGACAAAAAACGTGGTAGGAATAGTTTTACTGCCGACTGTCAGCTCCACATTTAAAACACCTTTGGTCTCCGATGGATTACCACCAAAATCTTTGAGCACCATATTTGTCTTGATAAGATCCTCGACATTCCTACCCAACTTCCTAAACCCTACCCAACTTCCTAAACGTAGCATAAGGCATCAAATTCACCGCAGCCCCACCGTCGACCATCATTTTAGACATCGGCTTCCCATTAACGTAGCCGTTTACATACAATGGTTTAAGATGCCGATTCTCCGTTCCCTCGGGCTTCTCGAATACCGCCTACTCTGGTGATAGGACTAACTTGGCCGATTCCTCCTCTACTTCATCAACATCGGCCTGATTGATTCCGAATTCGGCTGGCAGCGTAAAGACCATGTTGATTGGTGCTGTAACAACACTCTTTCCTTTTGCCAACCTCTTCGCCTCATCGGCTGCAGCATCATCGGCTGTAGGAGCTTGATTCTTAACACGTCACACCTGCCTTGGTCTTGGTTTCCTCAGCCGATGATTAATGTCCTCTTCAGAATTATGCCATTTACAATATCTCCTCTTGCCTAATTCTTTAGCCGATGGAATCATATGGCCGGTAGGAAGTTGAATCTGCTTTTCTCGGAGTAGCAAATCGAACATCTTATCGGCTTTGGTGATATCGAAGTCATACTTTTCCTCCTTTCCAGGACTCTTCAACCATTGACACGGTATAACCTTTTTGCTCCTCACCCATTCCGCTGCAGCTATCTCAGAATCATCGTCTTCATCGTCCGATCCATACATATACGGGCAAACGTGATTAACCTTCCTGGAGCTTCTCCTGACGTCAGCCGACCTATGCTCACGCAAGGTTACCTTTTGTATCAGATGCGACAAACTATCGAAGTCTTTGGACAAGAATTTCTCCCTGATCGGAGGAATCATACCCTGGAAAGCTAGATCGGCTAACTGGGCATCGGTCAAACTCAAGCTAAAGCACTTGTTCCTCATCTCTCTGAACCTCTGGATATACTCGTGTAGGGGTTCATCATACCTCTGCTTGATCGCCGTTAAGTCAGACAACTTCATCTCGTGGACCCCACTGTAGAAATAGCTATGGAATTGCTTCTCTAAATCGGCCCAACTATTGACCGACCCATATGGCAAAGATGAAAACCAAGTAAAAGCTGACCCGGATAAGGATAATCGGAACATCCTAACTCTCAAGGCGTCCACAGCCGATGCTTCACCACACTGAGCAAGGTATCGGCTGATGTGCTCATAATTAAGTTGACACACCCTCTTGCCCTGAGAACTTGGAGAAATCAGGGATTTTAAACCGATTAGGAAGGGGAACCCTTTCAAACCACTTGGGATAAGACTGCCGATACAAACTCCCAGTCTCTTTTGGTCTAAGCCCAAATTGCTCCCTCATTACATCAGCAATGACATCAGCCCATGGTCGTTGCTGAGCTGCTCCTTGTGGTTGCTGCTGCATGGGCTCGAACTGACCAAACTGAGGAGTGAACTGTTGCTGGGCCGATCCCGCTGGTTGATATTGGGCTTGCGGGGATGGAAGCTGACAATGATAGCTCAAGTTTCCCCCTGGTAGTTATGTAGATTCGGCTGAATGTTGCGCACCAAGTGCTCAGGAACCATCTGAGGTACCACGGTGCCATCCGGTTGTGCATGATGAACCAAATGCTCTGGGATAACTTGATTCACAAACTGCTGCGCAGGTTGCCCCCCATGTACTGCAAATCTAGCCGATGCATTGGCCGGCCCCAGGCGCTAAATCGGCTGAACGACCTGCAGTCGTACCGGAGTCTGCTGGATCAGCTGAGGTCGTTGCCTTGGCGGTGTTTGCTGGATTGGTTGGAGATGCTGCTGCGTTGATGGTGCTTGCTGAACTGGCTGCACGACCTGTTACTGGATCGGCTGTACCACTGGCTGAATTGGTGGTGTCTGCTGAGCTGGCTGCGCGACCTGTTATTGGATCGGCTGTACAACCGGCTAAATTGATGACATCTGTTGGATCGGCTGCTGCTGCACTAGATCAACAATTGGTGGTGGTGGAAAAAACATAGCAGCAACCTGATCTTGAGTCGGCTGATTCGAGGTTTGTCCAGCAAGCTGTGGATGTTCCCTCATTAGCAATCGAGGGTTGATCGGCTGAGCTGACGCCGTGGCCGATGTAGCAGGTAAGGGCGTTGATGCTGGCGCTGTTGGTTGAGTCGTGGATGCGACAGATGGAGCCGCCTGCACAACTGGCTGAGCATCGGTGATCAAAGTTCGATAATTCAGAAAAACGCCTTCTTGCAAGTACACCGGGCCTGTAGCCTGATGCTCAGCTATCGAGCCATCGGCTATCGTTTTCATCATGTTCGACAGTGTATTGACTAAGACCTCGGATTGATTGATCAAAGCATGATGCACCGCGTAATCAACCCGATCTTGAAAGTTGTTGAAAAAATCTTGTGCTAGCTCAATATTCTGATTAAGATTTCCTCCTTGCGGCCCTTGAGCAGAATCACCTGGAGCTCCGTGCACTTCTTGAGGGTTATCGCCTTGATTTCCTATAGAACCACCGATAGCACCCTTGTTGCTCGGCTGATCGAGCCATCTGGGGCTTGTTTCACTTCTCCATCCTTAGAAGAACCGGTTCCAGGGCTATCAGCAACCAGTTTTAACTTGTACTTCTGAACCAGCATTCCCTTGCGGGTTTGCATGAACGAGCTCAGATACTGATCCCGTGCTTGCTGCATCATTGCTTCAAACTCCTGCTTCTAGTCAGGCGTGAATTTCTTGGGATCGATCGGCAGGACATTGTCATCAATGATGTCAGTTAATCCCGGCTTCGGTAATTTGCCTTTAACTGAGCCTGGGCTTGATGGTAGTGGTGCTTGTTTCTCGGCCATGAGGAAGAACTGACGCCTGACTTCTAATCAGGTCCCACCGGGCGTGCCAAAAGCGTGTTGACAGAAAACACGAGGCCTAGGAGATCTGCTTAACTCCAGTGTAGGTCCAAAACTCGCCTTCGGATGTATGAGCGTGCCAGTTGATTTGATCCTGTAATCAACAAGAAATAAAGACAAAAGAACCGTAGTTAAACCTATAAATGATAGCCGATCGGCCAGGTGCCGATGACATATCATTTATCTTTGAGCCGATGTCATTTGTGCATCGATCGGCAATCGTGAATAAATAAGGAAGAAAAACTAAATCTACTCGATCGGCTGTAGATGTTAACGATATATACTCCTTATACCGATATATACTTAAATCAAGTGATTGGGATATATCGGTCGCCATGCCGAGACAGTATAAATCACTTAGACCGAAATATATATTAATAATAGGACTATATAAGTTTACAACATAACCGATCAGATAGATCTAGCATGTATCGGCTAATACTCCGATACTACGCTATATCAGGACATTAAAACAGATATAGAATATCAAGCAAAAGCCTAACACATTCAAATACACCAATATCTTGGCATAAAGGGCAGTGAAGCAAATAGAGATAATTATAGTTAAATCAGATACGACCGGCTGAAACTCCGATGCTATTCTAATCGGCAACTAGGTGGCAGGCTAGAGATCAATATTCTAAGCACGACTTAATAGGTCAAACTCAATTGATGCAGCATTAAGTATGAAAAGAAGAACAATATCTAGACAATCAAGACACTAGAAGATTCATAGAATGGTAGATATCTTATATAATCTGGATCAACGTAAAGATCTAACCTAATCGGCTGTCTTCTGCACACAGATGTTGGCCGATGGTGGATTAGATAACAATATTGCTGAAGATTATATAAGATATGTGATAACTTGATGAATTATACAATAAGATTAGAGTGTCATGAAGATGTAAGCACTAATCCTAAGAGCACGATCCGTCATAACGAATTTTACCTGTTGTTGAAAATCGAAACCGATGCAGCTCAACCCGAAAGTAAGAATTCGTCGAAATAAAAGCAAAAGGTGGCGATGCGCCTGAATTGTATTGAATGTGTCTTCTTTCTTTTACATAGGGCTCGGGGTCTATTTATACCCGAGAAATACAAGATATGTCCATATTGGACACGACTCTTATCTCTAACAAACTCTAAAATATCACAAGTCTTTGCGGCAGACTTTTGCCTAAACATATCTCTAAGGAAGTTACATAAAATATCCTAATTAATAGATACAATTACCTTCTCAGGACTCTATCCATGCGTGGCAATCATCTTGAAGCACATCAACTCGAACCCAATGTTGCACACGGGTCGTATTGTCGGAACCGGCTATATCAGCTTATCTAGTTCAACTCAATCTCAGCCGATCCTAGCCGTAGCCGATCAGGACTCCAGCCGATTCCTGCTCTGTTCCAAAACTCGATCTCCGCCTCCAACTCTTCCTTGATTAAATCCCCTTTCCTGATACACATGCTACCAAATTTGGTTGTTAACAGTTCCCCAAGAACACTAGAATCTGGTTTGCATATGAAGGACATAGCACTTTCGAGCTTCCTGGTGATTTTTGGTTTGACGAGATCAATTCCAAAAAATATGACAAATCCAAAGAGGTATTCTCAACAGCCATCAACCCTTGCATCATCCCTGTCGGCATCCACCAAGGCAAGAACATCCAGATGACCTACGAGTTTTGTCATCCGACAAGCGCCACAAGGCAATTTGGCATGGGTCAACTGCCAATTAGCTTATTCTTCACCGACAAGATCCAAAACAGAGGGGAAATTACATCACTACTCATGATGGATCGGCTACTGAACCTTCCAGGACCTCCTTTGGGCAGCATCAATAATATAAAGCTAAGGATGTTGAGAAGTGCAACTTTCGACCGATGGTGGATAGAGTGGAAAAAACATTTATTCGATCAATCGGCTTCCATGTATCTGACAGATCTCTTTCCTAAAGTTGTTCCCCAGGTAAACATCCTCTAATTTGTCAATTCGGTTAACTGCAATCTGATGTATCAATATTAACTTTGTGTAAATTCTCTCTTTTGCAGACAACAGATTTTTCTCCTCTACATCACAGTAATAGTGGTGTGGAAATCCAATATGCTCTAGGGCTTCTGCCCAATGGTGGTGGATTATCCCCTCCTGTCATCGGCTATAATGCCCCCAAGACCTCTACATTGCTGCACGGCATGCCTCGTGTGCCGATTGCTCCTATTGCTGGGAAGAAGAGATCCAAATCGGCTACTGCCCCATCGGCTGCAAAGAAGAAACCCAAGAAGCAGAAAGCTACTACCTATGACCTGCCAGCCATAGACCAAGATGTAGCAAATTTTTTGGAAGATTAAGCAATGGCAGAAGATATAGACGAAGCGGCTGAACACCTTAGCGGTACAAGGGAACAAACTCCACCAGCCGATCCACCTGGTCCTCAAAGAACGCCATCACCTCCAGTACATTCCACTTACTAGTCGAGGGTATGCATCTCTTTTTCACTTGTTGTTCTTATATTTAAAGCTGATTTCTAACCTTGTACTTTGCAGAAGAAGAAAGTAGCCACCAAGAAACCACAAGGGGCAGCTCCACCGGTTAACTTCCTTAATCTTGTCAACTTTCTTTTTCCAGTTTTTAACCGATGCTAACTTGTACTTATGTTTTTAGCCCCCTCGACCCCCAACTCATGTTTCTGAATCAAGTGAAAACACTCCATCGGCTGTAGGAAGTCATCATATAGGAGAAGAAGAAGAAGAAGTTATAGCACCAGCTCCAGCCATCCCTGTAAGCTTCTATCTTCACCTTTTCAAATCATATTGGCTATCATATGACTCTAATTAACAATATATAGCCGTATTCTTTTCCAGATCTTAGCCGACATGTTTTCCTTTGACATCCGGCAGTTCATGGATGAAGAAGAAGAGACCACAAGCACAGCTTTGGCACCTCTAGCCGATGATGTAAAAACAATCTTGCTAGATATTTCAAATCGGCTAGAAGGTTCGTTGGAGACTCTGGTAACCAGCTGTGGGTCTATTAGAGATAGACTCCATGAAATAGATGACAAAATCCCAGATGAGCTAGCCGATGCCATTACTCCAACGGCATACCTTGAGCAACATCGGCTTAAGCTTGAAAAAGCTCAGAAGAGGATTGCTGATCGACGCGAAAGAAGAGACCTTGAAGCAACCATCCAAGCTAACAGAGCTTCCATCAATAAAGAAAAGGCTAAGCTGGATGAACTGGAGGCTGGTCCGAGTGCAACTCAAGCAAACATTGATCGGCTGAATAATCAGAAGATACAGCTCCTAGCCGAACTAGAGCAATGCAATGCACAACTTGCTCTTGAACAAGCAAAGCTTGCCGATTTGCCAAAAGCCATTGAAGATCAAAAATCCAAGTTAAAGACTTCTATCAAACACTTGACTGAGCTGACCAAATCTCTGAAGCCGATCTCTAGCACCGATGCAACTGATGCCCAAATAATAGATGAAATAGATCAAATTAGGCAAAGGGCGATATCGGCCATCCAAAGATATGTATCTGGATGAGCTAAGTCGTATAAATTCAACTATAAACTTGCAAACTTTTGGGCTGTAATGAATTCCAAGTTAAACTTTTGCCTTTAAATTTCGCTTTTGAAATCCAATTCCAAGTTAAACTTTTGCCTTTAAATTTCGCTATTGAAATCCATGTTTTTCTATATCTTTGCCCCCCTAATTTTGCAATGTTGAAGACATTGATAAAATTATAACTTGGACTAAGGGCGATATGTTAAATACCGGCCATCATACATCGGCAAAACATAACCGATTATAATAAAAAAACAACTAAGGGCGATATGACTTATATCGGCCATCATACATCGGCAGAACACAACCGATTATGATAAGAAAAAATAGCTAATGGCGATATAACATATATCGGCCATCTGAAGGCGATGTTAACCACATCAGCTTTGCATGTATCGGTAAACCTCAGCCGATCATGAATTAATCCACACACTTGGATAGTATTTCTTCAAGTACTTGCCATTAAGCGCTCATCCATAAACTTCACCATCAAGTCCTTGCAACATATAAGCTCCTTTGGATACAACCTTATGGATTTGAAATGGTCCTTCCCAATTCGGTGACCATTTGCCGAATTAACTGTCACGTGTTCCAATCGGCAGAATCAATTTCCAAACTAATTCTCCTTCTGAAAAGGATTTATTCACCACTTTTTTGTTATAATGACGAGCAACTCGTTCCTTATCCATAGTAACTTTTGAAAGGGCTCTCAATCTAGACTGAACTAGGTCTTCTATTTCATCAGCCATGAGATTATAATATTCATCGGCTGTTATCTCATCTTGTAAACCTATCCTTCTTGAGCCGATCTTAATCTCCCCTGGTAAAACTGCCTCATGTCCATAAACAAGCTTATAAGGAGGAACTTGAATCGATACATGGCAAGCCATCCGATAAGACCATAATGCTTCAGCTAATCTTGTATGCCATTGCCGAGGATAATCAGAAATCTTTCTCTTCATGAATTTGATCAAACTCTTATTATATGCCTCGGCTTGCCCATTAGCTTGTGCATAATACGGAGAGGAATTCAACAACTTGATACCCATGCTATCGGCAATCTGAACAAGTTCATCGGACACAAAGATTGATCCTTGATCTGTTGTTATGGTCTGAGGGATACCAAATCGGTAGATGATATGTTCCTTGACAAATTGTATAGCATCCCCCGAATCAACCTTCTTCAAAGGAATAGCTTCTACCCACTTAAGAAAATAATCGGTCGCAACCAATATAAATTTATGCCCCTTACTTGAAGGAGGATTAATTTGACCAATCATATCCATACCCCATCCTCTGAATGGCCACGGCTTGATGATAGGATTCATAGCCGACGCTGGTACTCTTTGAATTGCTCTAAACTTCTGACAATCCTGACATACCATGTAATATCGGAAGTAATCCTCTAACATTGTTGGCCAAAAATACCCCGCACGCCGAAGCAACCACTTCATCTTATGAGCCGATTGATGAGTACCACATATACCTTCATGCACCTCTCCCATCACGACTTTAGCTTGATTGGCACTCAAACATTTAAGCAACACGCCATCAACCGTTCGATAATATAGCTCATCATCCAACAAGGTTTACTTCAAAACCTTATAACGCAATTTCCGAGAAGCCGATTGCGATGGATTTTGTAAATATTGATACACATCATACCTCCAATCATCGGCTGCTATTGAGGCGACTTCTACCTCAATATCTTTCACCATCGGCTTATATCCAGATGCCCCCCGAGCCAAATCATTAGCTTCAACGTTTTGCTCCCGAGACACATGCTTTAAAGTTACCAGCCGAAATCCATCCATCAATTCTCGGCACTTCTCGTTGTAGACCATCAACACATCATTCTTGCATTCATATTCTCCTGCCAATTGACTGATCACCAACAAGGAATCACCCATGATTTCAACAGCATCGGCTTCAACCTCCCTGAGCAATTGCAACCCCTTAAGAACTACTTCATACTCAGCCTGATTGTTAGTTGCGTAAGGTTTAATAGTATAAGCAAACTCAAAACTTGCCCCCAAGGGGAAATTATAACCAAGCCGATACCACAACCATGAGTGCACACCGATCTGTCAAAAAAAAAAGTCCAAAGCACAATGTCGAACGAGCCAATTGTATCACCATGATGCTCCACAATAAAATCGGCTATAGCCTGCCCTTTCACTGCCTTAGGTGACTCATACTGAAGATAAAATTCTGTCAAGGCATATATCCACTTTTCGATTCTCCCTTTTAAAACCGGAGCCGATAGCATATATTTGATCACATCGACTTTGTATACCACAGTGCATTCATTGGATAACAAATAATGCCTCAACTTTGTGCAAGAGAAATATAAACACAAACATAACTTCTCCACTGGAGAATACCTTGTCTCTGCATCCAAGAGCCTGCGACTCAAATAGAAAATAACTCTTTCCTTGCCTTCGAGTTCTTGGATCAAAACCGAGTCGATTGACTTCTCACCAGCTGACAAATACAATTTGAAAGGCACTCCCTTCTATGGAGGAATCAACACTGGAGGAGAACTAAGATATTCTTTAATATTATCTCAAGCCTTTTGTTGCTCTACCCCCCAAGTGAATTCTTGATCGGCTTTCAACCTTAGCAAAGATGTAAAAGGTTCCAATCTCCCAGATAGGTTAGAAATAAACCTTCTAATAAAATTTACCTTGCCGATCAACTTCTGCAATTGTTTCTTGTCTTCTGGAGGTAGAATCTTTTTGATTGCATTAACACTCCTTTGAGTTACTTCAATCCCCCTCTCATGAACAAGAAAGCCCAAAAACTGCCAAGCCGATACACCGAAATCACACTTCGTGGGATTCATCTTCAAGCCATATTTCCTTGTCCTCTCGAAAACCTTCCTCAAATCGGCTACGTGGTCATCTACCTCTTTTGATTTAACAACCACATCATCAATGTAAACTTCAACCAACAAGCCGATCAAGTCATGGAATATGTAATTCATGGCTCTCTGATATGTAGCCCCGGCGCTCTTTAAGCCGAAAGTCATCACAACCCACTCATACAAGCTAATTGCACCAGGACACCTGAAAGCAGTGTTATGAATGTCTTCTTCTACCATAAAAATTTGATTGTAACCTACATTGCCATCCATAAAACTGATAATCTTATTCCCTGAAGCAGCATCAACCAACTGATCGGCAATCGGCATTGGGTACTCATCCTTAGGGGTAGCTTTGTTCAAATCCTGAAAATCGATGCACACCCTAAGCTTGCCGTTCTTCTTGATGACTGGGACTATGTTGGAAATCCACTCAGCATATCGGCAAGGTCTAATAAAACCAGCATCATATAAGCGAGTAACCTCAGCCTTGATAGCATCATACATATCGGCTTTACATCTCCTTGGAGGTTGCTGGTATGGTTTATATCCTGGTTTGATAGGAAGCCGATGTTCAACAATCGATCGGCTGAGTCCTGTCATCTCGTAATATTCCTAAGAAAAGCAATATCTATACTCTTTCAAAAGCTCTATCAACTTGGTTCTAAACTCTGCCAATAAATTCTTGCTGATAAATGTTAGCCTTGGCCTATCTCCTGGGCCTATGTCAATCTCCTCCAAATCATCAGCCGACATGAAACCCTGTCCTAACTTGTCATCGAGATCATCCACCGTGTCCTTGGTGTAGAAATTTGAACCCTCCACGACGCCCTCAAAATAATAATTTAGAGTCTCCATCTTCAATTGGTTGTATATCACAATCGGATACTTTTAGAAAATCTCCATCCCAAACTTTTCGAGTCCCACTGGGCGCGCCAAAAGCGTGTTGATGTGAAAAACACACACTGGCCTGGAAGATCTGCTTAACTTCAGTGCAGGTCCAAAATCTTGCTTTTAGGTTCGTAAGCGTGCCAGTTGATTTGATCCTGCAATCAACAAGAAAGAAAGACAAGAAAACCGTGGTTAAATCCATAAACGACAGCTGATCGGCTAGTTGCCGATGATATATCATTTATCTTCGAGCCGATGTCATATTGGAATTGATCGGCAGTTGTGAAAAAAATAAAATAGAACTAAATCTACTCGATCGGCTGTAGATATTAACGACATATAATCGTTCCTTCGATGTATATTTAAACTAAGTGATTGGGATAGATCGGTCACCATGCCGAGACAGTATAAATCACTTAAGTCGAAGTATACATTAAAGTACTGATTATATAGACGTTTATAGCATAGCCGATCAAATAGATCTAGCATGTATCGGCTAAAACTCCGATACCACTCTACATTAAGATATTAAAACAAGCAGAATATATCAAACAAGAAGTCTAACATTCCTTAATGCAATAAGATCTTAACATAAAGGGTGGATCTGGCATATCAATCAAGCATATAAAATATAAAGTTGCTAAATCAGGTAAGATCGGCTGAAACCCTGATGCTATCTCCCTCGATGATCATAAAACAAGCCAGATATCATAATTATAGATATTACTTAATAGATCGAACTCAACCGATGCAGCATTAAGCATAAAGACAAATATAAGATCTAGGCAAGATGATGAAAACTTCTAAGAGATGGTAGATACATGATATAATCTAACTTAATAACGAAACATAACCCTATGATATAATCTAACTTAATAACGAAACATAACCCTATCGGTCACTCCCTAACAGTAAGAACCAGCCAATAACAAGTTATATAGCACAACTAATAAAGATTACAACATATATATGATAACTCGACGGATTACATAAACAAGATTAGAGTGTCATAAAGATGGAAGCACTAATCCCGAGAACACAAGCCGCCATGACAAGTTTACCTCTAGTTTAAGACCGAATCGATGCAGCTCAACCCGAAAGCAAGAACTCGTCGAAATAGAACAAAAGTAAAAAGGGTGGCGATGCGCCGAGAGTGTATTGAACTGTTGTTGTTTTTTACATTGGGTTCGGGTCATATTTATACATGAGATACAAAATATGTCCTTACCAAACACGACTCTTATCTCTAACAAACTCTAAGATACCATAAGTCTTTGCGGCAGACTTTTGCCTAAACATATCTCTAAGGAAATCATACAAAATATCCTAATTAATAGATACAATTGCCTTTCCGCGAGCTTTATCTCTATTGTTGCAATCCTTGTGAAGCACGTTGATCGACTCTAGAAACAACCTTGAAGCCATTACCGTCAGAATCGGCTGCACCACCTCTATCGGCTGTATAGGCTGTCTTCTGTCCGATCCATCTCAGCCGATGCATACTCTGTTCTTCGAATCTATCTCTTTGCCGAATCCGCTTCGATTCCAATGTCAAACATGGTTCATATCTTACCAAATGTGGTCGTTAACAACCATTAAAGCTACATCCTCCATTTTCAGTTTTCAATTCAGCATGATATTTTTTTATGTTATTTTCAAAATATCACCATATTAATTAGTATTCATTCCCCTAAGTTTGTTTTTTATATGTGCATAAGTGTAAATGGATATTGATGCATGCTTTCACGCACACAACCCTTTAGAACCAACATACAATATTTTGATTTGTTCTATAGTAAGTAGTGGAGGTGGTACATGCATCGAGTGTATTATAAGAGTAAATATAGTATGGAAGAGTTACTTGTCATTGGATATTATTTATTTCTCAACATGAAAAACTCCTACTTTGGAAAAAGTTAGTAAATGTTCAGAAAATGGAGGAATGAGGGGAAGGGAAGGGCACGGTGGAAACCCTACCACAGAAACATGAAAAAGGACATCACTATAGGTGTCAAAAATGCAAAAATCGACATCCCGTCTGAGCCACACGCCTGTGAGGCGTCATCCGGTAGAACCGGCACTTTTTAGAGAGATAGATGCTGGTTTTTAATAGGAACCGGTACCTATGATTTTTAGAGAGATAGATGCTGGTTTTTAATAGGAACCGGTACCTATGACTCCTACCAGATAAAGGTGTTGGTTTCTATTAAAAACCGATACCTTTATGTCCCATCAAAGTAGTTGTCAGTTGGGCTAGGATAAAAATGACGGTTTTTCAAAAGAACCGACACTTTCAGGTGAGGAGAGGAGCCGAACCAACCGGCTCGATCCCGTTTCTCGCAGTCGCCGTTCTTATTGTTTTCTCCGCCTCCTCATTCTCTATCTTGCCACTCTCATTCTCTATCCCGGCCTCTCTCCAAACCACCACCTCACCTCCTCTTCCTCCTCCTCCCCTTGCCTCTCCGCTCCTCCCCCTCGCCGCCACCGTCACCAACACAGCCGCCACCGCACTTGTAGGAGCAACGTGTCATCTCCGGCGGCGGCAACAGGGGCGCTAATTCTATGCCGGGGGTGACGGCGGCTATGGCGTGGGGCGAGCGTGGAGCCTGATTGACGACAACCTGGACGTTGACGGGGGCTTGTCCTCGCCTGAACCGACGACGGGGACGCGTCCATGCTAGGGGCAACAACGGTGTGGGTGAGCAACCCCTCCTCTCTGCCCCTTCCCACCG
Source organism: Oryza sativa Japonica Group (assembly GCF_034140825.1). NCBI lineage: Eukaryota > Viridiplantae > Streptophyta > Magnoliopsida > Poales > Poaceae > Oryza > Oryza sativa. The sequence continues at coordinate 274,692 of NC_089038.1, read as the reverse complement.
GCGCTTGGGGCGGCCAAATCCGATGCCTCCCAACCCAGCTCCACGCCCTCTTCGGCCCAACGCGACGTGCGAAGCAACTTCTCCACGATGATGAGTGCAGGTTACTCCACGACGTGCGGATGGACTTCATTTTTTTTCTGATTTGTTTATCTTGTACTTTTACCTTTGATGCATGCAAATAATTTGTGTCATGGATTTTGATTGGAGTGATGGAATTCTTCAATTGAGCCAAAATTTCTTTGATTTGTGATGCAGATGGATGTGGGATGGATGGATGGTGATATGTAGATGTGGGATAGGAGCTGCTCGATGCATCGGCTAGATTCGAGCCGATGCATTAAGCCTGATTTTTTTTCATATTCATGTAGTCCACCTTAAAGGTGGTCTGTGAGGTACCAGTTAGGAAATCCGGCAACTAAGAAGTTTCTTTAGTAGTGAAATAAGACGCCATGCTGTGGAGCAACCGGAGGAAGGTGCTTGATACGTGGAAAACCTTCCCATTGTTAGGTCGGGACACACATTGTCGAAGGAAGCAACGCCGGGTTGCCACCGGCTGCCAGCGCAGAGGAGCCTCGGAGTCGGATACCATGGAAGAGTAAAGGACTTTGTGTGGCCTTTTTTTTTCAGAAAAGCCCTCTATTTGACTGTATATGATTTTAGACTCTTTATTTAATAGGAAAAAGTTCAAATATAGTTTAGATGGATGAAAACTTTAAAACCGAACATCCAACCCGTGAATTTTACAATACCATCTATGTTACTCTTTAAGGTGGTTTTGCATATCTGGTATCTTAAACAAACGGCTTTAAATAAGTATTATAGTATATTTACGTATCATTAATCCTAGGTTGTCAATTTATATATATATATATATATATATATATATATATATTGCAATGTCATACTATTGTTACGCTGGTATTTTTCTTGTGAGTGAGAGTGAACAAGGGTAAAAAGATATATTTAAGTGAAAATTTTTCATATTTGTCCAATGAGTATGTGATGTGATCAAATCTTAGGCAACTTATATGCAAAGAAAATAAAAACTACTTTGTAAAACCACCTTAAGGGCTGTACGAATGGTATTGTAAGGTTTAAAGGGTTGAATGTCCAGTTTTAAACTTTAAGGTGATAGATGGACTTTTGATCAAATTTTAGGGGATTATTTGAACTTTTTCCTATTAAATAAAGTTCATGAGTTCGTTAGAAAAAAGGGTACCAGTGCAAGTAGTTCAGAAAGCTAGAGAGGCCTCTCTGCGTTCAGAACAACATTGACAGTAAGGCAAAGTAAGAGCATGCATATGTTGCTGAATACTGCAGGCAACTAAGATTAAACCACCATAGTATTGGTAACTTGAAATGAAATGAAAAGGAGCTTCAGTGTTGCTGTTTGTCATACACAAAAGGTTAACGGATTAATTCTCTTTTTTTTAAACACGGTACAAAACACAGACACTCACAATACGCGCACACTCATCCCTATAAGCACACACTCACTATACCTATATGAGTATCTCCAGAAGACTGGACAGCACTACTACACAAACAATTTTTTTATAAGGCCCCATGATTTTTGTAAATGGACCATAACTAGTCGCGTCTGGAAAAATCGAGAGGCATTTTCCCATACGGCTCCTTAAGTGGCCCGCATGGAAAAATCGATTTTTTCATGCAGGCCTCTTAAGAAGTCCGCTGCATGTGGATCACTTAAGAGCCCGTATGGAAAAATTGATTACGGGCCATTTAAGGAGCCGTATGGGAAAATAAAATTTGAAAAAAAAAATAAAACTAGTTTATCACACTCATATAAATTCCAAATTGGATGATTCTTTTTCCTAAATGTTTCTAAAATCATGCTCTATCATATTATTGTGTTCTTACTGCATGCAGTTATTTTGGCTATTTTTTTCTTGTGACTTCATTTTATCAACTAAAAATTTGAATTTCAAAACTTCAAATAATATTTTGAAGAAGTAAATGATTTCAGCTGAAAAAGTCATCAACAATAAAATTGTATAACTTACCAAGATTTATAACTTCTATTTTGGTCATTTCTTCATCCGACAAAGTGATAGTAATATTTTCACAAAATTTACATATCTCTCTTATATGTTATAAAACTAAATAAGAGATATGTACATTTTGTGAACAATGTTACAAACCACTTTATCGGATGAAGAAACGACCAAAATAAAAGTTATAGATCCTGATGAGTTATACCACTTTGTTGTTGATGATTTTTTCAGTTGAAATCATTTAGTATTTGAAAATATTGTTTGAAGTTGTCATAATTTGAAATTTAAATTCAAACTGTTGAAACAAAGTCATATAGAAAAATGACCAAAACAAAAGTTGTAGATCTTGTTTCGTTTTACAACTTTGTTGTTGATAATTTTTTTTCATTTGAAATCATTTACTACCAAAAAATTATTTGAATTTCTTATATTTTAAAATTCAAATTTTATATAGTTCAATCAAACTCGGATGGTGAAATTACCAAAAGAAAAATGGTAGATCTCAACGGGTTCTACAACTTTGTTTTTGACAACTTTTTCACATGAGTTCATTTAGTATGATAAAGTTCATTGAGAATGGCGAAGTCATCATAGACACATCTCTGTCGACAAAAACGTTACTTACCGCTGAGAGAATAATTAGCCGTAAATATGAGTATCCGTGTTAAATATAAGACTTGAACTCGGGTGTGTTGGTACTACCATAAGTAAACTAACCGACTAAGGGCATGTTTAGATCCCACCCCAAAATTTTACGCCCTGTCACATTGAACGTTTGAACACATGCATTAAGTATTAAATATAGACTAAAAAATAAAAATAACTAATTATACAGATTGCGACTAATTTGCGAGACGAATCTTTTAAGCCTAATTGCTCCATGATTAGACAATATGGTGCTACAGTAAACATTTGCTAATGATGGATTAATTAGGCTTAATAAATCGTCTCGCGGTTTACTGACGGATTCTATAATTAGTTTTTTATTTAGTGCCCGATCAATCCATGCGACACCCTATATAATATCCGATGTGACACGCCAAAACTTTACACCCCAAGAACTAAACACCCCTTAAGCTATACTCACTTCGTGAATTAATTCTGTCTGTATGAAAATAGAGTAAAGATTCAACACTTCCAGAAGGAAATATCCTATTATCTAGGGACTTGAGGAGTGGCAGACATGATGGATCAAACCGACTACCCCATAGATGTCTCCATTGGTCACTATCACAAGCAACAGTGACTTTAAATAGCCAGCTAAAACATCTAGCAGTTGATATTTTCAAACAGCTAATATCAGGTTAAAAGAGAATTATGTGGGACTTAAAAATTCCACTAAAAATCAAGATTTTTATGTGGTTTCTTCACAAGAAAGTAATTCTAACGAAAGGTAACCTGGCTAAAAGAAAATAGGGGGGAGACAAACATTGTTCTTTCTGCTATGCACAACAAACAATCCAACATCTTTTCTTTGAGTGTCATGTCGCTCAGTTTGTTTGGAGACGTGTGTTTTTTGTTTTTAATATCCCCCCGGCCCACCCCATAACGCCAAAAACATTTTTGGTAATTGGCTTAGAGAGGTATCTAGGTCCATTAAGAAGATGATTCTAATTTGAGCTAGCGCTGTATGTTGGTCAATTTGGCGTTGTCACAATGATAAAGTTTTTAATGGTAAACAATTATCTAACCCTATACAGGTTATCTTCATATCTTCCTACTGGCTCCACTTCTGGTCTACAATGCTACCACAGGAGGAGCAGGATACTATGCGCAATGGTGCTATACTCTTGGAATCGGTAGCCAAGGGTCTCTTATTTCACTATGGGTGGCGTAGTTCCATAAGAATTGCTAGCTAAAATATTTTATGTGATTTAACGCTAGTTAATAATAAATGGGAGTTGGGGATTTGTCCCATCACCTTATTTCTCATTTTGATTTACTTTTATCTTACCTTTTTATTACTATTAAACTTATGGTTGTGTGTCTTATAACAGAAGCCGAAGATGGAATCTATTTCCATTATCTAAAAAGTTTAAATAGGGTTACAACAGCTAAATTATTTATAAGAGTAAATAGGTAGGTCCTCTTCAACCTAGCCCTCTTCGAAGATAGTGGCAGCTATACAGCTGTAGCAGGGGAAATAAAACCTTGACAAAACTATAGGCCGGATTGACCAATATGACGCCGGATTGGTGTCGCCAGTCGCCACCGATATGGACACAGATCGACGTGTATAACTGGTCAAATCAAGCACTAAGTACGTCCTAATTAAGTATCAACAAAAGCTGCATTAATCGGCCACAGACCTCTAGAAACCCCTAGCTTCGTGCGACAAACTGTCGACTCGAACCACCTTCAGCCGAGAAATTCCATACCTTCCACCGACTTTTTTGTGTGTGGCTAGAAGATGATGCTTTCCAATACCGATTCCAATACCAAGTACTTTTCTTCACAATATATGAAGCCCATAAAACCGAAATCGATCCAAACAAGTAACGGATTGAGCACACTAGCACAAAAACGTTAGCTCGTGAAATCTTAACCTATATGCTCAAACCCTGAGCTCACACTTTTAATGTTTCGAATAAAAAGTTTCTCGATTTTAATGGGATTTTTCCTTTCCGATTAATAATAAGTTTGTCAATTAAAACAAAAGGTTTAATCTGTGTATTCGTGCACGATGATTCACATGTTAGAAATGAATGTTTTCTTTTAGATTTTTTTTAGCTTTTAGGTTAAATTAGAAAGTGTTGGTAGCATCAGATAAGCAAATCTACATGGAACACGGGATATACAACTATTGAAGGGACATTAATTTCGTTCTTGCCATTGCACTATCTTTATTTTTTTTTTCCTTTGCGATGGACACGGAAACAAAATGCACCGTTTGTATTGCTCTTGTAGCTGCCATTTGTTAGGTCATTGAAATTGACTCGGTGACATAACAAATTAAAATCGTGATTTTAGCACTACTATGAATATGCATCTCTGGCGGCCAAATCAAAATTTCTCTTGCCGTTGGCTGCTATGACTGCTAGTCTGCTACTTCCTCCGTTTTGAAATGTTTGACACCGTTGATTTTTTAGCACATGTTTAACCATTTGTCTTATTTAAAAATTTTTGTGAAATATGTAAAATTATATGCCTACATAAAAATATATTTAACAATGAATCAAATGATAGAAAAAGAATTAATAATTACTTAAATTTTTTAAATAAGACGAACGGTCAAACATGTGTTAAAAAATCAACGGCGTCAAACATTTCGAAACGGATGGAGTACTAATTAATGGCCAAAGAGAATACAGTATTTTTCATTGGCGGTAGTCAACTACACATGTGGGATAGAATTTTCACAATCAGGCGACTATTGCCAGCAGCTTGTGAAAATGATCTTCGCAGCCGGACAGTGACGAAAAGAGGCCACGCGATTTGACCTGTGATATTTTCACATGAGGCTAATATATATTACATCAATGTACGTCCGTTTGTGATGATTTCACGTTAAATTTGATTTAAATTTGTTGACAATTTTAATTATTTTCTTGGTTCACGTACTATGAATTTTGAATATATAGAAATATACCATCAATCTTCACCGGCATACTTAATACCACTGAAAGATATATATTAGAGCGGTATAAAACAAAAGAGAGCAATCCGGTATATAACTATTCATTTGATCATACCAGAGAATATACAGGAGTTATTTTTCATGAACAACACATAAAAAAATCATGTCTGATGGCCATTCCATATTAATTGTCCTGTACTCTACAAGATATTTATCCCGTTAGTTGCTGCCACTAGCAAACTCTCGTCCTATATGCTGCAACTTTCCTTAGTTCTTGATCAGAATTCCAAGAATCTCTTATCTTATCGTATATACCTACATAATTATGTAATTGGGAAAAAAACCCGTACCATATTGGAAAATAACCAGTGGTTCACTTCTAGCTAGGCTTAATCACAACCATCAAGGTATATCGTGTGTGCTAGCCATTTTGTATCAATTATACCTTTAATTTTCATTCATCATTCCATTATCTCACCTTTAACACAATAATGCTTTTTTTTGAAGTGCTATTACGTGGTATCAAAGTAGTATTTCTATATAATTAGAAAATAAAAACTTAATATGCATTGGGCAAAGAAGACCAGTTGGATCACGTCCGTGTGTTTATTATTTACAACCATCAGTATGTTCTGGGCTAACCATTATGTATTAATTATATAGCTTAACATGCTTTGATTATTTAATCACCTCACCTTTGATTTAATGCTGCTTGAATCAAGTGTTATTGGAATGATTTATAAAATCTCACTAGCAACGTGAATTCTATAGTTACAACCTAACATGTATAAACAGGATATATCCCTATCCACTAGCAATTATTATAACTTAAAACTTGTTGTGTCATCTATAATTTGTTAACTTTTTAGCTCAACGTGGAAGCAAATTGAATCATCATTTCTATATCATTATCATAATATTTCAATATATATTGATTGATCATTTCTATAATATTTATCACATATTTATCTATGTATTTCACAGCAAAGAGTAGAATATAATCTACTATACTTGTATAATTTCCCCCAATAGAAACCCAATTTAAAACATATTATACTGACTTGATTATTATAAGATAAATTAAATATTTTTAAGAAATAAACGTAATAAATGGTTGTGTTCTTTTCCATGAGTTCCCAACTCATCTCTTTCGTTTTTCGCGTGCACGTTTTTTAAACTATTAAACGGTGCGTGTTTTGCAAAAAGTTTATATAGGAAAGTTGCTTTAAAAATCATATTAATATATTTTTTAAGTTTTTTATAGCTAATACTTAATTAATGATCACGTGTTAATCTATTGCTCCGTTTTTGTGCGAAGGGGAGGGGTTCCAACCCCTCCAAAAGAACACACCAGTGTTCTAAAGAATAAAGAATACAGTGAAAGATTTTTCTTTTTACAAAACATATTTTGAGCTTGGAGCCACGGACTGAAAAGAACTTCTAGTCCTAGCACTCCCATTAATTGTGAAGGATAAAGGCCCTGTTTAGTTTCCACACAAAAGTTTTACACCCTATCACATCGAACGTTTGAACACATGCATGAAGTATTAAATATAGGCTAAAAATAACTAATTGCACAGATTGTAACTAATTTGCGAGATGAATTTCTAAGGCTAATTGCTCCATGATTTGACAATGTGGTGCTACAGTAAACAGTTGCTAATGATGAATTAATTAGGCTTAATAAACTTGTCACGGTTTACTGACGGATTCTATAATTAGTTTTTTTTTATTAGTATCGGAATATCCCATGCAACACCCTATATAATATTTGATGTGACACGTCAAAACTTCTTAATGTAAACACCCCCAAAGTTATGAGTTCTCTGAAACAAATCAAGTTACCTACGCTTCCACGGAAACACACAAACATGTGAGGGCACACCGTGTACTGTACTCGGTGTTACAAGGATTTATAAGGGTATGTATGGTGCATTCGTGCTGCTGAACAAAAACCCATCCAACGCGAACTAACGCGTGCACGATTAATCCTAGAAAAAAGGGAAAAATAAGCATTAATTCCACTATCTCCTACTTAAAATTTTGTTTTATTTTACAATTTAGATCAAATTTTCTGTTATGCCATAATTTGCTATGATATATTTTTTCTCGTCGTGATACAAGTTTTTTTTCCACATAGCATAGACTCGGATGAAACTAGAGCTACCCCGATCAAACGGTAGATGGCCACTAGGTTTTTTATGTGTTTTATTTATGGATGAGTGAGAGATTGAATGACACTGAATGAATATTATTGTCGAATGATTGGATCTAGCTAAACCGGTTGAGCTACATGTTGTATTCCAGATCGCCAGACACGCATGCAATTAGAATTAAAAAAACTAATTAAAGATGGATGAATGTGTCCTGTACACGGTGTTATAAGGATTTAATTATAAGGGTCAGGCGTGCACATGCAGCACCCGGTATCGTCCTGTTGAACCGGAAACTCATCCACCGTGGACTGACGTGTGCACGATTAATCCCAAAAGAAAGGGCAAAATAATCATTAATTGCACTATCTTCTACTTAAAATTATTTTTTTATTTCTATAATTTATATCAAATTTTTTGTTATGCTATAATTATATGTTATGATATATTTTTCTCGTTGTGATACAAGCTTATTTTCCCTAAGCATAGACTCAGATGAAGTTAGAGCTATGGAAGATTGCCGCTGGGGTTTTTATTTGTTTTATTCGTGGATGAGTGAGAGATTGAATAACCACTAAATGAATATTCTCGAATGAGTGGATCTAGCTAAACCCAGTTGAGCTGCACCAGAGCGCCAGAAAGCAAGACACGCATGCATGTAATTAGAATTAAAGAAAACTAATTAAAGATGGATGGACCGAAGTAGATGAAGTTGGGCAGGAGGGCAATATCGATCTCTCTCATCAATAGTCCCTTATAAAATTAGCATGCAGCTCGCTATAAAAGGGATGGCCAAACCCAAATACTGAGCATCCTTGAAGCCAGCCAGCTCGCTCGCTCTAGACTCTACCTTTTTCGCTTTTTGCTAGAGATCTAGCCACTTTCTTTGATCGACATATATATCCATCGAGATAAAAGGAGATAGTGACAAGTAATTAACTTAGTTTTTTCCAATAACGAAATAAAATAGTTTCTACGTCTTTTCCACCTCTGCCAGCAGAGGCGCAGCCAAGTAACTTTTAATTATAGTTATAAATTAATACACAGAGAATGGGTAGCCAAGAATACATTAAGCAGGGCGGGCAGCAGCTGGTGGCGGCGATCCTGGGCATCGGCACGGCTGTTCCACCCTACGTTCTGCCCCAATCCTCCTTCCCCGACTACTACTTTGACATTTCCAACTCCAATCACCTCCTTGACCTCAAGGCCAAGTTTGCAGATATCTGTAAGCGTACTTGTTTGTCGTTAAATACTACTACTGCTACTTAATTTCTCGTTTTAAATATATATTACATTATTGACATGTTGTTATATCACCATTTATTTTATTTAAAGATTTAAAATCATTCTAAAGCTGGTTATACTCCGTAACACCAGCTAAATAATGCTTACACTTTTATTCAAGTAAGATAAACAGTTCACTGATCATGCCTAGTGCCTCAATTATCATTTTTAGCATGTGTTAGGGACGCGCACGTATGTGTGTACGTGTATTGTGGTATGAGTGTGGTGTGTGTATGTGTGTTACCCTCTTAAGATAAAGTAAAATATTATGTCAAAAGTTAAGGGCATCATATATTTAAAAATAGAGATAGTACTGCTTAGTTATTACATATTTACTATCCTCTCCGTTCTACTGTATGATGTGTTGAATTTTTTCATAATGTTTAACCATTCATCTTAGTAAAAGAATATGAATATCATTTGTTGTAACTTGTTTTATCATTAAAAACTATAATCTTAACTTATGCTTTTATAGAGAAAGTGTATTCATCCATCGAGGGGATATCCCCTAGTTTCATGCATGTCGTTTAAATAGTTATAAAAAATTAAAATAAATTGACAAAATAGATTAATATGAAATATATCACTCCACAAGCATACAAGTTAAAATTCAACTTATATAAATTATAACAAAAATAATAAATATTTTTAGTTTAATTTTTT